>NC_064563.1:136043783-136363783 GCF_937001465.1 Orcinus orca
TTATATATAGAATGGATAAACTGTAGAGTGCACAGAACTATATTCAATATCCTGTGGTAAACCATAAGAGAAAAAAGTATGAAAAACAATGTGTATATATATGCATACCTGAATCACTTTGCTGTACAGCAGAAATTAACACACCATTGTAAGTCAACTATACTTCAATAAAATAAATTAAAAAAAAATAGGTTGCTCAGACTCAGAGGTTCAATGACTCTGTCATGTACTAAGAAATATATTTGGTCTTTGTCCATAGTTCTTGGATCAGATTTCATAAATCCCTGGAGTGGCTCTCACCAGAAAGACTAAGTGATTAGAGGGCTAGGACTTTCAGCCTCACCCACCATCCTCCAGGGAGAGAAGGGGGGCTGGAGATTGCGTGCAATCACAGGCCAACGACTTCATCAATCAAGTCTACATAATTAAACGTGGATAAAAACTCTGGACATCGAGGCTGGGGAAAGCATCCAGGGTGGTGACCATCTCTATCTACTGGGAGGGTGGTGCACCCTGACTCCATGGGGACAGAAGTTCCTGTGCTCAGGACCCAGCCAGACCTCGCCCTGTGTACCTCTTCATCTGGTTGTTCATTTGTATCCTTTATAATAAAATAGTAATTGTCAATATAGCACTTTCCTGAGTTCGGTGAATAATTCTAATTAATTATCAAACCTGTGGGCGTTGTGGGAAGCATCGAATTTGTAACTGGCTCAACAGAAGTGCAGGTAGGTTTATGGCTGGTGTCTGATGAAGTGGGGCCACTCTTGTGAAGCACTCTGCTCTTAACTTGTGGCGTCCGTGCTCACCCCAGGTAGTTAGTGTCAGAACTGAATTGTATTTTAGGACACCACTTGGTATCGGAGGATTGGTGCTGGAACATGTCAGCTAAGGCCCCAGACATCGTAGAACAAAGACAAGCCGTCCCCAGGCCGCTTTTTCCAAATTCTGACCCAGAGAATCTGCAAGCATAATAAAGTGGCTGTGGTTTCACGTCACTTACTTTGGGTTGGTTTATTTCACAGTCATAGATAAATGGACCCATGTGGTCCACCTTGAGAGTTGTTAAGGGCCAGAAATAACATAAGGAAATCACCTCATTTGGGGCCTGACATAAAGCAAATGTCAGAAATGACAACTCTTTATTTTTCTTAAGATTTATTTATTAATTTATTTTTGGCTGTGTCAGGTCTTAGTTGAGGCACACGGGATCTTCGTTGAGGCATGCAGAATCTTCGTTGAGACATGCGGGATCTTTTGTTGCGGCACGAGGGCTTCTCTCTAGTTGTGGCGTGAGGGCTTCTCTTCTAGTTGTGGCGTGCAGGCTCCAGGGTGCGTGGGCTCTGTAGTTGTGGCGCAAGGGCTTAGGTGCCCCGAGGCATGTGGGATCTTAGTTCCCTGACCAGGGATCGAACCCACGTCCCCGGCATTGGAAGGTGGATTCTTTACCACTGGACCACCAGGAAGTCCTGGTAACTCATCATAATTTAAAATGTGAGAGGATTGTGGGAATTCCCTGGCGGTCCAGCGGTTGGGACTTGGTGCTCTCACTGCCAGGGTCCCAGGTTCGATCCCTCGTCGGGAAACTAGGATCCTGTGGCCAATAAATAAATAAACAAATAAATAAACAGTGAGAGGATTGTAACCAACTAGCTGTATTTTGCCCCATCAACCTTTACTCCTCTCCCCACTGTCCGCCACACTTCCAGGAAGTCAACTCCGTGTAGCAGAGACCCTCCTCCACAAGCTCCAATCACTTTCTTCTACCTGGAGGTGATGAGGATGTTTTTAGGTGCCAGTGTAGGGTCTGGAGCCAGCACCCTTTTGCAAGGCAAGCCCTTTTGCCAGCCTTTTTCATCTTTTGCCTTTTGGAAGCCAAGGTCCGTTTTGATCTGGGGTTGACCCTAAGACTATTCGGCCAGGCGTTCTGTGTACCCAGGCTCAGCAGAGTCCTGCAAAGTTTGGGCGGGGGCGGGGGGTGGGGGGCAGTGGGGAGCAGGTGAGGAATCTGCTCAGCCTCTGTTGGGAACGTAAATGGCTTATCTGTGAGCTCCCTCTGCCCTCTGTTTGCCACAGACAGTGGAATCCTGCCATGGACTCACATCATTCCTCTCCGTGTTCTGACTTGCCAAGGATGCAGAACAAATGCAGGTTCTCCACCCACTCTTTGGGGCTATTAGGTAGACAAGGCCCCACCCACTCACTCTACTGTGTCTCCTGCCAAGCAGCTCTCCCTCCCTCCCTCTGACGTTTTTTCTCTTTAAGTTGAATTGTGAATCAGATGCAGTAACAAGGAGACCTGGATTCCAAGATCAAACAAACCAAAGCAAAGTTCGTAACCATGGAAATGAACCTTTGCATTAGATGATCACCGCCTTCAGATGAATAAAGCCCAGGAGCTTCCTCTGATGTTCCTGCTTACAGCCGTTGTGGGAAAGTTATCTAGTGTGCCTTATGGCTAGGCAAGTTCTGTTAGGGCTGGACTCGGCAGAAGAAAAGTCAGGCACTGCCCTGTGTTCTACGATGCGCGCTGAAATGCTGAAAGGTATTCTGGACTGGGAATATTGTGCTGCTCCGCAGTTCGAGTCAATACACTTTCATGTGTGCCCACCAGGGGTCAGCACTTAGTAAGCACTTGCCATGAGCCAGGCACAGTGCTGAATATCTGCACTAAATAATTTTTTTCCTCAAAACAACCACATGGCGTGGTTGTTTGCTCATGGTTGTTTGCTCTATTTGCTCATCTGTAGAATGGGAACCACAAGAATATTTATGGTTATTTACCATAAGAATATTCTTATGGTTTACCATAATTCTTATGGTTTACCATAATATTTACCATAAGAATATGGTATTCATAATAAGAATTATGGTATTTACCATAATTCTTATGGTTTACCATAATATTTACCATAAGAATATTCTTATGGTTCCCATTCTACAGATGAGCAAATAGAGGCTTAGGGGGGTTAATATCCAGGGTCATAGAGCCCAAACAAGGCAAAGCTGGGATTTGCACCCAGTCTGTCCAATATGAAAGTCTAGCCTCCCAATTACCAACCTGCACCATATCCTCTGCTATAAACGCCAGGCACTGGCCCTGCTGCCCGGGGTACACAGAAAATAAAACCCATTACACTCCATGGACCTTTACTGAGACCCTATTCCATATGATGGACTGTGTCACGTGCTATGGAGAATAAAAACTAAGACACAAGAAGATAGCTCATTGCGTAGTAAAGAAAGGAACAGCAGGGCTTCCCTGGTGGCGCGGTGGTTGAGAGTCCGCCTGCCGATGCAGGGGACACGGGTTCGTGCCCCGGTCCAGGAGGATCCCGCATGCCACGGAGCGGCTGGGCCCGTGAGCCACGGCTGCTGAGCCTGCGCATCCGGAGCCTGTGCTCCGCAACGGGAGAGGCCACAACAGTGAGAGGCCCGCGTACCGCAAAAAAAAAAGATGTTTTAAAAACATGTAATGATAAATCCCCACACTCGCCTTCACAGAGCTCTCAGGTGGTCAGCTGCTAGCCTTCGGAACGTCCCCTTAGCATGAAAGTCCATGCCGAAGGACCGCTGAAGGTCTAATTGTGTCCCACGAAAGGCTACGTTGGATCCTGACAAGCATGGAGAGAAGACGACGTGGAGAGACACAGAGAGAAGATGGCCATCTACAAGCGGAGGACAGAGCCACGGAGCAGCTGCTCCCTCACGGCCCTCAGGAGGAGCCAACGCTGCTGACATCTTGATTTTGGACTTCTAGCCTCCAGAACTATAAGGCCGATAAACGTCTGCTGTTGAAGCCACAGAATTTATGGTGCTCTGTTATGGTGGCTCTAGCAAATCAACACAGATTTTGGCATGGGTGAATGTGACATTATTTGGAAATGCAGTCTTTGCCTGTGTAATTCAGATATAAATTAAGGGAATTCCCTGGTGGTCCAGCGATTAGGACTCATTGCTTTCACTGCCAGGGGCCCAGGTCAGGGAACTAAGATTCCACAAGCTGCAGGCCAAAAAAAGAAAAGATGTAAATTAAGACGAGGTCATAGTAGAGTGGGGTTGATCCTTAACCCAATATGACTGATGTCCTCATGAGAAGAACAGAAGAAACACAGAGATGGAAACACATAGTAGGAAGATAGTATGTGGCAGTGGGGGCAGAGATTGGAATTATGTAGCTAAAAGCCTAGGAACGCCAAGGATTTCTGGCAACTACCGTAAGCTACGAGAGAGACGTGGAACAGAGTTTCCTTTGAGCCTCCAAGAAGGAATCAACTCTGTCAAATGACACCTTGATTTTGGACTTCTGGCCTCCAGATCTGCAAGAGAATAAATGTTTGTTGTTTGAATCCACCTAGTTTGTGGTACTTTGTTATGGCAGCCCAGTTCACCATGGTTCCTGGTTTTGTGAAAAGAAAGTAATCTTTCCTTAACCTTGTGTTTCCTTCTTCCTGTGTCTCTTCAAGGACCTCCTAATCGCTCACCCAAGCTTTGGTCTTTCCAGCCCTGCTTTGAAGACCTCCCCACCCTTGTCCCCTCCTGCTCTAGGGCTGCATCGCCTCCAAGTCATTCACACTAACCTCTCTCTGCCTCCCCAAGCCCTGAGAATGCACTCGGCCCTCTGCTCTTTTGTTGGTTCTCCCTGCCCCCCTCTTGATTAATTATATGCAGCAAAAAGATTGACTCTGGGGCTTCCCTGGTGGCGCAGTGGTTGAGAGTCCGCCTGCCGATGCAGGGGACACGGGTTCGTGCCCCGGTCCGGGAAGATCCCACATGCCGCGGAGCGGCTGGGCCCGTGAGCCATGGCCGCTGAGCCTGCGTATCCGGAGCCTGTGATCCGCAACGGGAGAGGCCACAACAGTGAGAGGCCCGCGTACAGAAAAAAAAAAAAAAAAAAAGATTGACTCTGCCCAAGGGAGGGGTGGAGAGGGAGTGGAAGCTGGAGACGTGAGATGAGACCAGACGTTGAGCAGGAAGCAGGTCTCATATGATCTGCTAAGGAGTTTCAGCCTCATAAAAGGGGATGCAGAGCTCCTGAAGGCTTTGAAGCAGGAGAGTTCCCTTGTTTGCACATACTTATTGAATGCTTGCTGTATGCTAGGTACTGTGCTAGAGGCAGGAGAAATGTACCAGGCAGGAACGCTTTCCTTCAAGTGGCAAAACACCTGACTGGCAGTGACTTAAACCACAAGTACATGTATTGTTCATCTAACAAGGACACTGGTGTCTTCAAGGATCCAGGTTTTTTCAACTTTTCTCATGTTTGTTGCCTCGTGGTCTTGAATGGTGACACCACTGACCAAGATAGGTGTTATGGGCTGAATTGTGTCCCCTCAACATTCATAGGCCAGAGTTCTAACCCCTAGCGCCTCCGAATGTGACTGTCTGTGGAGAAGGAGCCTTTAAAGAGGCGATTAAGGTAAAATGAAGTCATATGTGTGGGCCCTGATCCAAGATAACTCGTGTCCTTATAAGAAGAGGAGATTAGGACACACAGACACACCGAGAAGCAGCAGGGATGCATGTATACAAAAGAAAGACCACGTGAGGACACAGCAAGGAGGCCATCTACAAGCCAAGGAGAGAGACTTCAGAAGAAACCAAACCTGCCGACACCTTGATCTCGGACTTTAGCCTCCAGAACTGTGAGAAAATAAGTTTCTGTAGTTGAAGGCATCCAGTCTGTGGCAGCCCCAGCAAACTAATACAACATGGGATACAGAGGAAGAACAGGCTGGGGGTGGACGGGAGGGAGGAGAGCCGGGTCTCCACACACTGATTCAAGCTGCCCCCTCACACAGGAGTGCCCTCCTGTCCCCCACCAGCCAGGCTCAGTCAAGTCCCCTCAGGCCCCCAAGTCACACCGTATCCTCTTAGAGACCTCAGTCTCCCTGGGACTCGTATTCTAGGGCAGAAGGTTCCCCCCAGCCCCCCCTAGACCATGAACTGCTTGTTTGGTTTTGAACATTTCACGTGGTTGTTTGAAGGGAGAAAGGTTTGCTGTTCCTTCTTTTACTACGTGATGAATTATCCTCTTGTGCTGTCATCCTTTTTCATTCACCAGGGCACCTGAACATAGCGCCTCACACAGAATAGAGCCTCAGTCTCTGTTAAAGGTCTCTGGCGTTTAACAGAACAACGTGTGAAATGGGGAACCTAGTAAAGTGCAGAAGATACTGTAGGGTCACCAACAGCTTTGCGATAAAATAGCTCAGTCTCTGAGGGAATCCTGAGAGATCTGGGGTGGCCCACATTCCTCACCCCTCTGTGCAGGGCATTTATCAGGAGAGTAGGCAAGGGGTGTGTGTGTGTGTGTGCGTGCGTGTGTGTGCAATGAGGCTGTCAGTGGGGATGTGGGGGGACAGATGGCCGGCCTGGGGTGGAGGCTGATTTCTCTCCCCCTCCTTCAGGGCCGTTGCAGGTTTCCAGGTGCGAGACTGGCTAAAATAGGCTGAGAAACACTAGGATTTTTCTGTTTATTTTTTTAACGACACCAAGTTTAAGCAGTGGGCCTTGAGGAGAAGAAGAAAAATTGGCATTTCAATGTTTATGAGTAAGACAAGAGAAGCAGAGATCAGCTAACACCACGGATGATACCTGGATTTAAGAAGGTGTTAAAGGAAAAATTACTCCAATGAGGAGCCACAGGGGAGACAGATGGGGTTCAACTCCAAGCACAACAAGGACAAAGGGGGGATTTATAGCCAAGGAGCAGGGTGACCAGGCCAGTGCGTGGAAAATTACTGAGAGGAAACATCAGGGTAGAGGGATCCTTGCTAAACTGACTGAACAGCGTTCTTGCTAAAGGCAGGGCGAGGACTTACACATGAAAGTTTGGAGATGAGGAAATTGATCAGATATCAAGGGTGAGGGATTCTCTTTAAAGTGACGTAGTAGAAGTGAAGTGAGTCAGAAAGAGAAAGACAAATACCATATGATATCACTTATATGTGGAATCGAAAATAGGACATAAATGAACTTATCTATGAAACAGAAGCAGACACACATAGACACGGAGAACAGACTGGTGGTTGCCAGGGGGAGGGATGGAGTGGGAGGCTGGGGTCAGCAGATGTAAGCTATTATATATAGAATGGACAAACAACAAGGTCCTACTGTGCCGCACAGGGAACTATATTCACTATCCTGTGATAAACCATAATGGAAAAGAATATTAAAAAAAGAATATATATATGTATGTGTATATATATGTGTGTGTATATATATATGTGTGTGTGTTTATATATATATAAAACCAAATCACTTTGCTGTACAGCAGAAATTAACACAACATTGTAAATCAACTATACTTCAATTAAACAAATAAATACAGTTACTTAGTAGGATTCTTGCTAAAACTGAGGGGCTGGGGGGGCCCAAGGTGAACGCCTAGTCGAGAAGAGAGCATCTTGTCAACACAGCCCCTCAGAGAAGCATATAAAACACAGGGTGGGAACTGGAGGGCTAAATATGGGTAGAATGCAAGTATAAACAGTGTTGTGTAATATCTGTAACTATGTATGATATTTTATACATTATTTATAGATGAAGTTTTATATATACTGTAATATTTGTAACAATTATTTTTCTTTTCTCTACGTAGATTTGATAGAGGAGAGCTCAGCAGAAACCATATTTAAATTTTCAATCTCTTATTTCCTGAGAAGTTAACATTTTGAAGAATACTGATGAAATCTCATGATACCACATCCATGATTTAGACAGTTTGGGCCTCAAATTTTCTGGAAGATTATACAACTATGGTTGTGAAATCAATCTCATTAATCTTTGATAAACTGTGGCGAAAGAAAGAAGCACTAAAAGGTGAGATTTGGGCAAAGTTTTTCCCAGTTATCCATACAGACTGGTTCCATTCCTAGAACACTCAATAGTTCAACAATGTGACTTAGGAATACACAGAAAATTGCTGGAACTATGAAGAAAACAGGGGAGTAAATTCCACTAAAGCCAGAAAAGTGGTTCCCCAAGGGGAAGGAGGGGATTCCTCTTGGGAGAGACACATAGTGGGTTTCTGGGATTCTCCTGACATTCAGCTTACTGATTGTGGGTAGTTCCAGGAATTTTCGATCTGTAGTTATTTATCAATCAGTACATATTTATATTTTATGCCCTTTTCTGTATGTGTATTATACCACACACTTAAAAGTTTAAAAAAAGTTTATCTTAATTTTCAAGAAAGGAAAAATTAAAGAGGAGGCTTTCAGAAATTACACACCAAAATAATTCCTGAAAAAAAATTCTAGAACAAGTAACTGAGGACGTGGAGAGAAAGTGGTGATGCTAGGAGCTTGCACTGGTTCTTTTAGAACAAGCTGAGCCCGAAACATCTGAATTTTGTCTTTGTATGGAGTTACTAGACTAGTGGGTCATAGATTGTAGAAAGCATTCGACAAGATCTTTCATGATACCCTTGTGGACCACACAGAAATGTGGGTTGGACCAAAGAAAGCTTATCTGAAGGATACTGAGGTTGGCTTGCTGTGGATGCAAATGTTTTGATACTTTCCGGGTAGAGAGGTGAGTTCTAAGCAGTGTTATGCCACTAAATGCTTAACAACTGGCTTTCTGAGAGAAAAAGTCCTGATTTGTAGTGTTTGCCAATTTCTGTGGTGTAAATACTCCCACTGTGACTTATTTCAAGTCTGTGTTTGACAAGCAACTTGCAAAATTTTTGAAAATGTTGCTGGCCAATCTAAGCTGGCTTCACTACACTGCTGGGTCTATGTCTTCTCTTTTGGATCTAGACAGGTTTGATTAAGATGTAGAAAACAAAATTATGGTTACTGGGGGGTGGGGTGGCGGGGTGGGGAGGGATAAATTGGGAGACTGGGATTGAAATATACACACTACTATATATAAAATAGATAACTAATAAGGACCTACTACTGTATATAGCACAGGGAACTCTTCTCAGTACTCTGTAATGATCTCTAAGGGAAAAGAATCTAAAAAAGAGTGGATATAGATATATGTATAACTGATACACTTTGCTGTACAGCAGAAAGTAATGCAATATTGTAAATCAACTATACTCTGAAAAAAAAAAAAGGAGTCCAATGCAAGTGACTCTCTGGAATTGCAAAACCTAGTCATAAAGGCTGCGCAATTTCTGCTCTGATGCTGGAACACTCTCTGGGAACACCTTCTGGGAGCTCCGAGCTGCCATGTAAGAAGTTTGACCACTTGAGAGCGCCATGCTGGAAAGGCCACGTGTAGAATCCCCCAGCTGAACTCAGCCTCCCAGCCGTCCCCACCGACATGCCAGATATGTGAGGGAAGCTGTTTTGGACTCTTTGAACAGACTCAGCTACCAAGTGACCCCCATCAGTATCACCCAGCTGAGCCCCACCCAAATGCCTGACTTCCAGTCATGAGATTTAATAAAATGCTTGCTTTAAGCCACGACGTTTTGGGGTAGTTGTTCTGCAGCAATAGATCATTGAAATACTTCCCACACCCATTTCCACCCCTTTCTCGACTTGAGGCTGGACAGTGGGACACTAATTCCCAGCCTCCCTTGCATCTAAATGGCCACGTGAGAGTTCTGGTCAAGGAGATGTAGGCAGAAACCCCTGAAGAGGTTTTCACTTCCTGAATTAAAAAGGCAAACGCTTAAGAGGAGAAGCCTCTGTGCCATGCCTCATTCTTCCCAGCGGGAATGCGGATATGATGGTTTGAGATTCTGCAGCTATCCTGTGTCAGGAGGACAAAGCTGGCCTGTAAAGAGAGTGGGAAAGGAAGAGAGAAGGGCAGAAGTCCTTTATCTGCCTCTGGATCTTTCATTACGTGGAAGAAGGAAAATCTTACTTGCTTAAGCCATTGTTTGTGGGGATTTTTGTTATTCACAGCTGGAAGCAATTCCAATGGACGTACTTTAAAGAATGCAATTTGTAGCATGCTGGATGATTAAAACCAAAGAAGCTTAATCAGAGCTGGTTTCATGACTGTGTGATCTGTGGAGTCGTGCAGAGTCTCACACTCAGAAGGGCCCACACTTTGTTTAGTGCTCTCTGGTCTCTGTCTTGAAACTCTGAAGTTTTGAACAAGAGGCCATGTATTTTCATTTTGCACTGGACCCCACAAATTATGTAGCCAGTCCTGGGTTTAATGAGTCAGTATGACCCTAAATGACATTTGTGAATGGTCTGTCCTCAAACCTGGCCACGTAGAAGAGAACATAGAAGACATTATCAAAGTTGTAAATAGCACAACATTTGATAGATTATCAATTAGTTAGATGACAGATTTAATATTTAAAAGGAAATCTAAACTGTCACAAAGCCCAAATCAGGAAGATGACATTTATCAAGAGATACATGAGAGATAAATGAGAAGCCTGTATTCAGAATTTTTTTTTTTAAATCCACAGGTCACAGCTGTATATCTGGAAGGAACTCTGCTATAGGGACAGGGAATCAGGGCTGTGCCACTGCTGCTACTGTGTGTCTTAAGTGAATCACCACTTCTTTGGATCATGATATCTTTATTTGCATGGTAAGGGGTTTAGCTGGGTAACACCGGATTAATCTAATTACTGGGCTTGGTAATCTTTTGCCATATAGTGATATTTAGTAACAGCATTTCATCTGGGAAGGAGCCATGTACACATCTCCTTTAAGCCAGGTGAGTTGGTGAGGATTGGTACCCACTGGCCTCACACACAGCGTATACCACACACATACACGTATATATTTATATAATAAATATAAATATTATATGTGTGTTTAATAGTTATAAATGAAATTATCATATATATAGTTATGGATCATTTGATCTTCATCCCATTTTATTGTAGTCACCCAGAACAGACCACATTATCCAAGAAGGGTTTGTAAATAATAAACTTCCAATGAGAAAAACTGATGATGTAACATTTTATGAACATTTCCCAAAACAATAAAACAGAATCCAGGTGTCCCAGGCCTGAACCACTGTTATCAAAACAGAACTTTCCTCCTCGTCGTACTGCAAGGATTAAATGAGGCGATCCAAGCAAAGTGCTCGGTGAGTTTTTACAACATATTTATTCTTCACCTAGTCACAGCCAAAACTACAGGCTAAACTCCTCTTAGGCACCAAAGATGTGAAATTCCAAGGAAACCAAATCAGCTAGAGCTAGATGTTGACGCTGCCCATCTTTGAGGGGGAAAATACATGAAGAAGCCAAAGTGGGAGAGAAGGAAAGAGCTGCAAACGTTGTTTCCATTTCACCTTAATCTACTGCTGAGGACAAAATGGAATTTTCCCCAAATCAATGAGTCAGCAATCAACTAGGTCACCAAGACAACTGTGAGGTGGTGGTGCCACCTGCTGGTCACAATGCAACAATTCTGTGACAATTGAAGCTGGATTTCTTGGGGGGGGGCGGTAAGGAGGAAATTAATGATTAATGTTTTCTTTGTATTCTTGTACAACCGATCTTTTCCAGAACTTGTGTGCTCAGGAGGTAGTATTAACAGTGTTCGAAACTGTAACACACAAGGCAAATTCTGAAGCCCACAAATGCCTGATTTTGCACTTACCCATGTGATAACCAGGGAAAATACAGAAACCTTCTTTGCATAAGACAGTGTGGTTGAAAGAAAAATGGAGTTAGTCACCTGAGTGCAAGCCAATTCCAGTTCATTGGCTTGCTGGGTGCTGTCAGGTGAATGACTTAACTGCTCTTAGCTTTCCTCTGATATAAAAACTGAACTATTAATAGGATCTTTGAATGGGGTCTGGCTTCACCCCGGGGTGATGGCGTGTCTTGATAACTTTCCAAAGGAAGAGACAGTTTCCAGAGCCTCAACTTCCATTTACTATCTTTTCCAAGGTTGGTCCACCTGACAACTAGGGTGGATGCAGCGCCAAGCTGGTTTTCAGTCTCCCTCCCTCTTTATAATTAATCTTCTCCCACTTTACAGAGGAAGCATCCCTGTCACCCACCCTCAGTCTCACTGAAGTGTCCCGTCCTTCGGCACATTTTTGGTGTTCTGGAGCACCACACAAAAGGGAAACGGCAGTATCTCTGTGGACGCAAGAGAAGTGACTGAGGACTGAGTCACGAGTCCTGATGAATCAGGTCGTTTCTCATGCATTGTTTGAAACAAAATTACAGGAGGACCTAATTGAATTGCCCATTAATACAGCATTAAAATGAAATTTGATGAAAGATGACTAAACGATTTCTGGCATAGTATGCTGAAGAAATTTAAAGAATTGAAAGACATGGCCGTAACAAAACTCCTTCCAGACCATCTTCTGATTTATGTGAAGCCAGCCAGTTTCTCTGAGCATATATCTTTTTTTAAAAAAAAAGTACTAGAGGGAATTTCCTGGCAGTCTAGTGGTTAGGACACTGTGCTTTCACCATTGTGGGCCCAGGTTCAATCCCTGGTCGGGGAACTAAGATCCTGCAAGCCGGGCTGCACAGCCAAAAAAAATGAATGAATGAATGAATAAATAAACAAAATTAAAAGAATAAAAAGTATGAGATAATTATAGATTTACAGGAGGTTGCAAAGATAATACAGAGGTCCGACATACCCTTCAACCAGCTTCCCTCAATGGTTAATTTTCTGTAGCTGCAGTATAATATCAAAGCCAGGAAACTGATACCGGTGCAGTGTGTGTGTGAATAGCTTTTACCATTTTATCACGTGTGTAGGTTCACAGAACCACCGCTACAATCAAAGTATAGAACTATGCCATCGCCACAAAGATCTTCCTGGCGCTGCTCCTTTATTCTCACATCCACCCCTCCCCCCCACCATCGCTACCCCCTGGTGACCACTAATTTGTTCTCTGTCTCTGAATATTGACCTTTCAAGAGTGTTATATAAATGGCATCATACAGTATCTGACTTTTTGAGATTGGCTTTTTTTAGTCATACTGCCCTTGAAATTCATCCAAGTTGTTCCATGAATCAATTTTTTTTTATTGCTGAGTAGTTTTCCACAGTAGTTTTCTATATGAAAAGTGGGGATAGAGTTGATGCCAAAGCCTGCTTCATTCTAGCAGTAAGTTATTTTTGTTAACAACAAACATAAACAAGATAAACTCAGTGTCACCAAAAAATCATCCATCTCATTAAGATACATATTTCTAATAAAGTTACTTTTTATGTTTTATAATTGTCAGTATATTTGTTTTTTTAATTGATTGTATACTACTGATCACTGTAATTGTACAGTAATACAAATGAAAGAAAATTTAAACCTTACAGCCTTATGATCATAGGAAATTGAAAATATGTAAATGTATACAATTTTGTTGGAGAGAAATGATGGGTGATCAACAAAAGCTCTTCTAACATATATTTGGGTAGAACTCCATAGATATGTGGAACAGAAACACAAGTTGAAGGAGGAAAGGAATGATGCGAAATTTCTGACCGTTAAAAGGGTTTGTTCACTATTTTGTAAATGGATCATGATGGGTATTAAATCACTGGGGTATTAAGGTTCCATAATATGCATTTAAAAGTGATCTGAGATTAAAAATAAGTGGTCTGAGAGATTTTATTTGTTTGTTTGTTTGTGCTAAGAACACTTATCATGAGATCTACCCTCTTAACACATTTTTATGTGTACAACACAGAACAGTTAACCATAAGCACAATGTTGCAGGGCAGGCAGATCTCCAGGATGTATTCATCTTGTGTAAGTAGAACTTCATAACTGAAAAAGTGATGTACGAGTTTTATTTGAAAATGTCAATACCTACAGTATGGGAGTAATTACGTCCTTTGCAGCAACTTAAACTGATCGTGAAGAATGATTTTTTAAATGTTAAAACTAAAAAGCGTATGGGGGAACACCACTTTTTGAAAATTCTTCCGTGACATATGTGGTGTTCATTCACTACCGTTCTTAAGTGATTTTGGCAAAGCGATTTTGAAAATTTATGAGGTAATGAAATGAATGTAACATGAACAGGGTGGCCCTGTTACATAAGAGTGTTCCCATAAATGTTCATTGGTATCCTGTTAAGAAATCAATCCATGCTAGTCAGGATAATTTCAGTGAGAGTAAACAAAATCTGACTCACACTGGATTAAGCAGAAAAGAGAATTTATTGGCCTAAAACTAAAAGGGTGGGATGGCTGGATCCACATGCTTGGTTGGTAACAGGAATCCATGTCTCTCTAGGTGTTCTGGCTCTACTTTCTTCCCTGATGGTTTTGCTTGGGGGCAGGTTTTCCTCACGGTGGCAAGATGGCTGCAGGTAGCCCTGGATGCCCATCCTCCCAATTAAGCAACCCCGGTGGGAAGAAAACTTCTCTTTCCCAATAGGTCCAGTGAAATGACAGGAGTTGAGTTTTACTGGCCTGGCATGGATCGTGTGCCCATCCCTGAGCCAATGACTGTGGCCATAGAAATGGAATGCCCTGATTGGCAAGGTCTGGGTCATGTGCCCATCTCTGAACCTGGGGAATGGGTCAGCCCCACTCAATCCACAGTCAGGGAGAGTGAAGGAGTTGAGGAAGATCAGAATTCTACCAGAAGAGAGTATGGACAAGAGAGGAGCCAGAATGATAGAAGGCTGTTGTATCACCTGCCAGCCAGCAGGAATTCACTGAGTTGTAGGGGTTACAGAAATATAAAAGTCATAGATCTTGTTCATTATTAATGGATGTGCTTTGAACTTACTAATATCACTAAAATGCTCAGAATAGTGTCTAGTACAAAGCAAGTACAGGTTAACTAGTGTCCTAGGTCAGGTTCCTCAGCAGCACAGCCTGAGAGGGATTCTTGTTCTAGGATTTACTGGGGGGGGGTGGCTCTCAGGGGAAGGGGATGAGGACAGCAGGATGGGGTAGGAAGATAATAGACTAAGCAAAGGTGCGGTTGTAGCTGGAGACTAACTTCACGTTGATCCCACAGGAAGCTCTGGCATGAGCGGCTCCACAGAGCTGGTTCCACTTAGAGCAGGGGGGCTGGCCTTGTGTCTGCCTGTTCAGGGGGTCACCAGCTGTGGGCTGCAGGGGTGGGCTGAGGGAGCATAGCTCCCCAGGCCCTGTGCCCTGTGCACTTCTCTGGAGAAGGGGTAGCTGTGATCCGTGATCAACACAGCACGACTGACTGACCTAGTCAAGGGAATCTGGGCAGGAGGTCAGCAGCATCTGTACAGTTCCCGTCTTTATTTTTACTGAGGGCACAGAAATAAAGATAAATAATGACGAGGTCCTGTATTCCATATAGGAAGTTCATTTCCACTTGGGCAAAATGAAAGGAGAAATAGTTCTCCCACGGAGCACTCCTGACCATCAAGGCAGAGTGGCCTCAGAGAGAGAGAGCTCAGCAGGCCAGTTAGAGGGCCTGGAGAAGGTTCTGGAAAAAAAAAAGGAACTTGAGCTGTCACTCCAAGGGTAGGGAAAGCTCTGGATAATAGAGAAGAGAGAAGAAAAGATGGGTGACGGGGTCAGCGCTTTCCCGCAGTTTATACTTAATTGGTGGAACTCTGACAGGAGATGGACGGGGGCCAGGGGCGTCCATGCATATGAGGGACTCCAGGGAGTAGAAAGGAGGGTCTCCAGATAGGCAGAGAGGATCCTGTAACACAGTCACCCTCAACTTCCTGGCAGTGATCCTCTGAGCGGCACATTTGTTAGCACTGTCACAGGTGAGGATGTTGGGGCACAGAGAGGTTAAACTATTGCCCAAAGGTGCACAGCTGGTAAAGTAGTGGAGCCCAGGCCATCTGGCTCTAAAGTTGGCACTCTGATCCTCCATGCTGTATTGCCCACCTTGACGATGGCAGGGGAAGTGGAAGAGCGTGGCCCAGGCTTGGTGGCCGCTGAGTTTTGGGCAGAGGGCGTCAGGGTGAGCTGGAAGGCACAGCCCCACCTGGGAGGGTCAGAGGCATGGCCCAAATCTCAGCTCAGGCTTCTGCAGCCCTGCTCCAGCCTGTGGGATGAAACGCCAATTGGGCAACTGGGTTGGCATAGTGAGGGCCTGAGTGGAGGAGAGGGAGAAGGGAAGGCTGGGAAGACAGGGCTTGGGAAGAAGGGAAAGCCAGGGGCCAGGAATGCAAGAGAACAAAGGGCTTCAGGGGGGATGGTCAATCGGGGACCACAGAGGGAAGCCAGGTTCAGTGATTGGGACCAGGGATCCAAGGTAGAGGCCCCGCATGGGAGCCCGGGCGCTGGAGCAAGGCAGGGCCCACTCTGGGGCTGCTCCTGACCCGAAGACAGGATTTGGCTGCACATCCACTTTGGAAGCATCTGGGGAGGTTTTGTTTTAATTCTTTACGTGTATGTGGTAAAATATCCATTTTATAAAATTTACCATTTTAACACAGTTTTTAAAAAAATTTATTTATTTGGCTGCGTTGGGTCTTAGTTGTGGTGCATGGGCTTCTCTCTAGTTGTGGCACACAGGCTTTCTAGTTGCGGCACGTGGCCTCTCTAGTTGTGGCACGTGCAGGCTCTAGAGCGCGCAGGCTTCTTAGTTGCCACACGGCATGTGGGATCATAGTTCCCCGACCAGGGATCGAACCTGCATCCCCTGCATTGGAAGGTGGATTCCTAATCACTGGCCCAACAGGGAAGTTCCTTTTTTTTTTTTATTTTAACAATTTTTTTTTTTTTTTTTTGCAGTACGTGGGCCTCTCACTGCTGTGGCCTCTCCCGTTGCGGAGCACAGGCTCCGGACGCGCAGGCTCAGCGGCCATGGCTCACGGGCCCAGCCGCTCCGCAGCATGCAGGATCTTCCCAGACTGGGGCACGAACCCGTGTCCCCTGCATCGGCAGGCGGACTCTCAACCACTGTGCCACCAGGGAAGCCCTATTTTAACAATTTTTAAATGTACAATTTAATGGCATTAAGTACATTCATTTTGTTGTACAACCGTCACCACCATCCATCTCTAGAACTTTTCATCATCCTAAACTGAAACTCTATACTCATTAAATGATAACTCCCCAGTCACCTGTCCCCTCAGCCCCCAGTAATCTCTGCTTTACTTTCTGTGTCTATGAATTTGCTCATTCTAGGTACCATGTATAAGTGGCCTCAGACCGTTTTGGTCCCTTTGTGACTGGATCATTTCACTTAGCATAACGCCGTCAAGGCTCATCAGTGTTGTAGCATGTAGTGTAAATACCCACATTAAGCTTTGGATTGTTGAGGGATCAACTTTAAAAGACATCATTTTGAATAAGCACATTGCCCGCTGTGCGACACAGCTATTAGCTAAACAACCAGCTAAGGAACTAGGCCTCCCCCACCCATGCAGGTCCCCTTTGAGAAAGCCCTGGACAACCTAGGTAACTGACTGCTTTGGTGACCTGCCTCCACGTTCCCAGGTCCTGATTCCTGCTCTAATGCTTCAAATTAACCAACAAGGGACTTGCCTGGTGGCACAGTGGTTAAGAATCCGCCTGCCAATGCAGGGGACGTGGGTTCGAGCCCTGGTCCAGGGGGATCCCACATGCCGCGGAGCAACTAAGCCTGTGCACCACAACTACTGAGCCTGTGCCCTGGAGGCCGCGAACCGCAACTACTGAGCCCGCATGCCGCAACTACTGAAGCCCTCATGCCTAGAGACCGTGCTCCGCAACAAAGAGAAGCCACCGCAGTGAGAAGCCCACACACCACAACAAAGAGTAGCCCCCTCACCACAACTAGAGAAAGCCCGCGAGCAGCAACGAAGACCCAGCACAGCCAAAAATAAATAAATAAATAAATTTATTAAAAAAAAAATAACCAACAATGAGTGAACCTGCAAAACCCTAGACACCCCATCCTCAGACCCCAGTAAAGGCAGAGCCCCAGGTCTGCCCTCATGCTCTCTCGTTCTCTCTCAAGCCACGAGCTTGCTGTATGGGCTTTGGTGGATGAACCCTCCAGGACCTGTGAGTGATAAATTCTGGCTTTGGTCCCAGTGAGGAAGTGTTTGTGGGGCGAGCGCCTGCGTGCATTCCTAGCCCACAGCATTACCATCAGTAGGCTGGGACCGACACAACATAGCACGTATCAAGATTTTCTTCCTTTTTAAGGTTGACGAATATTCCATTATATGGACATAGCATCTGTTTTTCTATCTATTCATCTGCTGATTCATCTGCTGATGGACTTACGGGTTGTTCCTACCTTCAGCTGTTGTGAATAACGTTGCTATGAAGACTGGGGTACAGGCAACCGTTTGAGCCCTTGCTTTCAGTTCCTTTGGGTACACACGCAGGAGTGGGACTGTTCCCAGTGAACTTAAGGTTCTTGCCTCCTCACGAAAGAATTCGGAGATGAAGTGATAAGTCAGAAGTAGATTTATTTAGAGCAAAACATTCCACAGACAGAGTGTGGGTCATCTCAGAAGGCAAGATGGCCCCCAAAATATGGCACGGTTAACTTCTTTTCTTTCTTCTTTTTTAAAGACATTTATTTATTTGGCTGTGCCAGGTCTTAGTTGCATCACGCAGGATCTTCGTCGCTGTGTGTGGGATCTTTAGCTGCGGCATGCGGTATCTTTTAGTTGCGGCATGCATGCAGGATCTAGTTCCCTGACCAGGGATCGAACCCGGGCCCCTTATATTGGGAGCATGGAGTCTAAATGGCTGGACCACCAGGGAAGTCCCGGTGTGGTTAGTTTTTATGGGCTGGGTAATTTCATAGGCTAATGAGCAGAAGGATTATTCCAACTATTTGGGGGAAGGGATGGAGATTTCCAGGAATTGGGCCACCACCTGCCTTTTGGCCTTTTATGGTTAGCCTCAGCACTGTTGTGGCGCTGGTGGGTATGTCATTTAGCTAATGTATTAAAACGAGCATATAATGAGGTTCAAGGTCCACTAGAAGTCAAGTCTTCCGCCATCTTGGACCTAGTTGGTTCTAACCCGTTTTTGTCATGTCCTATGGCTATGTCATTCTTCTAAAGGTTGTGCCCTGCCCCTTCCCCTCGTGTGTCAGAACTGCTGGATCATATGGTAATTCTGTGTTAAACTGTTTTCCACAGGAGCTGCTCCATTTTACACCTGCATCAGCAATGCGCGAGGGTTCCAGTTTCTCCACACTCTCAAGGACACTCGCTGTTCCCCGTGGGGAGGTTTTTGAGCTCTCCAGGCCACACACACTTCAAGGAGATGGTGAATTCCTTGCTTAGTTACTCTCTCTCTTTCCCCATCCTATTTTTCCCTCTCCCCTTTTCCTGAGAGCCTCCCCTCGTGAAGGCTGCATGAGTGATTGTGGTGTGTAGGCAGAATAAAGAAGCACGACCACAGCTCTTCTTAGTGACACTGGCCCCCAAGGCACAAGTCCACCCCCTACCCTTCACAAACATCCCTTCAAGGACACTGACACTGGGAGATTAACACCTTCTCGGGAAATACTGGTGTTTCTTGGTTAGTAAGTGCAGGTGACAATCTACTTTAACCAGATTTGTTGGGGGAAGGAGGGATGCTTCCTAAGACACTAATTGTAGGGGCTTGAAGCATGTGATACAATTACAAGGCTGTGTGGGTTATTCTCCATCTGCCCCTCTAGACCCATCCCCATTCTCTGCCCTTCTCAGCCCCTGTCTGTGCCCTGGGGGCTGACCCTGGTGGATGTACTATCTGAGTTTCCGTTCCCTCTGGCTTGGCCAATGAGAGGAATCAAGAAGAGATCAGAGGGAACTCCCTGGCAGTCCAGGGCTTAGGACTCGGTGCTTTCACCACCGGGGCCCAAGTTCAATCCCTGGTCAGGGAACTAAGATCCCATACGTAAGCCAGGTAGTGAGGCCAAAAAGAGAAAAAAGGAGAGAGATCAGAGAGCGGGAGGAGACAGAGGCCAGGGTATTTCTTCCCTGTACTTCCTGCCCCACCTCCCCTCCCCAGTCCCACTTCCTGCAGCAGGTCTGGCTTCTCCTCTCTGGATCCAACTCTCACAAGGCTCAGTAACACTGTTCCTTTCCCTTGTCTCTACTATTGTTACTGGTCTCTAAGGTCCCTCCACCCTTCTTTGTATCCAATAACCCTGCAGCTACTGGGGAAACCAATGCTTTGTTAACTTCTTTCCAGAATTCCATGTATCTTCAGTTACCTGCTGGGACTCCGACTAGACAGACATCCAGAATTATGACCACGTAAGAAAGCTCTGCCCCTGTGCAAGGGCAGGAAAGAGTCACAGAATGGTGGTATCATTTCTCTGCCTTTTACTACTCATTAATATGCTGTAATACTGTTGATGCCAATAGCTTCCAGGAGAGAAAACGGATCCCTGTGGATCCGAGAGGGGGCTTGACTCTGCATGTGCCTACGCCATGCATTCATTCTTCTCTCCATCTGCCGGCACAACAGGAGATGGATTCAGAGGAAGATGGTGAGTATGGCGGGGAAATACATTAACATGAGAGAAATTCCTCTGATGTTAGGACAAAGGTGGAATCAACCTTTTATTTGTTGCTGAGAGTTCCTGGCTTGGTGTGAAATACTTGTGATCTAGGAAGTATGGCCAGGCTGATTCCACCATGATATCACAGCAAGTTAAGGAAGTTAAATAAATATATTTATATAAATTAGTAATATATTAAATAAATAAACAAATTTGATTTGTTTAATGCCCATCTGCTCCACATTCTGCTCAGCTGTTGTTGGTAATTTATAAATAGACAATACAGTTCTCCCTACATTTTTCCATTCTTCAAAGGATCAAATTTGTTTAATAGGGTTGATTATGGGGTTTCTCAGCAGCCCCTTCGCCCCCTCCCTGGAAGGCTCCACGCAGGATGGTCTCAGGACCCCCTCCTCGGGAGGCGCTCCCTGGCCTGTCTGGCAGAAGCTCCTTCCCTGGGGCTTTCTGACTCTGCAGCCCAGAAACTTCAGCTTCTGTAAGGAAGTGTCAGCAAACATCACATGCTTTGGTTCTGTTGAGAATTCTCCTGGGGCCTTCCTCCAATTGCACTTCTGCTCCCACTTCTAAAGGTACAGCTATTGTCCATGCAGAGTTCCAAGGACTATGTCTTGATGACTCTAAGGGAAAGGAATTGGTATTTTTCCTCCATCTTCTGGATTCCAGTTTTATATGTCAAAAAGGAATTATTGCTCTTAATGACAAAGACAATGGAATGAAGTCAATGAAGGGATTAATTGGGATTTTGTCCATTCAGTGGATTTCCTTCGAGGCATTGTGATGGTTAATTTCATGTGTCCGCTTGGCTGTGGTACCAGTTGTTTGGTCAACCACCAGGCTAGATGTTGCTGTGAAGGTATTTTTTTTAGATGTGACTAATATTTAAATCAGTAGACTTTGAGTAAAATACATTACCCTGCACAAGTGGATGACCCTCAATCAACCAGTCGAAGAGCTTAAGAGAAAAGATCGAGGTCCCCAGAACAGGAAGGAATTCTGCCTCCTACCTGATTTCAGACTCAAGGCTGAAGCATTAACTCTTTCCTGGGTCTTTAGCCTGCCAGCCTGCCCTGTGTATTTAGGACTTGCCAGCCCCCATAATCAAATGAGCCAATTTCTGGCCAAAAGTTACATGAAGAGATGCTCAACATTGCTAATTATTAGAGAAAAGCAAATCAAAACTACAATGAGGTATCACGTCACACTAGTCAGAATGGCCATCATCAAAAAGTCTACAAATAACAAATGCTGGAGAGGGTGTGGACAAAAGGGAACCCTCCTACACTGCTGGTGGGAATGTAAATTGGTACAGCCACTATGGAGAACAGTACAGAGGTTTCTTAAAAAACTAAACACAGAGAGGGGGCCTTCAGGATGGCAGAGTAAGACGTGGAGATCACCTTCCTCCCCACAAATACATCAAAAATACATCTACATGTGGAACAACTCCTACAGAACACCTACTGAACGCTGGCAGAAGACCTCAGACTTCCCCAAAGGCAAGAAATTCCCCACGTACCTGGGTAGGGCAAAAGAAAAAAGAAAAAACAGAGACAAAAGAATAGGGACGGGACCTGCACCTCTGGGAAGGAGCTGAGAAGGAGGAAAAGTTTCCACACACTAGAAGCCCCTTCACTGGTGGAGACGGGGGGTGGGCGAGGGGTAGGGGGAAGCTTTGGAGCCACAGAGGAGAGCGCAGCAACAGAGGTGCAGAGGGCAAAGTGGAGAGATTCCCGCACAGAGGATCGGTGCCAACCAGCACTCACCAGCCCGAGATGCTTGTCTGCTCAACCACTGGGAGGGGCGCGTGCTGGGAGCTGAGGCTCGGGCTTCGGTTGGATCACAGGGAGAGGACTGGGGTTGGCGGCGTGAACACAGCCTGAAAGGGGCTAGTGTGCCACAGCTAGATGGGAGGGAGTCCGGGAAAAAGTCTGGACCTGCCGAAGAGGCAAGAGACCATTGTTTTGGGGTGCGTGAGGAGAGGGGATTCCTTCCCCGTGCACCCACAGAAGGCAGAGCACCACCTCAACGAGCTCCAAAGATGGGAGCGAGCCGTGGCTATCAGCGCGGACCCCAGAGACAGGCATGAAACACTAAGGCTGCTGTTGCAGCCACCAAGAAGCCTGTGTGCGAGCACAGGTCACTATCCACACCTCCCCTCCCGGGAGCCTGTGCAGCCCACCACTGCCAGGGTCCCATGATCCAGGGACAACTTCCCCGGGAGAACACACGGCGCGCCTCAGGCTGGTGCAACATCATGCTGGCCTCTGCCGCCGCAGGCTCGCCCCACATCCGTACCTCTCCCTGCCCCCAGCCTGAGTGAGCCAGAGCCCCCTAATCAGCCGTTGCTTTAACCCCCTCCTGTCTGGGTGGGGAACAGATGCCTGAGGGTGACCTACATGCAGAGATGGGACCAAAACCACAGCTGAACCCCGGGAGCTGTGCGAACAAAGAAGAGAAAGGGAAATCTCTCCCAGCAGCCTCAGGAGCAGCAGATTAAACCTCGACAATCAACTTGATTTACCCTGCATCTCTGGAATACCTGAATAGACAACGAATCATCCCAAAATTGAGGCAGTGGACTTTGGGAGCAAGTGTGGACTTGGGGTTTGCTGTCTGTGACTGATTTGTTTCTGATTTTCTTGTTTATCTTAGTATAGTTTTTAGTGCTTGTTATCATTGGTGGATTTGTTTATTGGTTTGGTTGCTCTCTTCTTTTATTATTATTTTCTTAAATTTTAATAATTAAAAAATTTTTTTAATGTTTTTTTCTTTCTTTTTTTCTCCCTTTTCTTCTGAGCCATGTGGCTGACAGGGCCTTGGTGCTCCAGCCTGGTGTCAGGCCTGAGCCCCTGAGGTGAGAGAGCCGAGCTCAGGACATTGGACCACCAGAGACATCCCAGACCCATGTAATATCAATCAGCGAGAGCTGTCCCAGAGAACTCTGTCTCAATGCTAAGACCCAGCTCCACCCAACAGTCAGCAAGCTACAGTGCTGGACGCCTCATGCTAATCAACTAGCAAGACAGGAACACAACCCCACCCATTATCAGAGAGGCTGCCTAAGATCATACTAAGTTCACAGACACCTGAAAACACACCACCGGACGCGGCCCTGCCCAACAGAAAGACAAGATCCGGCCCCACCCACCAGAACACAGGCACCAGTCCTCTCCACCAGAAACCGTACACAAGCCACTGAACCAACCTCACCCACTGGGGGCAGACACAAAAAACAACTGGAACTATGAAACTGCAGCCTGCAAAAAGAGGATCCCAAACACAGTAAGTTAAACAAAATGAGAAGACAGAGAAATATACAGCAGATGAAGTAGCAAGGTAAAAACCCACCAGAACAAACAAATGAAGAGGAAATAGGCAGTCTACCTGAAAAAGAATTCAGAGTAATGGTAGTAAAGATGATCCCAAATCTTGGAAATAGAATGGAGACAATGCAAGAAACGTTTAACAAGGACCTAGAAGAACTAAAGAGCAAACAAACAATGATGAACAACACAATAAATGAAATTTAAAATTCTCTAGAAGGAATCAATAGCAGAATAACTGAGGCAGAAGAATGGATAAGTGACCTGGTAGATAAAATAGTGGAAATAACTACTGCAGAGCAGAATAAACAAAAAAGGATTAAAAAAAATTGAGGACAGGGCTTCCCTGGTGGCGCAGTGGTTGAGAGTCCGCCTGCCGATGCAGGGGACATGGGTTCGTGCCCCGGTACGGGAAGATCCCACATGCTGCGGAGCGGCTGGACCCATGAGCCATGGCCGCTGAGCCTGTGCGTCTGGAGCCTGTACTCCACAACGGGAGAGGCCACAACAGTGAGAGGCCCGCGTACCACAAAAAAAAAAAAAAAAAAAAAAAATTGAGGACAGTCTCAGAGTCTCTGGATCATTAAAGGCACCAACATTCGAATTACATGGGTCTCAGAAGAAGAAGAGAAAAAGAAAGGGTCTGAGAAAATATTTGAAGAGATTATAGTTGAAAACTTCCCTTACATGGGAAAGGAAATAGTCAATCAAGTCCAGGAAGCGCAGAGAGTCCCATACAGGATAAATCCAAGGAGAAACATGCCAAGACATATATTAATCAAACTATCAAAAATTAACTACAAAGAAAAATTATTAAAAGCAGCAAGGGAAAAGCAACAAATAACATACAAGAGAATCCCCATAAGGTTAACAGCTGATCTTTCAGCAGAACTCTGCAAGTCAGAAGGGACTGGCAGGGCATATTTAAAGTGATGAAAGGGAATAACCTACAACCAAGATTACTCTACCCAGCAAGGATCTCATTCAGATTCGATGGAGAAATTAAAACCTTTACAGACAAGCAAAAGCTAAGAGAATTCAGCACCAGCAAACCAGCTTTACAACAAATGCTAAAGGAACTTCTCTAGGCAGGAAACACAAGAGAAGGAAAAGACCCACAAAAACAAACCCAAAACAATTAAGAAAATGGGAATAGGAACATACATATGGATAATTACCTTAAATGTAAATGGATTAAATGCTGCAACCAAAAGACACAGACTGGCTGAATGGATACAAAAACAAGACCCATATATATGCTGTCTACAAGAGACCCACTTCAGACCTAGGGGCACATACAGACTGAAAGTGATGGGATGGAAAAAGATATTCCATGCAAATGGAAATCAAAAGAAAGCTGGAGTAGCAATTCTTATATCAGACAAAACAGACTTTAAAATAAAGACTATTACAAGAGACAAAGAAGGACACTACATAATGATCAAGGGATCAATCCAAGAAGAAGATATAACAACTGTAAATATTTATGCACCCAACATAGGAGCAACTCAACACATAAGGCAAATGCTAACAGCCATAAAACAAGAAATTGACATTAACACAATCATAGTAGGGGATTTTAACACCCCACTTTCACCAATGGACAGATCATCCAAAATGAAAATAAGTAAGGAAACACAAGCTTTAAATGACACATTAGATAAGATGGACTTGATATTCATAGGACATTCCATCAAAAACAACAGAATACACCTTCTTCTCAAGTGCTCATGGAACATTCTCTAGGATAGATCATATCTTGGGTCACAAATCAAGCCTTGGTAAATTTAAGAAAATTGAAATCATATCAAGTAACTTTTCCGACCATAACGCTATGAGACTAGATATCAATTACAGGAAACAAACTGTAAAAAATACAAACACATGGAGGCTAAACAATACGCTACTAAATAACAAAGAGATCACTGAAGAAATCAAAGAGGAAATCAAAAAATACCTAGATACAAATGACAATGAAAACACTACGACCCAAAACCTATGGGATGCAGCAAAAGCAGTTCTAAGAGGGAAGTTTTTAGCAATACAATCCTACCTCAAGAACCAAGACAAATCTCAAATAAACAACCTAACCTTACATCTGAAGCAATTAGAGAAAGAAAAACAAAAAAACTCCAAAGTTACCAGAAGGAAAGAAATCATAAAAATCAGATCAGAAATAAATGAAAAAGAAATGAAGGAAACAATAGCAAAGATCAATAAAACTAACAGCTGGTTCTTTGAGAAGATAAACAAAATTGATAAACCATTAGCCAAACTCATCAAGAAAAAAAGGGAGAAGACTCAAATCAACAGAAATAGAAATGAAAAAGGAGAAGTAACAACTGACACTTCAGAAATACAAAGGATCATGAGAGATTACTACAAGCAACTCTATGCCAATAAAATGGACAACCTGGAAGAAATGCGCAAATTCTTAGAAAAGCACAACCTTCTGAGACTGAACCAGAAAGAAACAGAAAATATAAACAGACTGATCACAAGCACTGAAATTGAAAAATCAGTGATTAAAAATTTAAAATCTTTAATGATTAAAAATCTTCCGACAAACAAAAGCCCAGGACCAGATGGCTTCACAGGCAAATTCTATCAGACATTTAGAGAAGAGCTAACACCTATCCTTCTCAAAATCTTCCAAAATATAGCAGAGGGAGGAACACTCCCAAACTCATTCTACAAGGCCACCATCACCCTGATACCAAAACCAGACAAAGATGTCACAAAAAAAGAATACTACAGACCAATATCATTAATGAACATAGATGCAAAAATCGTCAACAAAATACTAGGAAACAGTATCCAGCAGCACATTACAAGGATCATACATCATGATCAAGTGGGGTTTAACCCAGGAATGCAAGGATTCTTCAATATACGCAAATCAGTCAATGTGATACACCATATTAACAAACTGAAGGATAAAAACCATATGATAATCTCAATAGATGCAGAAAACGCTTTTGACAAAATTCAACACTCATTTATGATAAAAAAAACTCTCCAGAAAGTAGGCATAGAGGGAACCTACCTCAACATAATAAAGGCCATATATGACAGACCCACAGCCAACATCATTCTCAATGGTGAAAAGCTGAAACCATTTCCTCTAAGATCAGGAACAAGACAAGGTTGCGCACTCTCACCACTATTATTCAACATAGTTTTGGAAGTTTGAGCCACAAATATCAGAGAAGAAAAAGAAATAAAAGGAACCCAAATTGGAAAAGAAGAAGTAAAGCTGTCACTGTTTGCAGATGACATGATACTATACATAGAGAATCTTAAAGGTGCTACCAGAAAACTACTAGAGCTAATCAGTGAATTTGGTAAAGTAGCAGGATACAAAATTAATGCACAGAAATCTCTTGCATTCCTATATGCTAATGATGAAAAATCTGAAAGAGAAATTAAGGAAACACTCCCATTTACCATTGCAACAAAAAGAATAAAATACCTAGGAATAAGCCTACCTAAGGAAACAAAAGACCTGTAGGCAGAAAACTGGAAGACACTGGTGAAAGAAATTAAAGATGATACAAACAGATGGAGAGATATACTATGTTCCTGGATTGGAAGAATCAACATTGTGAAAATGATTATACTACCCAAAGCAATGTACAGATTCAGTGCAATCCCTATCAAACTACCAATGGCATTTTTCACAGAACTAGACCAAAAACTTTCACAATTTGTATGGAAACACAAAAGACCCTGAATAGCCAAAGCAATCTTGAGAAAGAAGAACAGAGCTGGAGGAATCAGGCTCCCTGATTTCAGACTATACCACAAAGCTACAGTAATCAGGACAGTATGGTACTGGCACAAAAGCAGAAATATAGATCAATGGAACAGGATAGAAAGCCCAGAGATAAACCCTCGCGCACATGGTCACGTTATCTTTGATAAAGAAGGCAAGAATATATAATGGAGAAAGGACAGCCTCTTCAATAAGTGGTGCTGGGTAAACTGGAGAGCTACATGTAAAAGAATGAAATTAGAACACTTCCTAACACCATACACAAAAATAAACTCAAAATGGATTAAAGACCTAAATGTAACACTAGAAACTAAAAAACTCTTAGAAGAAAACATAGGCAGAACACCCTATGGCATAAATCACAGCAAGATCCTTTTTGACCCACCTCGTACAGAAATGGAAATAAAACCAAAAATGAACAAATGGGACCTAATGAAACTTAAAACCTTTTGCACAGCAAAGGAAACTATAAACAAGATGAAAAGACAACCCTCAGAATGGGAGAAGATATTTGCAAACGAAGCAATTGACAAAGGATTAATCTCCAAAATATACAAGCAGCTCATGCAGCTCAATATCAAAAAAACAAAAAACTCAATCCAAAAATGGGCAGAAGACGTCAAAAGACATTTCTCCAAAGAAGACATACAGATTGCCAACAAACACATGAAAGGATGCTCAACATCCCTAATCATTAGAGAAATGCAAATCAAAACTACAATGAGGTATCACCTCACACGGGTCAGAATGGCCATCATCAAACAATCTACAGGGAAGCAGCTGCATAGCATAGGGGGATCAGCTCTGTGCTTTGTGACCACCTAGAGGGGTAGGATAGGGAGGGTGGGAGGGAGGGAGATGCAAGAGGGAAGAGATATGGGGACATATGTATATGTATAACTGATTCACTTTGTTATAAAGCAGAAACTAACACACCACTGTAAAGCAATTATACTCCAATAAAGATGATAATAAATAAATAAATTAAATAAAATGTCTTTTAGCATTAAAAAAAAATCTACAAACAATAAATGCTGGAGAGGGTGTGGAGAAAAGGGAACCCTCTTGCACTGTTGGTGGGAATGTAAATTGATACAGCCACTATGGAGGACAGTATGGAGGTTCCTTAAAAAACTAAAAATAGGGCTTCCCTGGTGGCGCAGTGGTTGAGAGTCCACCTACCGATGCAGGGGACACGGGTTCGTGCCCCTGTCTGGGAAGATTCCACATGCCGCGGAGCGGCTGGGCCCATGAGCCATGGCTGCTGGGCCTGCGCATCCAGAGCCTGTGCTCCGCAATGGGAGAGGCCACAACAGTGAGAGGCCCGCGTACTGCAAAACAAAAACAAAACAAAACAAAAAACTAAATATAGAACTACCATATGACACAGCAATCCCACTACTGGGCATATACCCTGAGAAAACCATAATTCAAAAAGAGTCATGTACCACAATGTTCACTGCAGCTCTATTTACAATAGCCAGGACATGGAAGCAATCTAAGTGTCCATCGACAGATGAATGGATAAAGAAGATGTGGCACATATATACAATGGAATATTACTCAGCCATAAAAAAAAGAAACTGAATTATTTGTAGTGAGGTGGATGGACCTAGAGTCTGTCATACAGAGTGAAGTAAGTCAGAAAGAGAAAAACAAATACCATATGCTAACACATATATATGGAATCTAAAAAAAAAACCCCAAAAAAACAGGTTCTGATGAACCTAGGGGCAGGACAGGAATAAAGATGCAGACGTAGAGAATGGACTTGAGGACACGGGGAGGGGGAAGGGTAAGCTGTGACAAAGTGAGAGAGTGGCATGGACATATATACACGACCAAATGTAAAATAGCTAGCTAGTGGGAAGCAGCCGCATAGCACAGGGAGATCAGCTTGATGCTTTGTGACCACCTAGAGGGGTGGGATAGGGAGGGTAGGAGGGAGGGATATGCAAGGAAGAGATATGGGGATATATGTATAGATAGAGCTGATTCATTTTGTTATACAGCAGAAAGTAACACAACATTGTAAAGCAATTATACTTCAATAAAGATGTTAAAAACAAACAAACTAGGGTTACCATATGACCCTACAGTCCCATTTCTGGTCATATGTCTGGAGAAAACCATAATTCAAAAAGATACATGCAGTCCAGTGTTCATTGTGGCACTATTTACAATAGCCAAGACATGGAAGCAACCTAAATATCCATTGACAGATGAATGGATAAAGAAGATGTGGTACCTATATACAATGGAATATTACTCTGCCATAAAAAAGAATGAAATAATGCCATTTGGAGCAACATGGATGGACCTAGAGAGTATCGTACTAAATGAAGTAAGCCAGACAGAGAAAGACAAATCACTTATATGTGAAATCTAAAAAAAAAAGGACTTATTTCAAAACAGAAAGAGACACACAGACACTGAAAACAAACTTATGATTACCAAAGGGGAAAGGGGGACAGAGAGAGGGATAAATTAGGAGGTTCGGATTAACATATACACATTACTATACATAAAATAGATAACCGGGACTTCCCTGGTGGTCCAGTGGTTAAGACTCTGCTCTCCCAATGCAGGGGGCCCGGGTTTGATCCCTGGTTAGGGAACTAGATCCTGCATGCTGCAACTAAAGATCCCCATGCCGCAACTACAAACAGATCCTGCATGCCACAAGAAGATCCCATGTGCTGCAACTAAGACCCAGTGCAGCCAAATAAATAAATAAATATTTAAAAAATCGATAACCAACAAGGACCTAGTGTATAACTGTATAGCACAGGGAACTGTACTCAGTATTTTGTAATAACCTATAAGGGAAAAGAATCTGAAAATATATATATATATGAATCAACTGTGCTATACACCTGAAACTAACACGATACTGTAAGTCAACTATACTTCAATTAAAAAATAATTTAAAAAGTTAAATAAATAAATGTTTAAAAATAACCTCCCAAATAAGCCAATTTCTTAAAGTCAGTCTGTCTTATGTATATCACACACACACACGCACACACACACACACACACACCGCCCCCCCCCCCACAAATACCTACATACATATATACACATCCTATTTGTTCTATGTCTCTGGAGAACTCTGACTGATACAGCCCTTTTGCAGGATAAAAACAGTGGTCTGCTTTCTCAGGAACTTAGTTTTAAGAGCTATATAAAAGGCTGGAATTTAGTATTGCCAAGATTACTCTCATGAATCTTAAGTTCTCAATTAGGGACCATCTTTACACAGTATGTTAATGAGGGATATATTGGCTGTCCAAAACAGTCCTTTGCCCTGACCCCAAAGATGAGCAAATTGCTGTTTCTGTGTCTTTGTTTTCAACTGAGCATCAGCTGAAGTAATTGCTTGGGTATTCAGGGCCTTATTATAGAAAAAAGAAATATATACTTAAAATAGTAGAATTACATTCACAAAGTGAGATCCTCACACCATGAGAGTCACCTAGAAACTGAGACCTTGTGAAGGAATATTTGATTCCAATCTCCAATCTTCCTCCTACTCTAGGCAATAAACTTATTGATGGGAATAGCAGGCAAAAATCTGCATGATGTAAATTCATATTCTCTCTGTCTCTCTTTCTCTCCTTGCCCCTGTCCCCAGTGTGCATGTATAATTGATTTCATGTGAGTTATATGTAAACGTATGTTGGATGTGACTTTACATTAAGAGTGATGGTCTGGGCTGCTGTCAGATTTACTGAACACATTTCCTGAGACTACGGTGCACTATTAAAGTGGCCTGATTTTGCATTACAAGCCCTCTTTATAACTGTCCCCAAAGGAGTCATCAATAATTTCAGTTTGGATAGAAATGTGAAAGAGACCTCTCCAATCCTGACACAAAAATGCCAGCATAGGCAGACCCATGGAAAGTCTGTCTTAAAAACTGCAGACTGGGGCTTCCCTGGTGGCACAGTGGTTGAGAGTCCACCTGCCGATGCAGGGGACACGGGTTCGTGCCCCGGTCCAGGAAGATCCCACGTGCCGCGGAGCGGCTAGGCCCGTGAGCCATGGCTGCTGAGCCTGCGCGTCCGGAGCCTGTGCTCCGCAACGGGAGAGGCCACAACAGTGAGAGGCCCGCATACCACACACACACACACACACACACACAAAAACAACAACTGCAGACTGGACTCTTACAACCATCAGTCTAAATTCAAATGCTTCCAAAGAACAAAGAAAATGAAACAGTTGACCTCCTGGTGAACAGAAGCCCCATCACTTCTTATACTACTGAAAAATCACAAATGGAATCTACTTTTAGCATATAAACAACGTTTATAGAGATGAAAAAGTAATTATGCTTATACTAAAAAATAATATCCTTAGGTTTATTTATTTTCATAACACTGGCAAAAGAGTTTGGTCATGATCCCTTAGTAGCCATCTAGTTTTTATGGTACGTACATCTCACATGAGACATAAAATACACAGACGATACATGTATTCACTGGGAAGACACAGCTTCATTCTTATCTTCTCTCATTTGAGTCTAAAGAAAATTTCAAGTGTAGTTCTGTGCATACCAAAAGAGACTGGAAAATTCTGATAAATATCCTGTTAGTTTTCTTCTCAAACCTCTTTGTATGAAGCTAAGTTTTCTTTTTTTTCTTTTAGTAGTTCTGGAGTTATCATCAGAGGTCTAATTTAACTCTGCTAACGTTTTGATATTAATATGAAACTGTGCTAGCCAGCTTCTAGGATGGACCCTATGATCCTTGCCTCCTGCTGTCCACACCCTTGTGTAGTCCCCTCCTACCCTGGGCCAACCTATGTGATCAGTAGAATACTGTGAACATGGCGGTACGTGGCTTCCAAGGCTAGATCATAAAATATATTGCTGCTCTGCTTTGCTCTCTTGGATCACTGGCTCTGAGGGAAGCCAGCCGCCATGTTGTGAGGACGCTCGAGCAGCCCTGTGTAGAGGCCCATGTGCAGAGGAGCTGAGGCTGTTCCACCTTGCAGCCGAGTGAGGGAGCCGCCATGGAAGCACACCCTGTAGCTCCGGTCGAGGCCCAGCCTAAGAGGGACCTTCAGCCAGAAATGTCTCACAAGCCACTCTTGAAATCTTGGGCCACAGAATCGTGAGAGATAATAAACAACTGTTGCTGTTTTAAGCCATTACATATGAGGTGACTTGTTAGCACTGGGAATGAAAAAATGTTGCCTGCCAACAAAGGAGGCCGCAGCTGTCAAGCCACTACAGCAGCCCCTACAGTGAGCCCTGAGAGGATTCAGGATGGAGACAAACGTGCTGCCCACCACCAAGCCCTCAGCCACTGTAGCTCCCCCCAGTGGCGCACTCCGAGGGGACTCAGGATGGGAAAGCACAGGATACCGGTCCTAGATAGCTGAGGTGCATAGCTAAGGAATGATTTCAATGAGCACAGACTCTTGCATCTTCCCATACATAGAAAAGTGCTCAGTGCTTTAACTTGAGATATCTGGTTTTCTTTAATTAACAGTTATCTTTTGATGTTCCAACTGACTGGTCTTTGTTGCAAAAACCCCTGTATAGCCTGGTTCCTCCCTCACCTCTTCGGACCAGTCCCTCAGAGCTATCCGAGAAGCTGCCTCCCAGGCTTGAAGTCCTGAGAAAGACTGCCAAATAAAACGTAATTCTCAACTTCGAGCTTGTGCTTTTTTTTTTTTTCAGTCGACAGCAGCAATACATAGTAATAGAGACTTTTATTTTTCATTTCATTTCATTTCATTTCATTTCATTTTAATTTATTGCCCCACCAGGCGGCATGTGGAATCTTAGTTCCCCAACCAGGGATCTAACCCGTGCCCCATGCATTGGGAGAACAGAGTCTTAACCACTGGACCACCAGGGAAGTCCCCAAGGTTTTATTTAAAAAATCAGTTATATGGTGGCAAAACGAAACTAATCATGCATGATATCCATTTCTGTGGTTTATAATTGCTGTACTTCTTGCACTTTTATTCTTTGGTTGTCTCAGTGCCTGGATACATTTCCGGATATTGAAAACTAAGTACAATTACAAAAATATGTTTCAGTCCAAGATCCGAATCTGGAAATTATAAACATCTGTAGTCTTAGTAGACGATTGGTTTATTAGGAAAGGATGTAACTCAGGAACAGCCAGAGTGTAAGGGGTGGAGGGGCAGAAAGCTGGCGGTGGGAAGCTGCGGGTGGGACACGTGGGTTCCTGTGGACTTACTGCTGAGTGAGGTAGGAAGCCACTAAGGCTGCAGGGCAGAAAAGAGATGCTGTAAATTTAAAAACTGAAAATTAAGTGTCAGTGAGGATGTGGGGACTCAGAGACTCCTGGGCACAGCGGCGGGTGTGTAACCAAGTTCACTCAGTCTGGAGGCGAGTGCCTCAGAACACTGAGGAGTTAAGTGTGCAGGTGCCCCATCACATATCAAGTTCATTTTGTCCAGCGGCACAGAGAAATATCTATGAGAAGGTACATCCTGGTAGCAAAGTGAATTAGAGTTTTCCAGGGAAGCAGAAGCAGTAAGACATATGTGTGTGTTTACTGTAAGGAATTGGCTCACGTGATTATGGAGGCTGACCAGTCTCAAGGTCTGCACTGAGCAAGCTGGTGACCCAGGAGAGCTGATGAGGAAGGTCTAGCCTAAGACCCGGGAGACAAGGTGGTGGAGCAGAAGGGCAGGAGCTCACCCCACGAAAACATCAAAATCACAACTAGGGGCTTCCCTGGTGGCGCAGTGGTTGAGAGCCCGCCTGCCGATGAAGGTGACACGGGTTCGTGCCCCGGTCCAGGAAGATCCCATGTGCCGCGGAGCGGCTGGGCCCGTGAGCCATGGCCGCTGAGCCTGCACGTCCGGAGCCTGTGCTCCGCAACGGGAAAGGCTGCAACAGTGAGAGGCCCGCATACCGCATAAAAAAAAAAAAAATCACAACAAACTGCTGAACAACCACGGACCAAAAAATCACTGGAAGCTACCAGAAAAGATATTCTGTATCCAAAGACAAAGAAGAAGCCAGAGTGAGACGGTAGGAGGGGCACAATCACGATAAAATCAAATCCCATACCCGCCAGGTGGGTGACCCACAAACTGGAAAATGATTATACGGCAGAGGTTCTCCCACAGCAGTGAAAGTCCTTATCCCCATGTCAGCTTTCCCAGCCTGGGGCCTGGCCTCGGGAGGAGGAGCCCCCAGAGCATGTGGCTTTGAAGGCCAGCTAGGCTTGACTGCAGGAATTCCACAGGACTGGGGGAAACAGAGATTCCACTCTTGGAGGGTGCACACAAGGTCTCGTGTGCACCAGGACCCAGGGGAAAAAGCAGTGGCCTCATAAGAGCCTGGGCCAGACCTACCTGCTGGTATTAAGGGTCTCCTGTGGAGGCAGAGGGTGGCTGTGGCTCAGCATGGGGACAAAAGCCCAAGACCCAGGAGAGCCGCTGTCGTATGTTGCAGGTGAGGGCAGGAGAAGACCGACGTCCCAGCTCAAGCGCTCAGGGGGAAGTTCCCCCTCATTCAGCCGTTTTGTTCTATTCAGGTCTTCAACTGACTGGATGATGCCCACCCACACTAGGGAGGGCAATCTCCTTTACTCAGTTTACCAATTCGAATGTTAATCTCATCCAAAACACCCCACAGACAAACCCAGAATTATGTTTGACTAAATGTCTGGGCACCTTCGGGCCCAGTCGGGTTGACACATAAAATTAACCCTCTGGGCTTCCCTGGTGGCACAATGGTTAAGAATCCACCTGCCAATGCAGGGGACACGGGTTCGAACCCTGGTCCAGGAAGATCCCACATGCCGCGGAGCAACTAAGCCCGTGCGCCACAACTACTGAGCCTGCACTCTAGAGCCCACGAGCCACAACTACTGAGCCCATGTGCCACAACTACTGAAGCCCACGCGCCTAGAGCCCGTACTCCGCAACAAGAGAAGCCACCGCAATGAGAAATCCAACACCGCAACGAAGAGTAGCCCCTGCTCGCCACAACTAGAGAAAGCCCACGCGCAGCAACACAGACCCAACACAGCCAAAAATAAATAAATATATATATTTTAAAATAAATTAAGTACTGGCAGTACTTAAAATAAATTAAGTACTCACACAAAGTACTGGCAGTAACCTTGGTGCCCAACCCAAGGGGATTCATAATTAAAGTGTAGTAGACGAAAGTTTAAAGTATAGTGCTCACCAGTTAAAAGTAATAAACCTGTTTCATATTGCAACATGGATAAAACAGAAAATTATGAGTTAACAAGGTAAAAGCAAAACAAAAATACAGCTGTCCCTTTGTACCTGCAGGAGATTGGTTTCAGGATCCTCAGCAGATACTAGAATCCAAGGATGCTCAAATCCCTCATACAAAATGGCGTAGTATTTGCATATAACCTACCCACACCCTCCCGTATACTTTAAATCATCTTTAGATTACTTATAATACTTAATACAATGTAAACACTGTGTAAATAGTTGTAAGTACAATGTAAATGCTAGTTGCTGCCACACAGCAAATTCAAGTTTTGATTTTTGGAATTTTTGGAATTTTCTTTTTTTTTGGAGTATTTTTGGTCCATGGTTATTTGCATCCACAAATGCAGAACCTGAGGCTATACAGGTCTGACTGTAATCCTATTTTTATTTGCAACCCTAGAATGAGACCCAAAAAAATCTGCTCCCCCAAACCATGAACTGATTATGATATTCAACCAAAAGAGAAAGTTCCTCCCCAAGAAGAATGTGTCTGTCACCACTGGAGGTAACTTACTTACTCTGAAAAATGATCATTGAAGGGAAATAACTGAATAATTATCTTGCCTTCACTTTAGGAACTATATTTCAGGGTGACCAAATAGGCCTGAATGATGAGAAAGGGCTCTGTTTTACAGAAGGATACTGTAACCAAAAGCGGGGTCCAGCTGTTCGCTGCTCAAAAGCCAATAAAGAGGCAAAGTTGGTGGAAAGGAAAGTTTGCTTAATTTTGGATGTCAGCAATGGGGGTGGGGCGGACTCCTGTCCAAAGGCCGACTCCCCCTACAAATGACAATCATGGGCCAAGGGCTTTCATAGACGGAGGGAGAGGGCTACGTGCAGAAACAGCACAGTCAGCTCTGACGGTCATCTTGAAATTGGTCATCGGTGGTCTGACCAGCGTCATCTTGATTGTTTTAAGTACAGTTAATCTTCAGTTCCAGGGTCGGTGTGTTCCCATTTCCTTGAGGCCAATTCTTGGAACTGTGGCAGCTTACGTCATGGCTACAGTCTGGTCATCATTGTAGTTAACTTCTCCCACCTGGTAGGAGTTTCAGTATCTATAAGACAGCTCACAGGATATGGCTCAGAATATCATCTATAGCCCTTGAGAAGGAACTAATGGTCCTTGACTATGCTTAATGACTAAACTATTATTATGTAGTCTTGTTGGACTGTTTTCCTTTGTTTCTGCATTTTCTCACTTCTCTGATCAGACTTATTCTTTGGCTAAAGTTTTTTCACAGACAAAAGGCAGGCTGAGGACATGGGGTGGGGCAAGGACCATAGGGTCCTGTTCTGTTTCAATACCAGCTAATTAATATGGAAAAATCATAGTATAAAATCACCATTTTGCAAACTCTGATAAAATAATTGATTCAGGCAACATTAATCAATAGATGAGAAAACCTTTGGGTGAAAGACTGATGGGGGACAGAGTGTCAAGTGTCATGCCAGAGGATACTTGCTGGTTGAAAGAGGGAAACACAATTCTTCCATGAGGGATCAGGCTCTCATCACCAGAACTCACCAAATCTTAGCATCGTTAGCAATGGGGCAACCGGGTTATTTTGAGCAACCTGGTGTGTTGAAATACAAAGCACAAGACACTGCACTGAAGTATTCTTACTTCAATATTTAATATTTTTGTTAATATTTTGTTTAATATTTTTGTTAAGTCTGAGCAGGATTTTAGGTCTAAATTCCAGGTGACAGGAAGTAAAGGAGACAGGTTAAATGACCCCATGAGGGAGCAACCAACCAAATCTAAAATGTGGGACATTTTGCAGGAAAACTGATTTGGCTTGCTCAATAAGACACCGGCATTTAACGCAGGAAAAGCAGGGAATTGTCCTACATTAACTCAAACAAACCAGCTGTAATAAAGTGTTTTTTTAAGGACAACTGGGAAGATTTGAATATGTGCTGTGCACAAAATGGTATTAGGGAATTAAATTTTCTGATGTGTGACAAAGGAATTATGGTTCTGAAAGGCGCTGTCCTCTCTCTCTCTTTTTTTTTTTTTGCGGTACGCGGGCCTCTCACTGTTGTGGCCTCTCCTGTTGCGGAGCACAGGCTCCGGACGCGCAGGCTCAGCGGCCATGGCTCACGGGCCGAGCTGCTCCACGGCATGTGGGATCTTCCCAGACCAGGGCACGAACCCGTGTCCCCTGCATCGGCAGGCGGACTCTCAACCACTGCGCCACCAGGGAAGCCCTGTCCTCTTTATTTAGGGTTGAGACGCTATGATGTTTGTAATTTACTTTAAAATGCTTCAGGAAATTATATAGAACAAAATAGGAAGCAAAAAAGGGGCAAAATAATCATTGTTGAATCCAAGGGATGGGTTCATTAAGTCATTCTCTGTACTTCTCTGAATATTTGAAAAACTTCACATACAAAAGTTAAAAGGGGTCTGTGGGGCTCCTGGGGAGAAGAAATTCAGAGGTTTTAGGAATCATTTAACATTTGAAAACTCACATCCAAACAGAAATTGATGGGTATAATTCTTACTGATATACTTATCTTTGCATTAAGCCTGTTTCAGAAAGACTGTTCACCCAGTCCAGGAAGACAACATAACTAACAGTTGTTTGAGAGAAATTCGGGGTCATGAAAGCAAACTGACCAGGCCCTTGGTGCTCAAGAGTGGATCAGACCAGGGGCCAGAAGCCTTGGGTTCTAACCCTGGGGCTGCCAAGTGTTATTTCCTCTCACTTGAGCCTGAGTGTTCTTACTCCAAAACGGGAGCATCTATTCAACTCCACGAACATTTCTTAACCATATGCAGTGTTCCAGCACTGGGTTAGGTGCTGCTGGAATGAAGAATGAACTATGGCGCCTCTCATTCAGTAGGAAAGACAGACAGGAAAGGTCAAGCCAGGGAGTTCCCTGGTGGTCTAGTGGATTCGGCGCTTTCACTGCCATGGCCCGGGTTCAGTCCCTGGTCGGGAAATTGAGATCCTGCAAGCCCCATGGCCAAAATTTAAAAAACTATAAGGCCAAGCCAGCTAGGCGCTGATCAGGAATATGAAGGTGGACAATCAATGCACAGCAAAGATTACTCAGAATTCAAGCAGATACTACCGGTATTTTGTCATAGCAGCCCAAACAGACTAAGACAGGTGCATAAAATAAAATACACAGGATTACAAAGGAAATATTGTTGAAACTCTACTCACAAAATGTACTTCAAATTTGTGATATGTAATATATTAGCTCTTTTGTTAATGTGTTAAATAACAAGCTCTAGTGATGAATCTAATTAACTGCTCTGATTTCAAGGGAGTGATGAGTATAAATAATGTTCTGCATCAGATGCAATGTGGTACGAAATGTCTGGAGTCCCCACGGGTTACACAGCCATTGGTACTGCTTTGGTTTGTTGTTTCATTCATAACTGAAGAGGATGCTCAATTTCAGTCGGAGGTTGGTGAAAATAACGACCTAATTTCTCTCCCAGCTAAGTTTAAGACCCCCTGAATTCTATCCAAGGACACCTTGAGGACACCAGTTAAGAACTGAGGGACTTCCCTGGCAATCCAGTGGCTAAGACTCCTCTCTTCCAGTGCTTGCATTGCAGGGGGTGTGGGTTCGATCCCTGGTTGGGGAACTAAGATCCCACATGCCCCGTAGCCAAAAACAAAAACAAAAAAAACCTCATGAGTGTGAAGCTATCTTACTTATCCTGAAAATAGGTATAGCACGAAGGGCTGTATCTTTAGGAACTTGCTGAGTTCAGGCGAGACTCATTTTCTTTGAAAGGCCCAAGTTTACTAACTGATTCTTTTGAGTGAGTTAGTTTGGGAGAAGGAGATTCACCTAGGCTCCCAGTATCTGCCTACAGCTGAGTTATTAATTGTACAGAGGGAAAAACACCTTTATAGCGGGGAACTATCCCAGACATCATAATGTAAATGACCACCGCAAGTGTCCCAACGTTTCAAAATATTAGTAGTAGGACACACTGAGATCACGTCACTCCAGACGCAAAATGTGTAAACAGAATAATCTCAAGTAAATAATCAGATAAACCCAAATCGAGGGACCCTGTACACAATTATGTACCTCTTCTCTTCAAAAATGTCCATGTCATGACAAAGAAAGGCTGAGGAACTGTTCCAGATTATAGGAGATTAAAGAAGTTGACAATGAAATGTCTTGCTTAACCCGTGACTGGAGCCCAGCTTGAACACAGAGGTTTATAAAGGATATTATTGGGACAACTGGTAAAATCCCAACACGGAAAATATATTACACAATAATATCGTATGAATATTTTCTTGAATTTGACGACTTTCCTGAGATTATGTAAGAGAATGTCTTTGTTCTTAGGAGATATACCCTGTATTATTTAGAGGCAAAGGGGACATATTAGACTTAATGGTTCAGCAAAAATAAGTCTCTTTATATATCAGATAGATAAATAGGTACAAATATTGGGTGCATATATACACATATATACATATGTATCTATACACAAATATATACATATATTTCTATATACATGTATATACATAAATATATACATATATGGAGGGAGAAAGAGAGAGAGGGTTCATGAGCAAATGAGACAAAAATCTAACAACTGGTGAATCTGGATGAAAGGTATAAAGAAGTTCACTGTGCTATTATTGCAACTTTTTTGTGGGTTTGACTTTTTTCCAAAATACAAAGTTAAAAGCAATTAAAAAGCCCACCATCCAGAGTCAGCTGTTACAAACGCTTCAGCTACTTTTAAAAAAGTTTTATTTATTTATTATTTATTTTTGGCTGCTTTGGGTCTTCGTTGCTGCGCGTGGGCTTTCTCTAGGTGTGGCGAGCAGGGGCTACTCTTCACTGTGGTGCGCGAGCTTCTCATTGCAGTGGCTTCTCTTGTTGCGGAGCACGGGCTCTAGGCACACGGGCTTCAGTAGTTGTGGCACACAGGCTCAGTAGTTGTGGCTCGCGGGCTCCAGAGCGCAGGCTCAGTAGTTGTGGTGCACGGGCTTAGTTGCTCTGCGGAGTGTGGGATCTTCCCGGACCAGGGTTTGAACCTGTGTCCCCTGCATTGGCAGGTGGATTCTTAACCACTGTGCCACCAGGGAAGCCCCTCAGCTACTTTTATCTCTGATCAACACCAGAGTCTCTGCTAATTAGCTAATGCACGGTAGAAATTAGTTTTCATCGCGTAGTCATGGCGCTCAGATGTGGGGATTAGCTGTTTGAGCAGGGGATAAGAATCCAGCCAGTCCTGTGGCCTGAACTTCTCTGAATGGCACCCGGGGTTTAGGATTCTGAACCACCCACATGAGCAGGTGCTCACTGGAGGCGTCTGTTCCTGAGTCCCGAGGCCTGACACCGGAACTGTAATCACTGCATCCACCCTGAGTGAACGTTTCAGAGAGAGAGGGTTTGGAGGCTGAGGCCCTACAGTCCGGACTACGTGGACTTCCAGAAGAGGCGTCTAAGGGTTGCTGGGTCAGCCTGCTCACGAGTGCATGTGGCAGAGTTCAGTCTGAGATGTGGCTTTTTCAAGACCTTCTCTTCCTCCTCATTATTATTATTTTATAGCTTTACTGATATACATATACCTCCCATTTTTAGTCAAGAGGTCCATGAATTTTGTAAATACACAGTCCTGCGACTGCTATATTCGTTTCAGAACCCTTTCATCACCCCTAGAAGTCCCCTCCTGCCTCGTTGCTCTCATCGCCGCCCCCATCTGGACCACGAAGTACTACTGACCTGCCTTCTGTCCCTATGGCTTTGCCTTTTCTAGAATTTCCTCTGAATGGAGTCATCTCAGGATGTAAACTTCTGTGTTTGGCTTCTTTCACTCAGCATAATGGTTTTGAGATTCACCTCCTGTGCTGTGTGCTGTGGTTTTGATTCAGATTTCCCTAATGATTAGTGATGTCGGGCACCTTTTCATGTGCTCATTGGCCATTTTTAAAACTTCTTTGGAGAAACGTCTCTTCAATTCCTTTGCTCATTGTATAAGTGCATTGTTTTTTTTTGTTTTTTTGTTTTTTTTTCGGTACGCGGGCCTCTCACTGTTGTGGCCTCTCCCGTTGTGGAGCACAAGCTCCGGATGCGCGGGCTCAGCAGCCATGGCTCACGGGCCCAGCCGCTCCACAGCATGTGGGATCTTCCCGGACCGGGGCACGAACCCGTGTCCTCTGAATCGGCAGGCGGACTCTCAACCACTGCGCCACCAGGGAAGCCCCTGTGCATTGTCTTTTGATGCTGTTGTTGAGTTGCAGGAGTTCTTCATATATTCTGTATATTAATCTCATATAAGATACATAAATTGCAAATATTTTCTCCCATTCCATAGGTTGCCTTTTTACTCAGTTGATAGTATCCTTTGGTACACAAAAGTTTTAAATTTGGATGTAGTCTTTAGTCTTTTAAAGCCTGAAACACTTCCCAGGCCTTTCTTTACCTTTCATGACATTGACATTTTTGGAGAGTACAGGCCCTTATTTTGTAGAATGTCCTCAGCTTGGGTCTATAATAATTGTCTCCTCATGATTTGGTTCAGCTTGTGCATTTTTGGCAGGAACACAGTATCTGTGATGTTGTGGTCTTTTCAGTGCATCCATCAGGAGGCATGTCACCAGTTTGTCCTATTATTGGAGATGCTGATTGAAATCTCTTAACTCAGGTGGTGTCCTCTGGTAAGTATGTAACTGATAAGCAATCTGGGGGGACAGCTCTAAGATTGTGTGCATGTTATAAGTATCCTTTTCCCCAACAAAATGGAACCCAGTAGTTTTAGCATCCATTATGATTCGAGCCTGAATCAATGATTATAGTGATGATTTGCTATGAAAATGGTGACTTGGTTTTCTACTTGTGTTAGTCCCTCTACATTTATTGTGGCATTTTAGTTGGCATTTTAATTTCCCTTATAATGAAAGAAGAGCTTTCTTCACTCTTCCTGTTTACTTGTTCTTTGATATCATTCTGATTCACAGATTCTTTTTTTTTTTTTTTTTTGCGGTACGAGGGCCTCTCACTGTTGTGGCCCCTCCCGTTGCGGAGCACAGGCTCCGGATGCGCAGGCTCAGCGGCCATGGCTCACGGGCCCAGCCGCTCCGCGGCACGTGGGATCTTCCCGGACTGGGGCACGAACCCGTGTCTCCTGCATCGGCAGGTGGACTCTCAACCACTGCGCCACCAGGGAAGCCCCACAGATCCTTTTTCACTCAAGGTGTTATGACATCTATAGTCATTTTGGTGAACTTTGTTTGATTGTTTGTTTTTTGCATGTAACCATATATCTGGATATCACTCTGTATCAGTTCATAGAGTTCTTCCTTGTTGGTTTTTATAGCAATGTGCTACTTCATTGTGTGGACATGCTATAATTTATTCAAAAAATTTCTTACATATGGACATTTAGGTTGTTTTGAATATTCTGCTTTACAAATTATGCTGTAATAAATAACCATCACGGTTCTTTTTGTATTGCTAGAGGTAATTGAGGGTAGTACCCAGAAGTGCTATTTCTAGGTCAAAGGGTAAATACTCTGTAATTTTCTTAGCTATTGCTCAATTCCCCTCAGCAGAGGTTGGACCATTTTGTGGTGCCCACTTCCAGCCTCGCCACAGAGTGGTTTGTCAAGATATTGAGTTTCTGCTCTTCTGATGAATGACAGGTGCATCGTCACTTAGGTGTGTCTCATCGTGTGCAGAGAGGTTGCATCCTTCCACCACTTCCAGTAAGTGGCTCCTAAGACCTTATTTTAGAGAAATGGCTTCCATTCGGGCTCCAGGTGCTTATTCTTTGGCCCCAGCCCCTCTCTCCTCCCTGTCTAGACAGATGAGGTCTGTCAGACTGTAGGAATGGGATCGTCACTAATATCACCATCGTCGTCAAACGTGCCCAAACGTGAGAGGGCACTCAGTCCACCGGCACCAAGGGGGCACATTTCCGTGCAGCTGGACAACTCGCACAGCCCTCCCTCTCACTCCTGTCTCAGCCTCCACAGCAACCTCCCCCAGAGGGTACAGAGAACCCTCCCTGCTGAGTGCTGAGGCAAAGGGGCCCGGAGAGACGAAGCAGCTCACCCAGCCAGTGAGAGGAGAATCCAGTCCAGAGACCATGAGCATAGAGTCCTAGTCAGTGCCTGCAAAGTCAGGGAACTGTCCCCAAGACTACTCTCACTTCTGACACCAGAGGCCAGCTCAGGGTCCCCACAACCACCGCCAAGTTCAGTGACTCACTAGAAGGACCCTCAGAACTTGCTGAAAGCTGTTATACTCACAGTTACGCTTTATTATAGCAAAAAGATACAGACGAAAACCGGCCAAGAGAAGAGATAAATAGGGCGCAGTCGGGAGAGGTTCCTACTCTGCGTCCGGGTAAACAAATGTAACTGATCAGGACACTATGGGGCCTGCCGGGGACAGACCCCTCCCCCCACGTCCTCTGCTTTAGCTCCTCTCTGAAGCGCCTAGATAACAGTATCAGATGCACATTTCCTGAGCTGTTTTACAGATGCTAAAACCACCACCAAATGGAGAAAGCGAACTATATGATGACCATGAGCACATAGCCCCTGGACCTACTGGAGCCTAATGACTGATAATGTTACCACCACTCACCATCAACCAATCAGAGAACAGTGCATGAGCTGATCACTCACCCTGGGACTCCCCTCCCTCACTTTGCCTTTAAAAACACCTCCCTGAGTGCAAGTGTTTTGAGCATTAGCCGCACTGGACTCTTCGTCTGGTGCCTTACAATAAACGCTGCACTTTTCTTCACCACAATCTGGTGTCAGTAGATTGGCTTTACCGCCAGCCCGTGGGCAAGTGGACCTACATTTGGTTCCACAACACAAAGGCACTCTTATCAGGCAGGAGAGCCTAAGGGCTTAGAGATCACCTCTGGGGAGCTGAGGGCAAAGAGCAGATCTCTCTTTGGGCAAGGGTAAATCTTTATTACACAATGCCCTTTCCTTGTGATACATTCATACAAGGGAGGGTACCTGCTCATGACCTTGGAGGAAGAGTCCAGCCTCTGCGCCCACGTAACTGGCATGAAGAAGAATCCCACTTGGCTAAACAGCAGGACTGGGAAACGGACAGCAACAGCCAGTCTGCAAGAAAAGTACAGTAGACTGGTTATTGAGAATTCACAACCAGTGTTTTTCTCCACTCATCAAAAATGGAAGAAAAACGTCAGTTTGACCCCACTGGGCTGTTGCGTCAGGCCCAGCTGGCCTCAGTATCATTTCTGACTTCACTGCATCCAGAACCCATAGGTGGTGCCAATTTTCAGCTTGGGCAACACATAATTTTAAAAAGAAAAAAAAAGGGGGGGAATCTGAAAGATTAGCAAACCTCTTTCTTCCATCGAATTACATTTCCCAGTTGAGGTAATGTTACAATGAAGATTGCCTTGCAATTTGTACAAAAGGGGTAAGTTCACAGCTTTATTCACTGTGGGACTGTTGTTGACACTTGCAAAAATCTTCCACCTCCAAATCAGACAAAGGTCAATTGAGAGGAGGCCGCCAAGCCTTACTATTTAGGGATGGGGGAGGGGAGAGGAAAGGGAGCAGGGGATTGGGGGTGGCGTGGCGAGGGGGGCTGGGAGGGAGGAGAAAAAACTTTTTGGTTCACCTCACAGGCTTTCTCCACACACTGGGCTATCCTGAAGGAGGAGGACAGAGTTTTGTTTTCTCTCGAGGTCCTCCAGCCCACCCAGTGTCCTTCTCAGGATTTCCATGCTCCTCCAGCCTTCCTTGGATAGGATGCCAGGGCCACAGACAGATGTTTTCTTTCTTTTTTCCTTTTTTTTTTTTTTTTTTGGGGTTATGCCTTGTGGCTTACAGGATCTCAGCTCCCTGATCAGGGACTGAACCCAGGCCACGGCAGTGAAAGCCCGGAATTCTAACCACTAGGCCATCAGGGAACTCCCTCAATCACATGCTTGGTCTGGGGCTTCAGCTGACACTCCCAGACGGGGGTCTGTTACAGTCTTCCAAATCTGGAGGTCTGTGGATTCATCCCAGACACCTGATCTGTTCAACCATCAATTTCATGGCTGACTCTTTCTCTGTGTCTTCAATGTGAATGTGACTTCCCATCACATGGGCCATTCTGGTCACCCTGAAAGGGATTTCCCAGCATCTTGGGCTTCCACAACTCCAGTTAGATACTTTCCTTCTTTCTCCAGTTTTAAGCATCTGGGAATCTCAGCCAAGCCTAAAATCAGAGGTCCTCACCTATCACCTCAATTAATGAACAATAAATATTATACACCCGGCTGGTTTCTATGTAAAATGTTTCTAGCACCAATTCCATTCCATTGTGCGAGGGGAGGGTGTTGGTGGCAGTAGGGAGGGTGGTTCCCAACACTATCCAACAAGTCTCCAGACACCAGCTCAGTGTCCCACAATTCAACTCTATTCTGACACTGCCTACTCAGAGATGGCATCGTATCCCACAGGTTAAGGGCTCAGTCTCACACGCCTACCCCCTTCCCCAGCTTCGGAAGCCAGGCATAAGGCCAGCTGATCACCTGTGCTTCTGACCAACCAGCTACAGTGTCGATTGGAGGGTCCAACAAGACCCCTCCTTGAGTTTGATTAATTTACTAGAGCAGCTCACAGAACTCAGAGAAACATTTAATTCACTAGATTACTGGTGTATTATAAAAGGATACGAACAGCCAGATGGAAGAGATTCGTAAGGCAAGGTATGGGGAAGGGGCGTGGAGTCTCCATGCCCTCTCCAGGCATACCATTCTCCCCCCATCTCCAAGTGTTCACCAGCTCAGAAGCTCTCCAAACCCTATCTTTTGGGGGTTTTCCGGAAGCTTCATTTCATAGGCATCATTGATTAAGTCATTGGCCATTGGTGGCTGACTCGACCTCCAGCCCCTCTCCCCTCCCTGGGGGTGAGGGGGTGGGACCAAAAGGTTCAGCCTCTAATCACGTGGTCAGTTCTTCTGGCAACCAACTCCCACCCTTAGGGGGATCCAAAAGTCATCTCATTAACATAAAAAAGAACATTCATCCTTCTAGTCACTTAGGAAATTGCAAGGATTTTAGGAGCTCTGTGTCAGAAATGGACGAGGACCAAGTATATATTTAATTACATTACCATACCATGACCCAAATATCCTTTTTTTTTTTTTTTTTTGCGGTACGCGGGCCTCTCACTGTTGTGGCCTCTCCCGTTGCAGAGCACAGGCTCCGGACGCGCAGGCTCAGCGGCCATGGCTCACGGGCCCAGCCGCTCCGCAGCATGTCGGATCCTCCCGGACCAGGGCACGAACCCGTGTCCCCTGCATCGGCTGGCAGACTCTCAACCACTGCGCCACCAGGGAAGCCCCAAATATCCTTTCTTTAGGAAAATGCAGAATTGGGGATCATAAGTATCCCGCATTTTGTTTTGACATCAATTGATTTATTCATCAAATGCCTACTGAGGGTTTCCTCTGCGCCCAGCGCGATGCTGGCACTGGAGGCTTAATGATGAGCAGGGTAGGCGAGGTCAAAGTTGAAGAAAGGCACCGCTCTGAGATGGCTTTCAGTTATTTTTCATTCTGAAGGGAAAAACTCTCTGAGAACTGAAAACTCTACCTCTGTCTTGTCAAAAAATAAACTGAGGTATATTAAATGTTTTAAGAGTTTGAGCAAAAATTAATTTGAGTCGGGTAGCATCCAATCTAGGAAGTGGAAAGGAGCTCTGAGGAGCTGTACAAAATGAAAGACTTTTATAGGTAGAAGGGAGCAGAAACAAGGACGTTATACTAGACAAAAATGCCAGGTGGTTAGAGCAGGTTACTTTCCTTTCGAGTTTGTCAGGCAGATTACCTAACTAGTGCTAGGAGTCAGGCGATTCTAGGAATCAGGTGATTCCTGATTGACCGGTTAAAGATTCCATTTCTAGGAGAGCAGAAACTGTAATTAAGTTGTCTTGGTTTGGTGACATGGGGCTTAACATAAGCGACTCCATTTGGGGCCTGTTGTCTTGTTTTTAACCGTCTCAACCAGAGGTGAATCGTACATCTTATAAAATTTATCTTAGTAGTATTTTTAATAGTTAAGCATTTAAAAAATATATAATAAAATATTTTTGAAAGAAGATTACCCAGTACCCTAGCATGGTAAATTCAAATGGCCCAGAAGGGATCACAGGTAAGTCAACCGCTCCTTCCCCCAGAGCTGGTAGGAGTTGTTTAGGCTTCAGGCCTGCAGGGGGACCTCCTAGCCAGCTCTCCTTTCTCCTCAGGCCTATTCTAGATCCTTGGACCTGAGGGCTCTGGCATGCTGGGCAGAGGGGGTGTGGCGGCAGGGGTGAGACAAGTCCCCAGTCCCCAAGAAAGGCCTTGGGTTCACATATCCAACCAGCTGTTTGGGGTAGGGATGGACGTTACTCATTCTCAAATGCTTATGGATGCCAGACACTGATCCAGACATTTAGTTGGGAGACATCACCTTCTTGCAGGTGAAGAGCTGGTAAGGGATGGCTGCATGAGTGCCTGGTGTGAGAACCAGGGCAAAAAACCTTCCCCCACCGCACTATTCTTAACTGCATACTAAACAGCTTCCTGTTGGCAGGGGGGCAGTGCAAGTCTTTTCTTCCTTAGTCACCTACAATGCAAGGGATTTGCAGCCACCACTGATGCCTCTGCATGAACAAAGGATCCCTGAAGGATGTTATACTCTACTTTTCTTCAACAAAAACTGACCTTGCAACACAGGAATCCCAGTGAACTACCGATTTTTCATCTTTAAGCAGTGCTGTACGCTGCCAGTTCTAGACAAGGAGCCATTTCTGATTTCTAGAAGACTTCTTGCAGCCAGTGGGTTGGAGACGGGGCCTGGCTGTAAAGGACTGAGAGTAGAATTCAGTTACAGGGCCCGCTGACCTGGGGTTGCCTCTTGTGTTGGAAATTACCTGCTGTGAAATGACGTTAAAAACAACCGCTCTTCACTCTTCACTCTTCACTGTTCCTTCCTTCCCTCCTTCCATTTATTTTTAATTGCGGTAAAATATATACAACATAAATTTTACATTTTTAAATTTAAATTTTTAAATTGTGGTAAAATACACATAACATAAAATTTACCATCTCAGCCATTTTTAAGTGTACAGTTCAGTGGCATCAGGTACATTCACATTATTGTGTATCCACCACCACCATCCATCTCCAGAACTCTTGCCATCTCACAAAACTGAGACTGTGTACCCATTAAACAACTTCCCATTCCCTCCTTCTTCCAGTCCCTGGCAACTACTACTCTACTTTCTGTGTCTATGAGTTTGACTATCTAGATACTTCACATAAGTGAAATCAAGCCGTATTTGTCCTTTTGTGTCTCACTCAAAAGCATAGCGTAGGGCTTCCCTGGTGGCGCAGTGGTTGAGAGTCCGCCTGCCGATGCAGGAGACACGGGTTCGTGCCCCGGTCCGGGAAGATCCCACATGCCGTGGAGTGGCTGGGCCTGTGAGCCATGGCCGCTGAGCCTGCATATCTGGAGCCTGTGCTCCGCAACGGAAGAGGCCACAACAGTGAGAGGCCCACGTACAGCAAAAAAAAAAAAAAAAAAAGGATAGCGTAATGTCCTCAAGGTTCACCTGTTGTAGCCTGTGTCAGAATTTCTTTCCTTTTTAGGCTGAATAATATTCCATTGTATTGATAGACCACATTTTGTTTATCTATTGATCTGTCCATGGACATCTGGGTTGTGCCCACATCTTGCCTCTTGTGAATTGTGCTACTATGAACCTGGGTGTACAGATACCTGCTCATGTCCTGTTTTCAGTTCTTTTGGATGTGTACCCAGAAGTGGAGTTACCCTCCTCACTTTTCTTAATTACAAACTAAATGACTCTGTGCTGGGAAGAGAAACTCAGGATGAACGTGCAGTCTGTTGGATGTTTACCACCAGTTTGATAACCCAGCCGAAGGCTTCTCATTTAAAAAAAGAGAAAAAGGGATTTCACCTTCTCACAGTTTTGTATAAACTCCCACCACTGACACACTTTCAAACATACCTCATTTCTGATATAACTGTCCTCCCTCTCTCCCTCTCTCTTGCCAGAAATTACAACCACCACAGATACCATACTCTTTCTATGATACAGCTCCTACTCACGTCAGAGCTGTATCATAGAAAATTAGCCCTGAAAAGCAAATACCCCTTCACTGTAGGTATGGACTTTCACACAATCTCTTGTCTTAGATTTACGTAAAAGATCAAGCTCCATTTAAGAGAAAGAACAAAGAAAAATGGTGACCAAAAACGCCTGAAGTGGATTAAATAAAAAATAGATCAGCTGCTCAAGAGGGAACAGGAAACAACTAGCAATTCACAGACTTAGAAAGTCAATAAACACAAGGAAGTGTGCTCATTTGCATGAATAATCAAATAAATGGCAATTTAAAATGAGATCTTATTTTTACCTCTCAGACTGGCAGATAAAGAGATCGGTATTACGGAAGTTTGATGAGGCTGTACGGAAACAAACACTGAGGGTGGGGATGGAAATAACTGCAACCTTTTTGAAGCACAATTTGGCCAAAAAAACCCCTATGGCTCAGCATTTACGCTTTTAGGAATCTGTATTTCAGAGGCATTTCACAAATCCATAAGAATACCCGTACAAGTCCATAAGAAAACATGCAGCCTCTGTTCTAATAGCAAATAACTGAAAACTTCCACGTGTCCATCCAAAGATAAGTTCGAGTCCTAACAATTAGCACCTGTGAATGTGACCTTATTTGGAAATAGGATCTTTCTAGATATAATTAGTTAAGATGAGGTCATACTGGATTAGGGTGGACCCTAAACCAGTGTCTGGTGTCCTTATAAGAAGAGGAGAGGACACACACACATACACACAGGGAAGAAGGCCATGTGCCCATGGAGGCAGAGATTGGAGTGATATAGCCACAAGCCAAGGAATGCCTGGAGCTTCCAGAAGCTGGAGGAGGCAAGGAAGACATCTTCCTTAGAGCCTCTGGAGGGATCAGAACTCTGTTGACACCCTGATTTTGGACATCTGTCCTCCAGAACTGTGGGAGAATACATTTCTGTTATTTTAACCTATCCAGTTAGTTATAATTTGTTATGGCAGCCCTAGGAAAGCAATACAGTAGGGGATGGCTCAGTAATGATACATACACGTGACTAGGGATGGGTGTGAGACCCTCAACCTATTCCTTATTATGCTTTGGATTTTTTTTTTTTTTTTGCAGTACGTGGGCATCTCACTGTTGTGGCCTCTCCCGTTGTGGAGCACAGGCTCCGGACGCGCAGGCTCAGCGGCCATGGCTCACGGGCCCAGCTGCTCCACAGCATGTGGGATCTTCCCGGACCGGGGCACGAACCTGTGTCCCCTGCATTGGCAGGCAGACTCTCAACCACTGCGCCACCAGGGAAGCCCTATGCTTTGGATTTTGAACTATGTGAATATAGTTCCTTTCATAAAAATAAAATTTAAACAATTAATAAAATATCATTCTACTTCTTTCCCTATAACCTAGTTGTTTGGGTTTTATTTATTGCACTTTAAAGTTACAGTAATGGAGGACAATTATATTGAGTTTTTTCATAACATTTTGAATTGGAAAGATCTAAGAGATTGCCTAGTGTGGTAGGCAGAATAACGGCTCCCAAAGATGTCCACATCCTAATCTCCAGAACCTGTGAATATATTAGGTTATATGGCAAAGAGGAATTAAGTTCACAGATGGAATTTAGGTTGCTAATCATCTGACCTTAAAATAAAGAGGTGGGACTTCCCTGGTGGCGCAGTGGTTGAGAATGTGCCTGCCAATGCAGGGGACACGGGTTCAAGCCCTGGTCCGGGAAGATCCCACATGCCGCGGAGCAACTTACCCCGTGCGCCACAACTACAGAGCCTGCGCTCTAGAGCCCGCGAGCCACAACTACTGAGCCCGTGAGCCACAACTACGCGAGCCACAACTACTGAGCCCGTGAGCCACAACTACTGAAGACCGCACGCCTAGAGCCTTTGCTCTGCAACAAGAGAAGCCATTGCAATGAGAAGCCTGTGCACCGCAACAAAGAGTAGCCCCTGCTCGCCACAACTAGAGAAAGATTGCGCGCAGCAATGAAGACCCAACACAGACAAAAATAAATAAATAAACAAATAAATTTATTTATTTATTTTAAAAAGTAAAATAAAAAAATAAAGAGATAATTCTGGCTGAGCTGGGTCAATGTAATCACAAGGATCCTTACAAGAGGGAGAAGGAGGCAGAAAAGTCAGCGTCAGAGTGATGTAATGTGAGAAAGACTCAATTGGCCATTGCTGACTCTGGCCTTGAAGATGGAGGGAATGGCCATGAGCCAAGGAATGCAGGCAGCCTCTAGATACTGGAGAAGGCAAAGAAATGGATTCACCACAAGACACTCCAGAAGGGAACAAGGATCTGCTAATACCATGGTTTTAGCCCAGTGAGACCCCCCATCTGACTTCTGACCTCCAGAAACACAAGAAAATAAATCTGTGTTGTTTTAAAACACTAAGTCTGTGGTAATGTGTTATAGCAGTAACAAGAAACTCATCCATCTTGTCAACCCCTCGTTCTGTAGAAGAAGAAACTGAGATACAAGAACACCAGAGAAAAGAATCAATACTCTACCCCAGATGTCCTGGTTAATAAGGGTGTTTTCACTATAAAATGTGTATACGAATAATTAGAGGATAAACTTCCTTTCACCTCGTACACATTTTGTCAAAATCAAACTTTCCTGGAACATTTAAAAAATGATTTGCTCTTTGAAAAATTCAGCACATTAACATTTCTGGAATATTTCTCATCTTCAAAGCAAAAATAAACAGTAGGGACATTCCACACTCACTCTCAAACCAACTTATTAAGAACCACTGTTTTAGGACTTGCCTATGGTTCGCCATAGTTTACCGTCCTGAATTGTAATTCCTCTGCTATTCCCAAATAAACTCATTTTCCTGTTGAAATAACCGGCTCTTAACAAAACCAAACCGAACAACTTTTCCTCCCAGCGGAACTGGTTTGACTTCCCTTCCTGGTAAAACTGGACTAAATTTCTCACTTCAAACCAATGCAGTTTTTATTCCAATGCAAATGAAGAGCTTTATGAGAAGAAAAACATACCATGCTGGTTCACACACAACGAATTGCATATGTAACAGGATTGCTATAAATTTAAATACCTGTTTATTGTCAAGAGTAATAAAAAGGTCACTTCTAGAATTAATGTGATTCTGAACCCTGGTATATAAGGCATTAAAAGGTTAACTCAAAGCACGTTTGTAAGAAAACTGGTAAGGGCAAAAACAGTCTTGATCAAGTGGCATATGAAAGAAAATTATTGTTATTTTCAGTAACAGAAAACCAAACATACCCTAGAGACCTTAGGTATTTAGTGTGTGTTTTGTTTGAATCCAGACACATGGGAGTCTTACAATGTTTAGTTACTTTAATCATGCTTAACATGTAAAATTAGAATAACCAAGTAAGAACAATGATGTCATTTTAGACTTTAAAACAAATTTCATGGTGTGGGTCAAAGAGTGCCGGCCTGGAATCTACCCTGGTTCGAGTCGGGGTTTTGCCATTTCTAGGCTGTGATCACCTCCCCAGTCTTAATTCTCAGTTTGTAAATTGGGGATATGCCTGGCCTCCTAACAGGCGCTTGTGAGCACAAAGTGGAATAGGAAGTGTGAAAGCAATTCATGGACTTGACTGGGCGCCAAGGACAGTCTTGTGTAGGAGGGCGGAGCTCGGAGTTGACGGGAGATGATAAGGCCTTGGGCACAGATACCCCTACAATGTAAAACACCGGCCCTCTCTGGCAAAGGAAAAGTAGAGACCTATGACAATACAAGCAGTTTCTAGTTCAAGTTCATAATCCAGTCAGTTCTTTGCACTGGAAATTGCCCTGCTGCTGGTACTGGCCTGACCTTGCCAGTGACAAACGCGCACCTGAATCTACTGCCCTGAACTTTCCGTGGTTTCCTCCTCAGGATGACTTTCTCTCCTTCCTTTGTGTACCAGTTAGGATGCTTTAACAGGCAAGTGAAGAAAACCCTTCTCAAGACGGCTTAACCAATCAAGGGGTGCGTTATCTTGCAGAAGAGATCCAGAGAGAGGATGGTTCCCGTTAGTTAACTAATGGGCTGGAAAATGCTATCTTTCAGCTTGACCATCCTCAGCTTGTTTTTACTCACATCATGTTTGCAGGATGGTTGCCCTAGGACATCCAGGAGAAAAAGCCAGACCAGTTCTTTCTGTAAATCTTTTTTAAAGAAAGAACATTTCCCAGAAGCCTCCAAATGACTGCCCCCCACGTCTCATTGACCCGAATTGAGTGGGCGTCAGGCTTACCCTTCTACTCCTCACTGACATGCAGAATGGGGTGACCCTGGCAGGTTTAGACAACCAGCATTTTCTCCAGTCACACAGGTGAGGTTAGACACTGGAACAAAATCAGGGTTCTGCCAGTGTGTAATAAAGGGAACAGGAGAGTTGGGCAGGCACTCAACAGTGCCTGCTGGAATTGGAAAATAATCTTTATAGTTCTGTCTACGGTAATGGCATAGAAGTTGAAAGGGAAGGTCCATTATTACCTTTCTTATCTTAGATATTGAAAAGACATCACAAACTGTGTCCAAAATGAATCTACTGATCTTTTCCAAAGAAAACCTGCTCCATCTACAATCTTCCCAACCATCCTAATTAATAACAACCTCATTCACTGAGTCAAAACCCTGGAATCAGCCTGGACTCCTCTCCTCTTGCACCCAATATTCTAACCATCAGCAAATCCTATTTGTGTTGCCTTCAAATTACATCCAACTTGGGACTTCCCTGGTGGTCCAGTGGTTAAGACTCCATGCTTCCACTGCAGGGGGTGCAGATTCAATCCCTGATTGAGGAACTAAGATCCCACATGCTGCGTGGCGTGGACAAAAAAAAAAAAAATCCAACTTGGGGCCCAGGAAACAAAGTGTGGCAGGAAGTTGGGGGAGAGGCTCTGCATAAAACCCAGCCATGCTCTGGTACCAGAGACGAGGGAGCATCTGCAGGAGCACCCTTGGCCTAAACGGGGTCCCCATGATGGGAAGCTGCAGGAGTGACACTTCTCCAGATGGCTCTATGGACTACAGATGGGAACAAGAAGCCTGAGCAGAAGAGGAAGGACAAGGCCATATGGGGGCTGCAGCTGACATTCTGGTTTGTGGGCACTTGTGAGCTGCTACTTTGGGCATGCCCAGAAATAACTAAGGACACGGGGTGATGAAGAAAAGGGCTAATTTCCAATAGAGCTGGTGAGGCTTGTGCCAGGAGGAAATGCAAACTGCCTTTATTTTGTGCCCACAGGCTAGTTAGGCGCTTTGGTGCTATAGGCGGTTAACTCCAAATGTATATACAGGAAGTCCCCTACATACGAACGAGTTCTCTTCCGAGAGCATGTTTCTAAGTCCAGTTTGTTCGTAAGTCCAACAAAGTTAGCCTAGGTACCCAACTAACACAATCGGCTATATAGTACTGTACTGTAATAGGTTTATAATACTTTTCACACAAATAATACATAAACACACACACACACACACGAAAACATTTTTAATCTTACAGTACAGTACCTTGAAAAGTACAGTAGTACAGTACAACAGCTGGCATCCAGGGGCTGGCATCAAGTGAACAGGCAAGAAGAGCTACTGACTGGAGGAGGGAGAGGAGGTGGGAGATGGTAGAGCTGAAGGGTCATCAGCAACAGGAGACGGAGGGCTGCAATTCTACTCACACCTGATGCTGATGGAACGCACGTTCGCCTCTTTGAAAGTTCGCAACTTGGTTCGTATGTAGAGGACTTACTGTAATGGGGATATGTTTTGAAAATATTAAACCACTGTGTTTTGTTTCCCTCTTAAATCACATTCCCTGGCAGTCTTCCATCTCCAAGTTTTTTTGTTTGTTTGTTTGTTTGTTTTTGCGGTACGCGGGCCTCTCACTGTTGCGGCCTCTCCCGTTGTGGAGCACAGGTTCCAGACGCGCAGGCTCAGTGGCCATGGCTCACAGGCTTAGTTGCTCCATGGCATGTGGGATCTTCCCGGACCGGGGCACGAACCCGTGTCCCCTGCATCTGCAGGCGGACTCTCAACCACTGGGCCACCAGGGAAGCCCTTCCGTCTTCAACTTTGAGCCACCAACCTCTTTGTCCCAGGGAAGGAGAGCTTGTTTACTCCTAGAACAAGGAAGTAATTGCTTTGAGTTCCAAAGATGATTTTCTTGAGGCCGTAGCATGGGGTGAACAGGCATCCTGGTCTGCCTTAGGCAGTCCGGACTACTCTTGTGGTCCTGGCATTATTATTATTATTAACCCATTTAAGCATCAAAGGTATCCCTGTCTGGACAATAAATTATAGTCATCCCCACCTTAGAAGATAATAGTGTGAAAATCTTTTGTTGAGAAGAAAGGATTTTCTAAGTCCCTTTAGCATCCATTAACAAACCAAGTATCAAGTTTTGCGAAAAGACAATAGGATTTTACTTGAGATCAGGGGTAGCAAGAAATCAGGGTAGAAGGTAGATCAGTGGTTCTTAAAGTGTGGTTAGCACCAGCAGCAGTAGCATCTCCTGGGAACGTGTTAGAAATGCACATTCTCAGGCCCCAACTCAGACCTGCTGAATTAGAAATTCTGGGGATGGGGTTGAGTCATCTGTGCTTTAATAAGCCCTCCAAGGGGTTCTGATGCAGCGGAAGTTTGAGATCCTCAGAGGTGGAGAAAGTAAAACACTCTTCCTTCAACATTACGGGAAGGGAGGGAAAAGGAGGGAGCTGTAGAGCAAGCAAGTGGCGTGTGCCACTTGGGTCCTCACTTCCTCTCTCCCTGTGAGTGCTGAGGGCTGAGGTAGAAACACCCAGATGAAATGGAAGATCCTGACAACTTTAGGAATGCCAGTGGCATTCATACAACGGTGGGTGGACGAGGAACAAAGTTTTAAGAGAGGGTCCATGTGGATACATTTCAACATGGTGCCAGGGCAGGGCAGTGGGGTGTAGAGGGAGCTGTCAGGATAGAAAAGTTGGAGCAGTAAAATGTGGCCTGTGCCTAGCACCTGACGTTCCTGTGGGCCCCCTTGCTGGGATACGAAAAGGCCGAGTTGACTGGGGACCAGCAGAAGACTGGGGGCAATGCAAAAGAAGTGGAGATTTGGTGACAAGATGGCAGTGGTCGGAACCACAGATGATAGTGGTAGGACGAGTCACGCCATAGCTGTCACCGGTCCAGAAGCAGAATGGACCAGCTGCTGTGCAGCAGAAACCAACAGGGATCCTGATGACAACACATGGATAGGCAGTGCCCTCCTCTATTGCTGCCTGACTTCTGCCAACTAGATGCCCAGAGTCCATCCTGGGGTGCAACAGCAGGAAAGGGAGGAAACTCGGCATTTACACATGAGAGAGAAAACTGTCCACTTCCACTACCTGAGGAGGGCCGTCTGGAGAAGAACAGAGGGGCCTGGTAAAATCAACAACCTCCTGTGGAAAGTGTCTAGCATTCATGATAAAATAATTGAGCAATTTTCTTGTAGACTCTGATGAGATTAAGAGCTCCTGTGGGCTGCTAGACTTACTGGCGTGTCTTGTTATGAATCACCCGAATTGTTGACCATCAGGCTGGTGTGAACAGAGAGCGTTTCACCTGACAGGCCTGTCTTGAAGCTAATGTTAACAAAATTATCTAGTAACCTTTACTTCTACCAAAAGTTTCCACCAAAAGGAAATATCTGAACTGGTTTTATTGGATGCCTTGTTCTCCTGCAGCAAGTTTAAAATAAAATTTTATGTGTGCTGATAATGAATTCATATCTGAGAAAGTTGTTTTCACATCTGAAGGAGATTGATTTAACCTAAAGCAGTGGGTTTCAAAGTGTGGTCCCTGGGCCAGCAGCATCAGCATTAGTATTACCTGAGAACTCATTAAAATTCAAATTCTCCAGCTACACCTCAGGTCTAATGAATCAGAAACATGGGGAAGAAGCAGACCTCTGGCTATGGCCAAGTGAAATGGTTAGCAAATCCTCTCCCCAGATAGCAACCGTAAAGCTAAAAAAAATTGACAAGAACAACATTTAAGTGCCCTGGAAATTGACCAAAGACATACGACAATCTGAGAAGTGTTTATGTCTGAAAACTGCTGAACTTCGGATAAGAATAGTGGATATCCGAGGCATGCTTGCCAGTACTGCTTCCATCTCCTCCAGCCCAGTTGGGTGTGGAGGTTCTGCCAGGGCTGGCCAGGCCGTGAGGACTGGCAGTTATGGTGCTGTGATTAAAGGGGTCTCAATTGATCGGGTGTAGTGGGTGATGCTTACATCCAGAGGCATTGTTAATGGAAGTGATGACAGCCTTGCCTTTCAAGACATATTACAGAAAGTCCTTCAGACTGAAAGGAAGTGACATGAGATTGCAATTTGAACACATGGGAAGAAATGAAAAGCACTGGAAATGGTAAATATGTGGGTTAATATAAAAGACTCTATAAATATATTTTCCTTATTTCTTCTCCTGATTTCTTTAAAAGACATAAGATTGTGTAAAGCAATAATCATAACACTTTATTGTTGGGTTTATACTACATATAAATGTAATACATATAACTGTAATAATATAAAGGTGAGAGGAGAGAATGGAGGTATACTGGAGCCAAGTTTCTATATTTTACCAGAATTAAATTAGTATTAATCACAACTGGATTTTGGTAAGTTAAGATGTTGCAATCTATAGAGCAACCACTAATAAAATAAATTTTTAAATAGTAAGAAAATTAACAGAGGAATTTAAATGATATTCTAAAAAAATTTTTTAACACAAAAGAAGGCAGTAAAAGAGGAACAGAGAAACAAAGAAGATAAGAGACGTATAGGAAACAAACAGCAAAACGGCAAAAGTAAATCCAAACATATTATTAATTACATTAAATTTGAATGGTCTACAATCCAATCAAAGAGCAGGGATATTCATATTGGACAAAAAGGGTAAGAGTCAACTATGTACTGTCTGCAAGAGAACACCTTAGATTCAGAGACATAAATAGGTTGAAAGTAAAAAGATGGAAAAAGATATGCCATGAAAACAGTAACCATAAGAGAGTTGGAGTAGCTATACGGATATCAGCTAAAATAGATGTTAAGACAAAGAAATATTACTAAAGACAGAGATGTTCCAAAATGATAAAAGAGTCACTATATCAGGAAGGTATAACAATTATAAATATATATGCATCTACTACCAGAACCTCAAAAACATGAAAGAAAATGGAGAAAATTAAATGGAAATGTAGACACAAATAATAAATGTGGAGAGGGTGTGGAGAAAAGGGAACCCTCCTACACTGTTGGTGGGAATGTAAATTGATACAGCCACTATGGAGAACTGGCATGGAAGTTCCTTAAAAACCTAAAAGTAGAGTTACCATATGGTCCAGCAATCCCAATCCTGGGCATATATCCAGAGAAAACTCTAATCCGAAAAAGATACATGCATCCCAATGTACATAGCAGTACTATTTACAATAGCCAAGACATGGAAGCAACCTAAATGCCCACTGACAGATGAATGGTAAAGAAGATGTGGTACGTATATATACATAATGGAATACTACTCAGCCATAATAAATTGAAATAATGCCACTTGCAGCAACATGGATGGACCTAGATATTATCATACTAAGTGAAGTCAGACAGAGAAAGACAAATATCATATGAATCACTTATATGTGGAATCTAAAAAATGATACAAATGAACTTATTTATAAAACAGAAACAGATTCACAGTCATAACAAACTTATGGTTTTGCCACAGGGGAAAGGGCCAGGGTTGGGGGGGGCAGGGATAAGTTAGGACTTTGGAATTAGCACATACAAACTACTATATATAAAACAGGTAAACAACGAGGTCCTACTGTACAGCACGGAGAACTGTATTTAATATCTTGTAATAAACTATAATGGAAAAGAATCTGAATCACTTTGCTGTACACCAGAAACACAACATTGTAAGTCAACTATACTTCAGTCATTAAAAAAAGGAAATGTAGATGACATAATAATAGTAGTTGGAGATTTCAATATCCCACTCTCAATTAGTTATAGAAAAAGCAGACAGAAAATCAGCAAAGGTACGGAGGACTTAAAAAACACTATCAACCTACGCAACCTAATGATATATGTAGACTATTTCACCAAACAACTGCATAATCACATTCATTTCAAGAGCAGGTGGAACATTCTCCAGAATAGATCAAGCGCTAGGCCATAAAACGAATCTCACTATATTTAAAAGGAGTGAAATCATACAGAGTCTATTCTTTTAACTCACCGTGGAATTAAATTAGAAATCAACAACATGGGACTTCCCTGGCGGTCCAGTGGTTAAGACTCTGCCCTTCCAGTGCTTGCACTGCAGGGGGTGTGGGTTAGATCCCTGGTCAGGGAACTAAGATCCCACATGCCGTGTGGCATGGCCAAGAAAACCCAAAACAACAACAACAAAAAACACAACGGAAGGAAATTTGGGGAATCCTAATATTTGGAAGTTAAGCACTATACTTTAATGCATGAGTGAAAAAAGAAATCATGAGAGCAATTAGAGAATATATCAAATTATATTAAAATGAAAATGTGACGCATCATGTTATGGGTGTAGCTAATGCAATGCTTAGAGGGAAATTTATAGTTTTAAATACCCACACTAGAAAAGAAGAAAGATTTCAAATCAATAAACAATGCTTCCACCTTAAGAAACTAGACAAAAGAAAAGCAAAATAAACCCAAGGCAAGCAGAAGGAAAGACATAATAAAGATTAGGTTGGAAATCAGTGAAATAGAAAACAGAAGAACAATAAAGAAAATCAGTGAAACCAAAAGTTGGTTCTTTGAGGGGAATTCCCTGGAGGTCCAATGGTTAGGACTCCACCAGAGTTTGATCCCTGGTTGGGGAACTAAGATCCCACAAGCCGTACGGTGTGGCCAAAATACAAAAACAGAAACAAAAGTTGGTTCTTTGAAAAACGTTAACAGAACTGACGACTGTTTAGTTAAGATTGAGCAAGAAAATAAGAGCAACAAAGAAATAGGCAAAATCAGTAATGACGGCAGGGACACTACTACCACCCCTATAGAAATTTAAAATGTATAAGAAAATATTATGACCAACTCTATATCAACGAATTACACAATTTAGATGAAGTGGACAAATTCTTTAGAAGACATACATTACCAAAACTGAATCAAGAAGAAATAGAAAATCTAAAATGAATTCTAATAAGAAACTGAATTAGTGATGAACAATCTTCTCACAAAGAAAAGCCTGAGTATGGATGGCTTCTCAATTCATTCAATGACACCAGTATTATCCTGATATCAAATAAAGAATCACAAGAAAATAACATTACAGATATTAACAAATCAAATTCACAACACATACAAAGGATTATATACTCCGTTCACATGGGATTTATTACAGGAATGCACGGTTGATTAAACACCTGAAACTCTATCAATGTAGTACACTAGATAAACAGAACAAAGGACAAAAACCACATGATCATCTTAATAGATGCAGAAACATCATTTGACAAAAGCTAACATCCTTCATGTAAACAAACTAGGCATAGATGGGAATTTCCTCAACCTGGATAAAGGGCATCTATGAAAAACCTACAGCAAATATCACACTTAATGGTAAGAGACTGAATGCTTCCCCTAACTATTGAGAACAACCCAAATATCTCAACTCTCACCACTTCTGGTCAACATTGCACTGGAAGTTCCAGCCAGTGTGATAAGGCCAAAAATGGGAATAGACTGGCATAGACATTTCATCAAAGAAGATATATAAATAGCTAATAAGCACATGAAAAGATGCTCAACATCATTAGTCGTTAGGGAAATGCAAAATAAAAGTACAATAAAATACCACTACATACTCACTGGAATGGATATAATAAAAAAAGATAAACAATAGCAAGTGTTGGCAAGGATGTGGAGAAAGTGGAACCTTTGTCTTGCTGATGGGAATATAAAATAATATAACCACTGAAATATTGTTTGGCAGGTTTTAAAAAAATTGGACAAAAGTTAAAAAGCAAACTAAAGAGAAATGAAACTGTATGTCCACACAGATGTGTATACCAATGTTCTTGGCAGCATTATTCATAATATTCAAAACCTGGAAATCATCTTGCATTAGTCTGCTAGAGCTTCTGTAACAAAGTGGCTTACATAACAGAAATTGAATTGTCTCAGTTCTGGAGACTAGAAGTCTGAGATCAAGGTGTCAGCAAGGTTGGTTCCTTCTGAGGCTGTGAGAGAGAATTTGTCCCATGCCTCTCCCCCAGCTTCTTGGGGTTTGCTGGCAATGTTTGGCTTTCCTTGGCTTCTAGAACCATCACCCTGATCTCTGCCTTCATCTTCACATGGTGTTCTCCTTGTCTGCCTATCTGTGTCCAAATTTCCTTTTTATAAGGATACTAATCATATTGCATAAGGGGTCTACCCTACTCCAGTATGATTTCATATTAACTAATTTCATTTCCAAAATCCTATTTCCAAACAAGGTCACATTTCGAGGTGGTTAGGACTTCAACATATGAATTTTGGAGGGGACACAATTCAACAACACAAATGTCCACCAACCTGTGACTGGAAAAACGATTTATGGTATATTCGGCAATGGAGTACTCTTTTAGACGTAAAGAGCAAACTACCAAAATATGCTACAACATAGATTAAGCTCTAAAACATTACGCTAAGAAGCCAGGTGCAAAATCATACACTACATACTGTATGATTCCATTTATAAGAAATGTCCAGATAAAGCAAATTTATAGAGAAAAACGTAGATCAGTGGTTGACTAGGGCTCGGAGTGAGAGAATGGCTTAAGCAAAAACCAGATGACGAAATCTCCTATGCTGATGGAAATGTTCTAAAACTGCATTTTGGTAATGGTTGCCAATTACATAAATGTACTAAAAATATCGCTTAAGTGTATACTTACAATGGGTGAATTTTTTATAGCATATAAACTATATATTAATAAAGTGCTTTTTTTTTTTTAAAGAAAAAACTTCTGGGGTTGGGTACCAGCAATCTGAGTTTTAACAAGCCTTCCAGCTGATTCTAAGGTATATTAACGTTTGAGGATCACTGCTCTAAAGAGACTGTTTAAACCAGACGAACCCGAGAAAATGTCATTGATGCTTAAGTCTCACCAGTTGCCTACCCAGAGTGGTAGGGAATCGTGAAGACAATTATATCCCCTAAAGCGAACGAGTAACTACATTTTCCTTACAAATCTGAATAGCACGTGTGTTGAGTTTGATATAGAGCCTACACTTAGGGGTGACCCTGAGGTTCACATCTGTGTCCAAAAGGACACTTCCAGCTCAGCACTTCGAGGTTTCTCAGGCACCCAGATGCACCCTGACCTCACCCATGAACACAATCAAGCTGCTTCCTGCTAAAACTCCTTTTGTGGCTTCTTATCTCGTCAGTTAGAAATTGTTTCGACCTCATGTAACAGAAACCTGGTTATGCTTGTTTAATCAAATATAAGTTTATTTTCTTCATGGGATGGAAAGTGCCAAGGTAAGCAGCCTATTTCCAGTGAAAACCATTGTTGGTATCTTACGTATCTTACAGCAATGTAATGTGCATTTACTGTTTAAATATATGCAGTTTGAAGATGTGAATATAATTGGGCCCAAGCACACTGTTTTCAAAAATCTCCCAGGTGGTTCTGAGGTGCAGCCACTGTGGACAAGCACTGTACCCAACCCAGGTGCCTCTGATTCACAGTTGAGCTCTAGAGAGAATTACCCAAGATGATACAGTGGGCCAGAGTGGGCCTGAGCCCAGGCTGCAACTGCTAAACAGAGACCGTATGACAGGTTATAGCCAAGATTATTAAATATACAGCTAACTCTCAATTATAGTTTGCAAATTTCTAATCCCAGGCTGTTCACTCCTGTTTACTAACAATATAAATTAATTTTTATAATTTTCCCTCTCCAACTTTCAAAAATGCCTCAGAGGGCTTCCCTGGTGGTGCAGTGGTTGAGAGTCCGCCTGCCGATGCAGGGGACACGGGTTCGTGCCCAGGTCCGGGAAGATCCCACATGCCGCGGAGCGGCTGGGCCCGTGAGCCATGGCCGCTGAGCCTGCGCGTCTGGAGCCTGTGCTCCGCAACGGGAGAGGCCACAGCAGTGAGAAGCCCGCGTACCGCAAAAAACAAAAAACAAAACAAAAAATGCCTCAGATACTTTGTGATTCTGGGATATAATCTTCTCACAGTGTTTACTGGTAATAGCTTCCAGTTTTTGGAATTTACTAGCATTAAATATATGCAGGTAGGACTAGCTAATACTGCCTTTAACTGTTTTTAATTTGCTTCCTAGTTATTTTGTTTTTATTTTTTGGCTGCACCGTGCAGCATGTGGGATCTTAGTTCCCTTACCAGGGATTGAACCTGCACCCCCTGCATTGGAAGCGTGGAATCTTAACCACTGGACCACCAGGGAAGTCCCCGCTTCCTAGTTATTAGTGCATTTATTTCTTAGCATTTAAAAAAGCCTCTCTTGGGACTTCCCTGGTGGCGAAGTGGTTAAGAATCCGCCTGCCAATGCAGGGGACATGGGTTCGATCCCTGGTCTGGGAAGATCCCACATGCTGCAGAGCACCTAAGCCTGTGCGCCACAACTACTGAGCTTGCGCTCTAGAGCCCATGCGCCACAACTACTGAGCCCGCGTGCTGCTACTGAAGCCCGTGCGCCTAGAGTCTGTGCTCCACAACAAGAGAAGCCACCACAATGAGAAGCCCACGCACCGCGACAACGAGTAGCCCTCGCTCACTGCAACTAGAGAAAGCCCGGCGCGCAGCAACGAAGACCCAACGCAGCCAAAAATACAAATAATAAATAAATAAATATTTTAAAAAGCTTCTCTCTTTGTACTTTGCTTCTTTTGTATTTTCCCTAGTTCTGACATTTTCCTACAATTCATATAAGAACATATTTTTCATCAACAAAGGTCTTGGTGATAATCCCTTTGTGATGTGTGATGTGAAGGAAATTAAAAAACTACTTATTTCCTGAGCATGAGGAAGGTGTAAAGGGGGGAATCACCTTGGGATTACAGAAGAAAAAAATGATTTGGGGAGAGAGATGAGATAAAGGAGAAAGGGGAAGAGTGAGTCCTAAGAAAGGAAGGAGAGGAAGAGAAAAGGATGGAAACGCCAGACCGAATTTCTGGTCTACCTTCTTGCTTACCTCTTAACCACAGAGGTCCCCAAACACTGATTTTCATCCCCAGGAATGCCAGAATGACACACGGTAAACTGCTTATTCATCCGCACAGGCTGCCTTAGAAGCAAACAAATACTGTTCAAGATCACATATTTATATTCCTTAACCTTGTTCTAGAAGGAGGGGTAAAATTCTGGGTGGAAGCATTTTCTTGGCAAAACACCCCCCAGGGGAAATATGGCCTGAGAGGAACAGAACAGGGTCCTCTAAAGTGTGGGACCCCCTTGCCCAGGTGTGAGGGTGGTCATAGGAATAAACCCCAGGGGTCCTCTAATCCTGCATGACACAAGCCCTGGCACTGACCCAGGCTTTGTCTACATATCTCAAAAGAGGAGGGACTCAGGGTCCCAGGGCCACTCTGTACATGGGCTGCTTTGTTGGCCAGCGAACTGAAATCTGATTCCAACTTCCTGGAATTTTGAAGCCAAAGAGAAACTCTGGCCTTGGGCAAAGACCCTGTGGCTGGAATTTGCACATTTATGCAATTGCCTAGCACAAGTGAGCTATCTGGGAAATACTAGTAAGTACAACAAGCAAAATTACAAATATGTATACTTTCAAGAGGATGATAAAAAAATGTGGATTGTGTATCTCTGACAGAAGATGCCTTTGAGTCCAAGGGTATTTATTTATTCAATAAATAAGTTATGGACAGCCAAGATGTGGTTGAATCAGCTTCTGCCTTGTTTCACTCTGGCCTTGAACTACGTGTCAGTGTTTCATCATCCTTACAACTAAATCCTCCCTACGGAGCATTAGAGGGAAATGCAGATTGCATTGGAGTTCATGGGGAGATGGGAAGGATTTCAATCCCACAAAACAAAAACAGAAATCCCCAGTAGCCAAAGCTCTTCTCCCTTAGGTGTGTCCCTATTGGGTCCCCTTGACTCCAAGTTTCTTTTCGGGATGCTTTCTCTATCTCCTCTTTTGAGTCAAGTAGGTCCAGCTCTTGCCCTCAACTTGCATACTTCACTGGGCATGAACAACACCTGCAAGTCAGAGTTTCTCAAAGTGCCAGCATCAGTGCTACCTGGGCACAAGGTAGGAATGTAAATTCCAGGTTCCCACCCCAGACTCGCTGAGTCAGAAACATAGCAACCTGCAGTTTAATGAGTTTTCTGGGTAAGTCTAAGGCATACTTCCAGGTTAAATTAACCTCACCTCTGAAAACAGTTCACTCATCTTTGTTATTCAGGCAGCCCCGAAGGGAGGAAAGATGAAAATCCTTCTCTTGATGCTCCCCTCCCCAGCCCCCTGGTTTATCAAACTGTTCTGCCAACAAAAGTATGTGTGTGTGTTGGCGGGGAGAGGGGAATTCTCATTCTAAGCCAAACTGTGGCAGACAAATGCACATGTATCGTAAAAAAATTTTTTGAGAGAACATTAGTAAAAGTTTAATTTGCACTCCCCAAAGGTACCCACCCATAGTCTCTTTGTACATCTTTCTAGATTTCCGAGCGCACAAGTAAATATGTGTATACTTTTAAATAAAAACCCACAGAAGTAGTTTGTACTGTTTGCTCATTTCATGTTTTTGAAGTCTTGTCCTTGAAGGATAAGAAATACTCTGAGGTACGGAGGTATCATAAATTATTCACCCCTTCTACCCTTTTCCTTGACATTTGGGGCAGCAGAGTCAGACAAAACGCAGAGGTATGGAGAAATCAATCAGTTGACATTCTTTGGTATTTTCACGTTTGCGGCCTTGCCAAACAGGAAATATTCGAAAAGAATACACAATTCTCATAACCAAGTAACTCTATACGTTTAGGACTACGAAAATTGCGGGGAAGAAAAGGTGAGACCAGGGGCTGAGATGCGTGGACTTTACATACCCTCCGAAACCCAAAACACAAGACAATTAAAAAGTAAAAGCTATCAAAAGCACCCAGCTTGACAGTCCCAACTTTTAAAAAAACAAATGCGACAATATTATGACCAAAGTCAGTTATAACTAACTACATTTCCAGACAAAGGGACTTCAGATCTTCAAGGCGTGCCGCGTATACCTCATTTTCCTTACTTTGTGTACTGCAATCCACGGACTACACCCTTTGGAGGAGAAGGGCTGCTGTTTTTCGCCGTTCCAGGTTTCTGGGCGTTTTACGGGCGCCGGGCGGAGGGAGCCGGCAGCGCGAAAGGCAAGGCGCCCCAAGCAGCCCTTTGGCCCCGCCCCCGGTGATTCCCGGCCACTCGCGTCCCGTGGGGAGCGGGCTGAGAACGCGGGCGGCGATTGGTTCCGGGCCAGGGTGGGCGGGGTGCGGCGGCCCGGCATATAAAGGTGCCGCGGCTCAGCGCGGTGCTGCGTCCTCGGTTTGCGTTGGCGTCCTCGGCTGTGTTTCCCGCTTCTTCTCTGGTCTTCGCAGTGGACCGGAGCGCGTCCCCGTGAGTCATGGTGACGAAGGCCGTATGCGTGCTGAAGGGCGACGGCCCGGTGCAGGGTACTATCCACTTCGAACAAAAGGCAAGGACCGGCGGGGGGAGACCGGCGGCGAGGCCGTGCCCGCACACCTGTGCCCGGGAGCGGCCGGCGGGGCCTCGGGCCGACCTCGCCACGCACCCGGCGCGTGGGTCGGCGGGTCGGCGCCCCCCGGGTCCTCGGCCGTGCGGCGCCCTCAGAGCCGACAGCCGCGCGCGGCCGCGGAGTGCTGAGTCACCGGGCGAGCCCAGCAGCGGCTGTGCGTGGCGAGGCCTGGGCGGGAGTGTAGGGAGGGAACACCCGGCCGGCCCGGTGGGTGCCGACCACCGCGAGTTTCGGAAGGAGAGAAAGCGTGGGAGGAAAGCCGGTTGCCCTGGCGTCTCCTCGGCGTCCGTAGGCCCGGGCGGAGACCTGAGGTGCTTGAGGACGCTGTGGCCCTTCTTGCGGGCTCAGATTCTGGGTCCTGAGATACCGCGGATGCTGAGTTGCGCAGTCCGAGGCCTGGCCGGTCCTTGAGACCCGGGGGTAGCGGATGCGGCTGGGCCGTCTGGGTTTCGTAGCATCCGTATCCGTTTGGGACTTTCCACCTTGAACTCTCTAGTTCAGGTGGTCTGCAGACTGCGGCCCGCGGGCCTAATCTGTCCCGAGGCGGTGTTTGTACAGCTCTCGAGCTGAGTGGCTTTTATATATTTATGGTTTTATATGTTTGTGTTTAAAGGGTCGTGAAAACAAGAGTAGGTGACAGTGATCCTTTACAGAAAAGTTTGCTGACCCCTGCTCTAGGTCAGGGTCATCCTCTAAGGGCAAAGAGGACGGCCCTGGTCAGAGCTCCAAAAGCCAGAGATCTAACAGCCTCCATGGTTGGGGGTTTTCCAGAGGAGCGATTTTTAACTCTGGGTGCACAGCAGACTCATTTGGGGAGCTTTTAAAATACAGATACCAGGGCTCAACTCCGGATCAATTACATGAAAACCTGATGGGGTGCAGTCTGAGTGTTGCTCTTTTTAAAGCTTCCAAAGTGGTTCTTAACAGTGCACGGAGGATTGAGAATTCCTGTTGGTAGAGGGTAGTGGATGAGGTTTGGAAGTCCAATGTTAGGACACCTAGAGTATTTCCATTGCATGGAATTGTCACTTCTGTTCTTGGAGCATTCGTTTAAACAAATTCCCTGTAAAGTGACTTTGAAATTTCTCTACCCGTGGGCCTGTTAACTGAGATGCAGGTGGATAAACCCCTGAACAAATCTTGTAAAATAAAGTGTACAGACATACTCATTGATGACACTGCAAAACACAGGTGTTGTGAGGAAGGTGCTTGTGATAAGCCTGTCCCCCCAGATCTTAGTGAGGTTACCAGTGGGTGGAAAATTGTTTATGTTGGCTTGTTAATCATGAGGGAATATGAATGAGATTTAGTCGTTAAAGTGGTTTATGGAAATGTGAGAGGACATGCAAAGTAATCTAGGTAAGTGTCCCCCATCTGTGAGATTTAAACGAGAGAGCTTATATTTGAGCTTAATTTTTTCCTTTAGGTGGTTTCCAAATTTTCTAGAAAAGGCTCTTTGATATTTGACTGAATTTTGCTGTTTTCATTTGCAAGACTTTGTTTTGTCCATCCTCTCTCTCTCCACTAGAGAACCTAAGAAGTCTCTGAGGGATTCTTTCCCTGTGGCCATTGAGAAAACGGCTCGTGGTGTTGCATTCAGAAGTTAAACTGGTTTTTCCACCTTCCCTGAGCAGCTTCTATGGCCCCTCCTTTAAGTTCCAGCATCATTTTGGTGGTGCTCTTTGTACCTGATAAAGACCCTTGGATATGCAGATGTATTACATTGACAATAAACTGTATTTCTTGGCCTATTGAGTGTTTAAAAGTTTGGATTAGTGTCCAGTTTTCAAAAATCGGAAATTTTCACCTATTAAGTCCAAATTCTTAGCTTCTCTTGAAAAATCTGGAGATCTGCCCATACTGAGCCTTCATTAGCCCAGGGCAACGCTGTGCTGGACCCGTTTACATTCCTCCTGCTTCCCTGACCTGTTTTACTCATTTGAGACAATAGCCTGGTCCCTGCAGGGTTGTACCCAGGCAGCTTACTGTTGAACTTCTTGTGCTCTATGCATTACCAATTAAGTGGAGGCTTGGAAGAACCTGCCATGTTTGTCTGTCTGTGCTCTTGATAACATGGCGTGTTTGGGGGAAGTACTTTCACATTTGGGGTTCTCCAAAATTAAAGGTTGTACGTAGAAGAATCATAGTGTATCTATTCTCAAAAAGAAACACAAGAGGCAGCAGCTGCCAGGCTACTTCCGTTGAGCAGTGGTATCTAGCCAGTGGAAAGTACGATCTTCAAGGCTAACACCTCTTGTAACTGTTGGCCCTGGCTTCTTAAAAAACAAAGACACCGTCGTGTATTACTATATGGTGTGGATGCTGTGTCTATTTTATTTTACTTCCTAAGATCTCTTTGTAGCTGTAGAAGTAACTTCTTTGATTTCTACATGTAGCATGCGGTACCATTATCCATCAACATTGCCTGAACTGCAGTGTGTTTTTTTTCACCTGTTTTAGTGTTTCATTGTCCTTTCTTTTTGGTCTCTGTAGTGGAAAGGTTATCTAGGTTTCAATGCCTAAAAAGACTTGAGAAAGCAGTACTTCTGTTTGGACTAGGATCAGTCCCCCAGGGGCAGTGAGGTAGGATATTTTCTGGCTGTAAATCAAAGATATCCACGCTGGAAACGGGTAAACACCCCTCTGGTGGAGAGTGGAGAACAGGGATCCTAGGGTAGCAAGTTGGATATTGTTTTTCTTTTTAAGGCAGATTTGTATGATTGCTAACACAGAAGAGTGCATGAAGAAAGTAGGGTGCTAAGAAGTGTATGATGTGCTAACATTTGGGTTCCAAAGTTTGATTTGTACACATACACTCACTATGCGCAAGTACGACCTATTCGAAGTATTTACCTAATAAACAAGAACTTATTCATATTACGTATGAATAGAGTAGCTTAGCAGCTTGCTGGAGGTTCACTGCTCCAGGCAGACCTGGGATTTGGACACAGATTTTTCGACTCCTGAGTCCATGTTCTTTTCACTTTCCTGTGAGTGGTAGAGATAATTCAACTGTTTTCTTTGTTCAGAAGCATTTGCTGTCTCAAACTTCTTGCACTTTTCTTTGAATAAAGGAAGATGGGACGGTCGTGGTATCGGGATCCATTACAGGATTGACTGAAGGCGATCATGGATTCCATGTCCATCAATTTGGAGATAATACACAAGGTGGGTGCTGTGCTGGTTTAGTGACTGACAGTTATTTCACCTAGTAAGATACACCGAGTAGAGTTACCCCCAAACATTAAAAACTTGTGACAGTTTTTTTAAAAGTCAAGTTAATATGACTACTAAAGTCGATCTCAGGGATAAAAATGGCTTTTGACTCTTCCGTGTGGAATGGAAGGAGAAGGAATTGATGTTTTGTGATTATGGGTTGATTATGTAAGAGTCTCAGGTGTGTTTTAAGTAAAAACGCAGCTTCTTTCTGACCGTCCCCTTTACTCCCAGGTGTTGATGAGCTGGGGCTTGAGGGCGGGTGTGGCAAGCAGGGTGCATTTATCTGCATAACCCTGCGGGGTAGCTCTGCGCCTCTAGCCTAAGGGCCTTAGCGGGGGTGGGGGGGGGCAAGGTACAAACTGATGAAGGGGTGTACACTCTTCACACTTTGGATTGTGCTTGCATTTTCTCAAGTTGGGTTTAGAAGCAAGTCAACAAAAGCTTACGGGTTAAATTGCCATATTTGAGTAAACTTAGTGTTTAGACTTTTTATGGTGAGAACTTAATTCATTGTGCTGGAACGTACGTGTGTGTGTGTGTGTGTGTGTGTGTGTATTGGAGTATAATTGCTTTACAATGTTGTGTTGGTTTCTGCTGTACAGTGAAGTGAATCAGCTATATGTATACATATATCCCCTCTGTCTTAGAACTTGTTTTTTATGTTCCATAATTTGGTTTCTGTAAATAGTGATTTAATGATCAGATTTGATCCATTTCAACAATTATAAAAAGTCCTGGGACTTCCTGGTGGTCCAGTGGGTAAGACTCCACGCTCTCAATGCAGGGGGCCCGGGTTGGATCCCTGGTTGGGGAACTAGATCCTGCATGCATGCTGCAACTAAGAGTCTGCATGCCACAACGAAGACCCGGTGCAGCCAAAATAAATTATTAATTAAAAAAAAATTCCTCAAGTCGTTTTTTTTTTTTTTGGTTTTACTGCTTCTGCTTTGGGAGGTGATTGCTCTGTGGCTTTGACTTACTGTGCTACTTTCTGTAACCTGCATGTCTTCTCCCTGGGTAGAGGATGGATAAAAGCTGTAAACAGGGGAAACTTTCTGTCAGCTGTTGAATGAAGAACCATGTCATGAAAGAGCCTCCTGCATTGTCGTGGTTGTGTTCTATGTGAACGCTGTTCCCTGGTGCACTGGAGTGCCATTTTTACAGAGTACAGTCTGAATGCCCCAGAGTTGTGCCGGGCAGCAGCCCTTGGATTAAGGTGCCGTTTTATATTCTGCATGCACAAAGTAAAGGCCATAAACAGGAGAGCTGCCTGGTAGTATGTTGCTGGGGAGATAAGTTTTTTGTAGTTGAGGTGTGCTGTTGTCTAATGAAGTAGGATCATAATCATGGGATTTTAACAGAAGAACTATTGAAGATCAAGTCTTGGCCTTCTCATTTTACAGGGCAGTGAAGAAACCAGAGACCAGAGAAGGGTATTAATTTAACTTCACCAGTGTTACACAGTAGTTAGAATGTCTTTACTCCCTGCCCGTTTTGTTTAATGTGTTGCTTTCTGTTTTTATTAGCCTAGAAGTCACAGTGTGGGTCAGTACTTTCTCCATTTGAGGTTTTTAGCAATGACCAGTTTCTTTTGAGAACTTACTTTGGAATTTTGATTCATAATTTAGCACTTTTTTTTTTTTTTCCGTAAACAGGCTGTACCAGTGCAGGTCCTCACTTTAACCCTCTATCCAAAAAACACGGTGGGCCAGAGGATGAAGAGAGGTGAGTGACCTTAACTCTTTTTGAAATAATAGCGACGGCTTTGAGGGGGCAGTATGGGTATATGACCTGCAGATTGCATGCTAAGATAATTGCACCTCTGCTCTTGAGTTTGTTGCCCCCATGTAACCCCTTGCCCCCAAGTGCTGGAATGGCTTGCCCCTTGGGCTAAGGAATTAAATAGGGACACTTAAAACGATTTGGTTTTGTAGCATTTATTGAATATAGAGCTCATACAAGTGTCAAAGGGATCTAATACAGGAAATGTCATGAATAACAGTACTGTCAACCACTAGCAAAATAAGCCATTGTGAAACACTGGAAGGTTTGTAGGTAAAAATTTGATATTGAAAATTCAGTGAGGCTCCCATTTGTGTTTGTTTTCTGAGAGCCTTTCAGGAAAATATTAAATTTAAGGACAAGGATTAATTTATTTTTATATCAGAGGCCTAGGGGCATAGCTCTGCCATGCCAGGAAGTAACAGGCGTAACTCAGTAACTCAAGAGTTTACCCTTTGGTCCTTTACCTGTGAAATTAGAGGTGCACCCCATCCTACCACTCTTCCCAGAGCATTGCTTTATAGACTTGAAGCCTGTGTTTGAAGAGCTGTGTGTCTAGAACATCTAGTTACTTGTTTTTAAACTTACATGTTTTTCAGGGTTTTGTCAGTCTGGAAAAGTGGGTTCTATTTGATACAGACTATATCCACCTCTTAGCCCACCCTTACATATCTGACTCAGTCCATTTTTAATTTAGCTCATGAAGTAAAGTTAAATAGAAACCAGTCCTGATCCTTCTAATGCTTTTTCAACGTTAGGCATGTTGGAGACCTGGGCAATGTGAAGGCTGACCAGAATGGTGTGGCCGAAGTGCGTATTGAAGATTCCGTAATCTCACTCTGTGGAGACCATTCCATCATTGGCCGCACAATGGTGGTAAGTGTTCATATAATAAGAATATGCATAAAATTACTTCTAACACATGGTCACATATGTTTTCATGATTATTAGTCCTGGTTTCTAAGGATCCATATAAATTGTACTTTTAGTTCAGATTAGGAAAAGCAATTATTTTATTGGATGATTACAGTGAAGAATAATTAATGATCTAGGTCAGTTAAGAACACTGTTTTGCTAAGATGCGGTAATAAAGTAGATTACATTAGATCGTATTAATTAGATCTGTGTTACAGAAACAGGAGTGGTCTTCATCTAGTTTTTAAATGGCCAGACTTTCTTGCCACTACTGGGTTTCCCCCTTGTAGTTAACCAGAGCGTCTGAAGTCTGAAATCGGATAGACCTCAATACTAATACTCATTCATGTCTGCAAGTTATCACCACTTGTTTAATATGTGGGAAGCAGTTGCCCCAAGTTACGTAGAGCTGCATCTGGTTCATACAGAACACCACCTAGGATAGGCTCCCTTTTGCCTGCCCCAGAGGACAGTTAACATTCAGGAGACACCTCCTTTCAGTTGACCCTTTTATTCTTAGAATTTTCTTCACCTGTAGTTGTGAAGCAGAAAAATCACGTATCAGTGTTTGATGAGCAAAATTTAAAATACTACTGCTTGAATACGTCAAGATATTTTTAGGATTACCTCTTGTTTATGGGTCCGTAATTAGGCATGATTTTGATGTTCTTTTTTGTTGTTTACTTTTTTTTCCCCCAAAGCAATTTATACAATAAAAGAATGACTACTGTAACTGAGATTACTAGAATTTCTCATGTTGGATTCAGCATGTGGCAGCCGTGTAACCTAATTGTGTGGGTTTTTTGTATTTCATTTAGAGATAGCACTGCTTACCTAGTGTTTGAGGGTAACTATTTCTTTGCTTTATCAAGAAAAAGCTTTGAGGAGTAGTTTCTCTACTTTTTACTATTAGATTAAATATTAGTATACTTTCCTCCTAGTAAAATTATTTTAACATGTTATTTTCTAATATTAAATGGTTCTTAAAAGTCTTTTGGGTATTGTTGAGAAGATATGGTAATTGCTTGATAGCCCTAAGTTAATGTGTTCTTAAAATTTTTTAAAGGTCCATGAAAAACCAGATGACTTGGGCAGAGGTGGAAATGAAGAAAGTACAAAGACAGGGAACGCTGGAAGTCGTTTGGCCTGTGGTGTAATTGGGATCGCCCAATAAACATTCCCTAGGAGGTGGTCTTGAGTCCTAGTAACGCATATGTTATCTTGCTAGTTGTAGAAATTTAACTAGAGAAACATTAAACACCGTAACCTTAAAAGTGTATTTTGTGTGACTTTTAATTGCTTTAAGTACCTGTAATAAGAACTGATTCATGATCACTTGAAGATTTGTATAATTTTATAAGACTCATACTCAAAAAGTGTCTTGTTTCAGTGGTCTCTGTATTTTGCCAAACTTAGTCACATATGGATATTATTTGTCTGAATTTCTTCAGTTCTCAAGCCTGCAATAAACATTCTCTGTGGCACTACTGTATTTTGAGCCTATTAAAGTATCTAAGTTGAAATTCTAAGTTAGCTCTGATACTCACACACAGAGCTTGAATGGAACAGATTTAGTAATATGTTGACGGGTATTAACTTCCATAGAGCTATTTTTTGAAAGTGTTTGTTTTAAATGAGATCAGAATGTTTAAAATGTTAGCAACTGGTACATTTAGCTAAGACTAAGCTGAACTTTAATCTCAGACAAATAGGCTATCCTTTGTTAGCTTTAGGGAAATTAAAGTGGTACCTTTATTTTAAAAAGTAGATGTTACATTGATTCACTTTGTTATAAAGCAGAAACTAACACACCATTGTAAAGCAATTATACCCCAATAAAGATGTTAAAAAAAAAAAAAAAAAGTAGATGTTACAGTTTAAGAGAGCCCTTTGGTAACTTTCAGTGAAATTGTGAATGGCAAGTTAGTTAGAGCTTCAGGTAGCTGAGAAGACTTACCTACCTGTCAAATAGCACATACTGCATTTTTGTAGAACTGTGAACGTTTAGTTTATAATAAAAGTAGAGGTTGGCACAATCTGCTTTCAGATAAGCTCCTTAAAGAAATACATTATGCCACTGTAAGGTGGAAGCAAAGAAATGTTTGATTGTGGGTTCTGTTTGTTTAAATACAAGAACTGACACACCCAGTTAGTGAATTCAAGTCTGTTTCTCTTAATGGAAATATGTACCTGTAAGAGAATGCTTTTAAGTGTTAATCTAACTCAGGTTTGACGGTGGGTTATAATATTACTTCTGATAGGGAAGCCAGATAAGCAACAGTTTTGGTTGGTCATAAATTATATGATGGACTTTATCAAGCGAAGGTCACTTAGGAGAGGAAAAGCTAACTTAGAGTAAGAATTTGTAGTGTGTGTTGTGTTTTCAAAGTTTTAAATTGGTGATAACAGTATGCTCACAATAATGGTTACAACTACCATCAGGTAGGGAATTTAAAAACAAACACTAACAGATTTCATAATGTACAGTTTTGTTACATAAATGGGATAAGACTCAAATACAGGACTTGCTTGTGTCCTTTAAAGCCTCAAGTGTAATTACTACCACTTGGTACTTTCGGGGTTTTGTCATGTGCAAATAGGGTGACCTTAATACTTTCAATTGGAAATACAGGGCTGCGAGTCCTTGAAATCTGAACACTCATCAGTCAGGTGTATTTTTATTTCCAAAAGCAGTTTCAGCTGGGACTTTTAAACTTCTCAGTGGGCCAACATAAAACAGGATAAATTTTGTAACTCAAATCTGCATATATGAAACCGGATTTTCTCTTACTTTCCAAAGGCAGGGACTCAAGAACACTGCCCTAGATAAATACATTTTCCCCCCATCAAAACAAAGGTCTTGCTGCAGAAAACTCAAAACCAAAGTAATAAAGCAGCTTCTCGCCTGGGGATGAGGGTAAAGAAAAAAGTTATCTTACGCACACTGAAACAATGACAGTTTAAAAATGTGATTTAAGAAGAAAAAAGCTTCAAGGCCGAAAGTACTAGGATTATGTTAACGGTCTTTTCCTTGGCACTAGGTAAGCAGCTTTCTGTAACTGCTTTTCTGCACTATTTCAGGTATAGGTATGATTTGGCTTTGGATGTGTTCATGTAATAGCTCTTGGATAACCTACGACTATTTTTCCTAGTTAACCCAACAATTTTAAGGAAAAGAGAGAAAGTACTTTGTAAGTGGCAAAAAGTTCAGTTTACCTCTGCCCAGCAGGGGACTTTAAAAAATGGTAAAGAAAGGCAACAGGCGAGGCTTGTAGAAACAATAGGTTGCATTTAAGTCCTTAAACAGGTAAGACCATAAGCTTTTAGGTTGCAAATACTAACTTGATTTCTTTCACCCTTTTGAAAAATTTCATGGGATGGTTAAGAAAAACACCCAGCCTTCTTTCTAAATAAGTAATACCCAGGCAATCAGATAATTTGTAGTACAACGGGTAATGTTGGGGTCCAGTTTTTCCCCCCAGCGAAAAAAATTTTTTACAATTATTTAGGGCAACATTTACCACAAAGTCAATGGCAAAAAAAGAAGACCTTGACTGAATTCCAAAACAAGCTTTTCAGTTAACATTAAAACCACTAACCTTTGCCTTATGATTGAAATGCTAAAAATAAAAAATATTACAAATGAAGTGTTTGAGACTAACTACATAAAGATGTCTATTTCCATCAAATATACAAGTCTAATTTAGACTCCAACACAGTATTAACAGCTCAAACTTTGATGGTGAACAATCCTTTTCCACCTTAATGCAGTGTAGGAAGAATAGCACACATTAAAGTTTGTTACGAAAATAGAGTTTATTAAAAACATCCCTATTGTTTTTGAGGAGCTTTCACCGTTACCTTGTCTTAAATTAAAAAAAAAAAATAGAGAGCACTTCTAATTACGATTTGTAAACTTTTTAAAGTCAAAACTTTTAAAAAGTTACAGCAAAAAGGGTAATATTTATTCATATTTTCAGTATTTTTTGTTATTTTGTGGCTATTTTTAAATAGAAGGGAAGCAATCAAATTGCTTACAATTCCCCACCAACTACTGCGGGGCTGTGATATAGCAGGAGCAAGTATAATACAGCATCTGTACACTTCAAGCTCTACACTCCAGGAAGTGTCACTGTCACATGTGGACAAATTCCAGTCTCTAACGAGGAGCCTCGGCTGCTGAGCCAGAATCCTTTTCAGGTTCAACGGATGAGGTAGCCTCAGCAGGTAACTCTTCAGAAGGTTTTACAACTGCAGACTCAGACTCCCCCTTATCAAGTTCTGAAACAGTGTCTACATTTCCCACTTGGCTAATGGGAGGTTCAACGGTTTTGTTACCGCCTGCCCTGTCTGTCACCTCAGGCTTCTCCTTGCCTCGGTTTTCCTCCTTCTCTCTACGAGACTCTCTATCTCTAGAATCTCTCTCTCTGTCTCGATGCCCACTAGAGCGTCTATTCCTCTCTTCCAAGTCTCTGTGCCTGTCCCGGTCAGGGCTCCTTCTTCCCCACTCTCTCCTTTCACGATTACTATTCTCTCTATCATCATTACGGTTCCCATACCGTTCCCGGTCATTTTCCACCCTATTTCCAAAAGATCTTCTTCCAAACCTTTCTTGGTCTCTACCTGAAGTGAACTGCTGCCTGTTATCGTTTCTAAACGGCTGTGGCTGCGTCGGCGGCGGCTGCGGTGGCTGCGTCGGTGGCTGTTGCTGCGCCTGCGGTGCCGGCGGCGGCTGCTGCTGCTGCTGCTGCGGCTGCCTTCCGTCTCTGTCCTCGGGACCCCCTGGGCCTGGCCCTGGGCCCCCGAGCCCTGGCACTCCACCGGGCCGGACAAAGGGGCCGTGGGGAGGAAAGGGACCTTTCATTCCATGAGGCGGAGGCATCCCGAAGCCCCCGGGGCCTGGTGGCGGACCTCTATGCATCATATGCGGAGGCATGGGACGAGGCGGCATCAGAGGAAAGCGTGGCAGGTGAGGTGGAGGCATTCCTGGCGGGCGCTGGAGTGGGATCAGGCCAGGTCGGGCACCAAGAAGACCAGTGGATGGGGCTTGGAGCCCAATTACTCCTTGAGTACCTGCAAGGCAATAAAAATTAAAGTGTAAATAAAATAACACAGAAGACAGCATATTCTATTTCCAATTATTTCCTGTGGGGCTTGAAGCAAAATGAAATTCAACCCCAAATTCAAATTTCATACTGTTTGCCTGTCTACCTAGCAGAAAAATGTGACAGCCCAGTAACAAGGCAGGGCAAGCAGTCCTGGAGACACATACTATGTATACACGTCTACCTAATATAGGTACAGGTCAAAATAAGCTGCAAAAAGAAATCGTAATATACCAAATTTTGGAAAGAGTACGTCAGAATCTCCTTCTATAGCCTTGACTAGTAGCTGTTTACCACTCAAAATACTTGAGAAACACATGTGCGCTGAGATAAAAGAAATAATGAGATAAAGAACTGAACTATTTGACCCAACTGAAGGTTATTTCAGGTGTACTCTTAGAAGAAAACTTCTTACTCTAAGTCTTAATTTGACTTTTTACTAGGAAAAAATGGGGTCAATGACCCAGAAAATCCAGTGAAGAGGGAGGTTTCTTTGATTCTGTCATTAAAATGCTTTGTGCAGTTATTATGCAGTAAGCATTACTTTAATGTTTATAAAATAAAGATCCATGCACAAACAGAGTTTATTTTTACAAGTCCCTCTTCAAACCACAGCATAACGTGTAAACTGCTATGCCGAAATGACTGCTGAACAATGCTGCGTGCCCAGTCACCTTCTATTCACTTTCCCAAAGGTGGCAAAACTGATAAAGTTAGTGCTGCTGCTGAAAGTGACAATGCCTTTATTTCCCATTTACAGGAGTGTGCTTATGCTTTAAGAATCAAATTCAACCCATCATTTATAATACCATGGAAAAGGACGATCTGTTGTGGTTCACAACTTAAGTAACAGGTATCGTGGTCTCTCTCAATTTATTTCTCTGCAAATATAAACATCACAAGGCAAATACTATGACCAACAAGAGTTATTCTAATAAAGGAAAATGTTCCAGATATTGTCAGAATGTGCCATTTACCCATGTACTGCAGAAATGCCTTTGAGCAAGTTGTGCGTTATGACCATCAACTGGCAATGGTGAGAAAAATGCTTGCGTGACACTGACAGAAAAACCACCAGAGAGCAAACCCAATACTTCACCTTTTTGTCCCCAGCATCATATTATTTTATGTTTACAGTTTCAATCACTTCCACTCACTTTAGCAAACATTTAACAAGTCCTATTTGCTCCTAAATTTTCTGTATAAACAATTAATACTAATATGATAGACAAGAATTTCTACTTCAGTTTTTGTTCCTCAGGACATATGGTCCAATACTATTCTGTCAGACTTAGGCACCAAACAGAGTAGACTGGAAAATGTTATGTGCATCAGTTTATAACTCTTAACATGAAGACTCACCGCCTTGGTATTTACTTAAACAGAGTACCTTCTTTTAAATGCTTAAAGAGAAATACATTCAGTGAAAAGGATCTCACATAGGAGCAACCTTGGACACATGCCTCAGAAATGGGGATAATAATACCTGCCTCTTGTTGAGATTAAATGGGATAAAGTACGTAAGCATGAGCTCAGAGCTTGGCACACAGTTAAGTGCTGAAATTATTATTCTACACATCTATTTTGACAGACGATAAGTATCCTAACACTAAATATTTCACTTTGCAAAAACACATTTTTCTTTTCTGATCATTGAGATCTTACTGGCCTCTCCTGGTCCCCCAATATCCACCAAGCACTTTGGTAACTGGGAAAAAATTATGCTTCCATATGTCAGGCCTAAAGTTGAGAAATGCTAATTACCATAGTGACAAGCCAGAAATGATGAATTGGATGAACAAGGCCAAGACCCCACAGACTCTTTACACTCTCCTCAGGAAATCCCAGACAATGAATATATTACAGAGCTTATACTATTATCTCAGACTGATATAAAATTCATGGCAAACTAACATTCTTCATATCATTTAGTGAACATATATTGAGTACATACCATACAAGGGACAACAAGACACCTAAGATATGTCCTTGCTCCCACCTTTTAAAGAAATCGTAGAGCCGCAACATTTGTGGACTTTAACTCAAAACAAGCAACATAAAATGTGCACCCATGTACAGCCTCCTTCAATAGAGTCATCATATAGAGAAGCACACTTCAACAAATTGAACTTTACTTTCCCACCAGCTTTACTCAAGGATGAAACCGGTAAATGTTTACTCTGTTAAAGACTTGTTGTGGCACATTCCAGTACCTAACGATATGCTCAAGGGGCCAATAGCAAGTTTTAAATAACACTAGAAAAATGAGGAAGGGGTTCAAAGCATCTTATTGTAACAGAAGAATTAAGTTCAGATGAACCTTTAAGAGGAAACAGACCTTTGCAGGACAATGGGAAGGTCCTATTCCTGATTTCCCCATAATGATGGCTTCCTCAGCTACCAATCTGACAGCTGCCAAAGGAAGCAAGGCCAACCTCAATCTTGTACAGAAGAGAGCAAATGGGCAATGATTCTTTGTAAAATATAAACCGATCTCTAGCAACACATCTCTAAGTTTTTTATAACATGCATTTGAGGGTACATACAGGTTCATTTAACAGGGTTAACTTTTACAGTACCCATATATTTAAAACTCCTACAAAGCACATTTTTTATAAAGAGAAAAACATAGCCTAATTCATCTATTCCATATATGTGGATATTTGTATTTGGGATTTACTTAAAATATTATTCAAATTCTTTCCCTCTTTTGTAAATAAGCTGATTTCCTTTTAACCCTTTACAGACCAACAAAGTTTACAGATTCCCCCAATAGAATTCCCACAGCTCCAAATGTTGGCCTTCAGGGCACAGAAGTGGTGGAATTAGATATTTTTTTCTCTTCTGTTGTTCTGCAGTGAACAAAAAAGTACTGCTTTTATAATAACAGTTATATTTAATTAAAAAATATATCAGGTGGCATAAGCCCTTGGTAGGCATAAGAGCTGAATTTCATTTTTATTTTTATTAGGAAAGCTGTCATGATGCATATACCAATGGAATACACAGTGAGTTACCCAAGTCTAAAGGACATTCAAAGCAATTATTCATTTTGTTTGGAAGTATGACGTGAAATACCTGACAAGTTTTCTAGAGTTAAAAACTTTAAAAAATTTATTTATTCATACATGTTGAACATCTAAGCTTTATATTATTAACATATTTAATGTGCTGGGGATATAAAGATTAAAAAAAGTAATAATCTTTTCCTTCAAACAGCACATAACCTAGTAGAAACAGACAAATGTCAATTGCTGTCAATAGGAGACGGCACACACTATTATGGTGACAAAGGTGGAACTGACAAAGTCAGTGTGTGTGAATCTGAGGGGGAGTCCCAGGGGAATGTCTGAATTGGGTCCCAAAGGAAAGGAAGAACATTCAAGGCCAATTTAAGGAAGGACATTACTGGTTAAAGAGAACAGCGGCTTCTGGAAAGGCCTATTATATTATTAGCAAAGTGAAGCAGTAAAGTGTGTTGTTCTGAGAATTGCAACAGAATGTCTTTTGATGAGAATCAAGGAGAGAAAAGATGAGGTTTATTATTGAAGCAGCAAGAAAGAATCTGTATGAATACAGATTGCTATCAATTAAAAAAGAAACAAATGAGGTTTGTGAGGCTGAACAGTTAGGCCGGGGCAATCCAGGTCTTATATGCCATGGAAAGGAACCTGGACTCTGATCTAGAGTGGTGGGAAAACCGCGGAGAAATTTTTAGCCGGGATGATCCTCATGTTCATTTCTGAAAGACCCCTCCAGCAAATAGCATACAGGAAAGCAAGGAGGCAGAGGACACTGAATAGTAGTTAGGCTCTTATTCCAAGAATCTAGGGAAAAGAGGTGAGAGACAACTGAACGACGTGCGAGAGATGAAGAACAGATTTAAGCCCTTTAGTAGGCAGGACTGGCAGAATATGAGATGGAGGAACATAGCTGCTTCGAATGAGTGGGTGGATGAAGGCATCAACTCAATGCAGGAATTTAGAAAGAGGAACAATTTCTGGAGACAGACAACAAATTTCACATGTTAATACTGAGAGTTGGAGGGGCCTAGGCTACACCTGGTGGAAATGTGCTGAAGTGATTGATTAAATGTACAGAGCTCAGAAGAACCATGGTGTTAACTTATCCAGAACATGGATGAAACAAAAAAGGGAAGAGTTCAGACCTGGGGAAACTCACACTATAGACAGAAGACTCCAAATTTCCTAATACAGCAAGATTTTAAGGCAGACCAAAAAAGTGACAGCCCCAAATGTCTCTACTTCAATTCAAGAAGTATAAGAAATACACTGAAGTTTAAATAACCAAGGCTATTTCCTATGATGAATCAAAAAAAACCACTTTCACAAAAAGTAAAAATCAAGATTAAAGGGGAGGTGCCAGTGCTTTCTATAGCGAAGACGTTGGTAATTATGGGAAATAAAGAACAGGTATGTTAAAAGATTAAAGGGGTGGAGAAGGAGGGGAAGGCTGATACCATGACTGGAGACCAGTGTGGACCTTGAAATGTCAGGAGAATGTTAGCTGAACCCTTTCATGGAGGATGTGAATTTAAGTTGGATCTTTCTCACACACACAAAGGAAGGGCAGAGAGAACATCTGAAAAGGGAAATCAGTAGAAAGGGCGGTTCTTCTACCTCTTCTCCGCCCATCATCTTGTCTTGCATTCTACCACAGCCAACGCCTCTAGGAAGTCCTGGACCTTTCATTACAAGTAACTTTATCACTTCTGAATTCTCATTTTCAAGTACCCCACTCTCTGACCCTCTTTCCCAAAACAACCTTCAATCCCACTAGGATCAAGTCCCCAATGCCCTTCACGTCTTTACTTTCCTCCTTACCTGTCTTGGAGTCCACGGTTCTCCCTCACCATGTTGCCTGGAAAAACCTCAACACTGGCTTTAAATGCAACTCCTCTACCTAACCTGCACCTGAATATGGCTGGGCACCACCTCCGACATGCTGACTGGTCTCATTTTATTTATAACTACAACCACAAATGCTCCCTTAATCCTGGCCAGCAATTCTAATTTCCCTAGTCAATTCACATTCTTATGTTTCTAGATATCTATTTCACATGTTCCTGATTCTCCTTAATCCTGTCTATTCTTAGCTGGTTTTATATAGCTTCTGGGAGGTAAAATTCACATAGCCTACAATTCACCCACATAAAGGGTGTAATTCAATGTTTTTTTAATATATTCAGAGTTGGGCAACCATCGAAATAAATTTTAGAACATTTTCATCATCTCAAAAGAAACCCTGTATCCATTAACCATCATTTCCTGTTCCCCCCAACTCCATCCCAACCCCCAGGCAACCATACATTTTATTTTCTGTCTCTATGGACTTGCCTATTCTGGACATTTCATAAATGTGGATCATACAATACGTGACCCTTTGTGACTGGCTTCCTTCACTTAGCATACCTTTTCAAGGCCCATCCACGTTGTAGCATGTGTAAGTACTTCATTTCTTTTCATTATCAAGTATTGTTAAATGGAAATACATTTTATCCTAGTTGGTATATATTTTTTTAAAAAAGGACTTTTAGAAAGGCTTTTTTAATCCACCTACCTACCACCAAATCTACCGATTTACCTGCACCTGTATCTGTATTACTCCTTCCATCTGTCAACATCTGTGCCCCACGTTCAAACTCAGAATCCATACCCTCACCTACATAATATCAACCTAGAGAATATCTCTTCTTTCTTGCAACAAAAATTTCCCCTCTACTGGGTTTTCCAATAATGAACATGCTAGAGTTGTCTTTTAGAAATAAACACGAAAGAACTGCCCTCATCTTCTATCTCCCTTCAGCTCACCGCTGTTTCACTGTTCCCCTATATAGCACATCTCCTCAGAGAGATGTCCAAAATCATTGTATCCATTTCTTGTATCTCTCATTCTCTCCTGACCCTATCTATATATACTTGTGAACCCATCACTCCAATAAAACCACATTTCTCAAGGTCATCCAGAAGCCTTCATTTTGATAAATCCCGTTAGCAAGTCTCAGCACTCTTCTTTGACCCAAAAATGGTATCTGATAGTTGATCTCTCCCTCCTTCCTAGGAACTTTCTTTACTGGGCTTCCGGAATACCTTCCTCTACTTTTGCTTCCTAGCCCTCTAGCTGCACCTTCTCAGTATCCTTTGCTGGATGGAACAGTAGAGGACAGTGGTTAAAAAGCACAGGTGCTGGAATAAGTGTACCTTGAATTCTAGGTGCTGCCACATGGAGCTGTGACCTTGGGCAGGTCACTTCATCTCTTTACGCCTCTGATTCCCCATCTACAAACTGGGGATAACTGCGTTGACTTCAAAGAACTGTAAGGCTTAAATGACTGATATATATACAAACTCCTTAGAAGAGTTCCCATCATGTCTTAGCTCTCCGTATCATATCTTCAACTGCTAAATGCTGACGTTTTCCTGGGCTCATCCCTCTCACTACATTCCCTCCCTAGGTAATCTCACATACTCTGGTGGCTGTAAATATTATTTTTATTTGCGGACTACACCAGAATTTACATCTTTAGACTTTACCAGTTGTTTAGTTGTCATCTGCACCTGAATGTCGAAGTTAAAACATCCAACATTTAACTTGACATCCTCATCCTAAACCCACTCCTCTTTGAGATTTGCCCATCTGAGGAATGGCAATTACACTCAACTAAATTGCTCAGGTCAAAAACATAGTCGTCCTTGACTCCTTTCTCTCACATATATAATAAGGCCATTCTGAAGGCTGTATCTTCAAAATAAGTTCAGAATCCAAATGCTTGTTACCTCTGCTGTGCCATCCTAGTGCAAGCTGTTAGCACTCTAATCTCATCTACTCCAGTGGCATCCAAACCAGTCTCCTCTTTCCACTCTTACCAACGCCTGTAGTTTGCTTTCTATAGAACAGCCATCCATAATCCTTTGAAAAATGGAAACCAGATTTAAAGTGTTTAAGACCTATACTTCTTGTTGTACTCTGACTGGCCCCTGACAACCAGTTCTGAACTCATCACCTGCCGCTCTTCCGTATGATTGCACTGCTCAACCCTAGCAGCCCACTGTAGTCCCTCCAACAAGCCAAGTCTGTTCTCAGTCCAAGCTCCCCTTCTGTTCTCCTCTAAATGAGATGTTTTCCCTGTGTCTCTATGGCTCTTTCCTCTATTATTTCTCTGTATTACCTCCTTAGAAGCCTTCCTTGGCCATCCTATATAAAAGAGTACATCTCAAACGACATTCCTCCAATCCCATTCTCTGCTTTACTCTCTTCATAGGAATAGCTTCATGGGAAATTATTAGTTTACTTACTATCTAAGTCCCCACTAGAACGTAAGCTCCAGGAAGAAAGGCCCTGTCTTGTCATTCAGGGATCTCTAGTACCCAGAAGGGTGCCTGGCACACAGTAGGTACTCGAGTAAATACATGTTGAACGTATGAATGAATGAATGGTGGTGGCATAAGGGATGACTAAACTCATCAACAAGATACCTCTCGGGGGGCAAAAGCAGTGGCTACAAGGTCCAGGTCTCTCCCCCAGGGCGGTGAGTCTCTTTCCATTGTAAACCTATGAATATCTGAAATTTTGAGAAAAACTGCAATGTTCTTTCACAACCGCCTTTTCCACTCCTAGTCGCAGTTCCACCTTTTCTTGATTCCAAACGAATGAATGTCACTGTGGCATTGTGCATGGACCTAACTCAAAATTTGTTCATACAAGGAAAAAGATATACCAGCCACTCTTATCTCTCCCACCAATGCCCTGAGAGCCCCAAGGCATATACATATATGTATTTGTTTAATCATTAAAAGTGTTTTTTTTTTTTAACTACAAACCTTCAGAAAATTGAAATAACAGTACAACCCATACGTGTATTTCCTTCGCCTAGATTCACCAGTTAACTACATTTAGGCCGTAATTATTTTGAAAAGACTCCCAGGTGATTCTTACAGGAGGCACTGTGATGGGAGAAGGGGAGAATGGAAAAATGAGGAGCTAGTTTTCAAAAGAATGAGAGAGAGCATATTTTAGATTGCATTATACATTACTATACCAAAAAAAAATCGTTCTTAGAATGGTAGCAAAAGATTGCTAAAAGAAATTTGAGTTTTCAATAACATATAGTGCAGGCAGACTAACACGTGTATCTATTTTTAGCATGGGGCACATTATGTTTTGATAAAATCTAATACATGAAAACCATAATTTCAAATGAAGAATCAGAGACTACTATCTCTTTAAAATGTCTCCTTGGATTTTTTGCAAAATAACGTACAATAAGGTTTGGTCAATTTCCCTATGGCTCAGTTATAGTCGTTTTTTAAGAATTTGTATATGAATTGCTATTTTATTGTAACTGGCAAAGTATAACAGCTGTGACTTAAGAGTTAAAGAGTTGTACTATTAGAGTCAAGAAGCTTGGGATATACTGGTAATCCATCACTGAATGAGATCATCCATAGGAAATTTTATTTTCAATGTTAGCTGGAAAAAATCTTACCTGAAATTCTTCACAGCATTATCTTTGTCTACCAAAATCAATCTAGAGCCCAGAGTTTCTGCCCCTCCCACCTTCCTCAGGCCCAAAGAGACGTCAGAGAGATTTAAACTTAAAACAGACTCTTTAGGCTGGAGTTCTACAGCCTAGGAAGTGCAGAGAGAGATGGAGACAATATGATAAGCAGCTTTCAAGTTTTCGTGCAAGACCTTCTCCATGTTTTGTTTGAACTGCTTCGCCTTCTGAGAAAATATAGTGTGTATTCATGCATAAATTCATATCCAAGGTAAATATCTGCTGTGGATCGATCACTATTAAAACATTCATTGAACAATGTTATATACAAAGTTGATGGCACTGTGATGAGTATTTGGGAAAAGAAACATAGTGGAATAATATAATGCAATATTTAGAGTACCAATTCAAATATTTTAAAGCTTTCAAAGAACACTTTTAAAGGATAAACAAACATCTGGTAGACCCCTCTGGGTTATAATTTAACATAACCAATATTATAACAAAGTCTACAATAAGGAAGAATATTAAAATGCAAAAAGTGTTTAAAAAATTAGGTGTTACCATTAAAAAAAACTTTTGAGAATTTTCTTCAGGTTTCCTTTGAATGTTATTCACACTAGTAGATTGGTGCTCTAATGTTCTAATTTATAGGTTTAAAAATTACTAATTATAAAAGTATCAAAATTCTAGGCAGAAAAATCTAAAGCTAAGTGAAATCACAAGTCAAATATCAATTTTAAAGTACAGTTGACCCTTGAATAACACAGGTTTGAACTGTACGGACCCACTTATACACAGATTTTTTTTTTTCCAGTAAATACGTACTACATGATCCGTAGTTGGTTGAATCTGCAGATGTGGGACCTCGGATATGGAGGGCCAACTATAAAGTTATGTGTGGAGTTTTTACTGCATGGGAGTTGGCGCCCCTAATCACCGCGTTGTTCAAGAGTCAAATGGAATTACAGAACTTGATAGTAAAATTATTCATCTTCAAGGCAGTCTTAAGGATCATAGACAGTTATTGCATAAAAGCAAACACGCCTGTTTAATTCACAAACCAATTCTGTCTACATAATTCTTGAAGTGTCCAAAGTTTGGAACATCAAATGCCTATCGAGGCCAGGCAAGGATGTGTGAAAATCAAGCATGAAGTATACATCATACTACTGCCTAGCAAGTCAGCCTCTAGGCTACCAATCTGTGACTTTTGCTTTAAATATCTGGTAACAAATATTATCAATAAGAAGCAATCTTACACATACCCAATTCTTATTTATAAATTTTACCATCATCTATAGCAGTGTGACAAAACTGTAGAGAATCTCTGTATAATAATAATTAATGAGTAAATGTATCTGGCAAGAGAAGAGACTTTAATTTTCCACAATAGGAATGAATCCGATTTAGCTTAATTTTTCCTTGAAAAGGTATTATGGATATGCTGGTAACACAATAGAGATATGTAACACAAACAAACATTTTTTTGTGTATTTTTTTATTGTTTGGAACACCAAAGTAACCCAAATTTCACATTTACAATGAAATTTTAAATAAAAATATGCTGTACATTGTATTAGAGATACATATACAAAAGTTTGGAAAAGTAAACACATACACTTATACAGTAAAGAGAATGTACTGATGAATTGCTATCACCTTTAATATGCCTTCTCTCCTAAATGGTCAACAACTGTAAACTGTTTCCTTTAGCTTTTATGAAATGACCACTGCTCTAGCTATTTTGAAGTGTGAGGTACTAAGAACAGATTCCTTTAAAATCAAGTGATAATGAGTGATTATTGTGCATCAAATAGTTTTATGTTTTCAGATTATCAGTTACTAAAATAATCAAAATCTCTAAAAGATGGAGGTGGTTCCCTACAAATCTGGCTGCGAGGGCTACTTCAGCCCAATTCAAGAAACAGGTAGTCATCACTCCCAAACTAACATCCACACTTAAGTCTGATCATTCAGAAAATTCTTTACACCAAACCATCCTTAAAGCACCCCACCACCTCCTTCATAACCAGGGCCTACAACAGAATTTCGGAAGATGTTTGTTGAAATCTTTTTTTTGGCCCCTCTACTTTAAAAATATAATTGCCACATTTCAGAAATTAGGATCCAAGAACTCAGTTAAGTCTCAAGGATACAATTAGCTTCCATTGTAAGAAAACAATTTGAGTATCATTAATAGGAAGAATACAGATACCATATTGTGCTATTTCAATGAAATGCCACTATGACTAACACACATTTTCTCAGTAAGCCAACTGATGGAACTTTAATACATGTGAACTTATCTCCTGGTCTAATATACCACGAAATATCTGAGGCAACCATGCCAAGATACATACTTTCCTAAAAAGGCTGCTTCCTCTGCTGACAATTTTAACAGTTTTAAATAAATCACAAGTAAGTAATATAATTTTAGAATTTCCAGTACTCTTCTCTAGGTATGCTAAATATCGTCTATGACATTCCTTACCTGTAATAAGCACCCACCATTCACTGAGTGCCTACTCTGTGGCAGGCCCCATGTCAGTTGTTTATATATGTTAGCCCAACTGAATGATCACAACACCCCGGTGTGACATTTCATTCCTTTTCTCACAGTTGAAGAAGCAAGTTTAGTATCACCTTCTAGGCTTAAAGTTTTCTGTGTAGTATAACACTGCTTTTTATTATCGTAAGAGAAAACATTAGAGCACCAAGAGAAAACTTGAAAGCATCTTAGTTCTAGTATTCTGTTACTTGGTTAACATCAACAATATTCAACCTATTTACTGATCCTTTAGTGCTACAATATTGCATGTGATTACAATATTCCTTTATCAAAATGATGGAATTGTGACTAGTCTTTTGGTTAAATCCTTTATTTGCATATGCATTAAAAAGTCTCATTTCTGTAAAAGGTCAAATTCATGGGATATTCTTTTCAAGATTTCTAATTGAAGGAAAATGGAAGGCTCTCTTTCTCATGATTCAACTAAACTACTGCAGTTTAGTTAAAAGTGCCTATTTTAACAAAAGTTTTCATTTTTACGTTATGTCATATTTTAACCTTTCCAGATCTGGAACAGCCTTCAATTTCTAAATTTTGTTTTATAAGTTACAGACAAAGATCATCATCAGAGGTGAAGTATAAACAGTCCTACACTGAAAACCATCCATCCACCCACTTACATAATAATGTTCCTCTCTCATGGAGCTTCCATTCTTGGGGGTGGGAGGAGATGGACATCCAAATAGGTATCTTAGATAATGATAAATCCTAAGAAATTTAATTATTTTTCTAGCAGTGACTAGCTTACTAAGTTTATTTTTCATGCTCACCAACTTTTGATTTGTTTCACATGTTGGCTGAGAGTTTAAATTATACATTTCAGTAGTGATAAGAAATAAAAGGGCAGAGTCTCCAAGACCTAAATGTTAAATAAAAGGCAGGTAATTTATTCTTTTTTTGGGCGGGGGGGGCTGCACCGTGTGGCTTGTGGGATCTCAGTTTCCCGACCAGGGAATGAACCCGGGCCACAGCAGTGAAAGCCCAGAATCCTAACCACTAAGCCACCAGGGAACTCCCTGGGTTATTTGTTCTTAAAGGTTGTTCGAAAGTAGCAGTTATTAAAGTCTTGGAGATGAGGAAATCTTTTCATTCATTCAGTGAATTTACTAAGACCAGAAAAAAACCACCAATGCATGAAATTCTGTAAACAGTCTCAGGTGGCCTAATACCCATGGACACCAGAGTAGGAAACTTCATTTCAAAGAGAATTCACAATCAGGAGCATGCGTGTGGGGTGCAGGAAAGAAGCTGATCAGAAAATTCTACCCAACTTAGATTCTTTGATTCTTGTGTAACCATCTTATTACAAATATGGGGGGGTGGAGAATCATAACAAAACTGAGATCCAAAGATATTAAGGTTTCCTGGCTCCTAGTTCACTGTTCCTTCTACTATGACTTCCATTAGGGCACAGACCTCTTAAGCAACTTCCCCATTAAACAAATCATTTTCCATCATTATGATGACTACACTACATTACTTGTGACAAATTTTAACCCTAAATCCTCTTTTACCATTACCCAGTCTGTGTACTAAAAGAAATAAAAATCAAGTTTATTATCAGCCTAAACTCAGTCTTGGAGAGGGCAGAAAACAGCATGCCATTTAAAAACAAATTGATTTTTATTATAAATGTAGTACATGCAACGAAGTGAAAATTTCCAACAGTACTGAAAGCTGTAGGTGAAAAGTAAAAGTCCTACATCACAAACCAATGTCCCACAGTCCTACATCCCACAAGTAACCAATATGCTCTTTCCTTAAAAAACCTAAGATTATGAAAGCGAACATTTGCACACACATACCTCTGAAAAATACAATGGGCTCATAGGACTAGAATATTCTAACACTAAGGATGAATTAACTACCCATTAGGAGAATCAAGTGTTAATTATATTTGGCAATACCACTTCAAATACAACAATTTATTAATTGTTATAGGATGGTCACTATAACAAGTATATGACATATTCACTTATAATTCAAGCAAGCAAGGGTAAGGCCTCCTAAAGATGTAAACAATCTAAACCACACTTCCATGGATCACAGAAGTAGAGTTGTGGGTAAAGAATACAACAGATGAACTCTTGCAGGAGAAAACTGAGGGGTCAGTGGAAAAAGCATTGCCTCAGGCTGTGTAACTGTCACTCAGGTAACAAAGCCATTTTTTGGCAATGTATCAAAGATAATTTCTTTGCTAGCCCACAGAGAATGCTACCGAAGTCCAGGGATTTTAAATGTATAAAAATTAATCCAGACAGGGAAAAAACCCACATTGTTAAAGAAATGCTCTCTCTTATAAAGCTGCGATGTCTGGGGTTTTGTTCATCATGGACTATGTACCAACTCCTTTTTATAGAGATTAGTTTAATCACTTTGCTATACCAAATTAAGATGTGCAAATCCAAACTTTTATTCAAGACAGACAAACAAACATGATTTCATTTTTGAGGCTGTCTCTTGAGCATATTCTTGGTAAAGACTAAAGTACACATATTTAAGAGAAAGATCTTCCTCAAAGAAAAATAGCCTCAGAGAACGTTTTACCAAAAGTAGCATTGTTTATATAAAAAGCCTAACTTGGGCAGGGGAAAGAAAACTAATGATAAAAAACTTAACTTACCAAGAAGTGAAACAGGCTGGGTTACAGGAGGGGTGGGCAGATTCGTGGGTGCAGCAGGTGGCACAGCAGAACCATACATTTTCACACTGTCACCAGACTCGGCGTTTCCTCTAGCCCCAGACACCACTGTTGGAATGGGATTTCCAATAGATAAGTCTTTTGTAGTGTCTTCATTTATACCAGCGATAGTAGCTAAGGAATATAATTACATCAACATGTGAAGCTGAATAAATAATTATCTCCCGGTCAACATTCTTTTGCCATACTATAGGTCCTATTACTGGTCCATTCTCCCTCCTACTCTCAATCCCAAGAGGACAAGTGAACACAAAGGAAAAACATGCTTACAGTTTGGGATGTTTATTGGTGGAGTGTGAGGAGGAGGAATGGATACTGGTGGAGTTATAGGAGGTGGGGGTCCAGGAGGAAGAAAACCTAGAATAAGAAAAATAATGTCAACTGAAGTTGTGTCACTTTATTTCAGGCTCTAAAAAAAGAATGTCTTCTCAAATAACTTAGTGTACCTGGTGGTAAATGCATTGGGTTGAATCCTGGGCGCAGAAATGGTGGAGGAGGTGGAGGAGGAGGAACACCAGGACCAAAGCCTGGAGGGGGAATTCCCAAAGGAGGCGTGAAAGTGGGTGGCTGGAGAGCACCAACTACAGGAGGTCCCGGCTGATGTGGTGGGACCTAGAAAGAAAATGGAAAATGAAGGCACAAATCTAGCCACCCTCCCACCCACAGTGTGTAGAGACAAAGAAAATACTTTGTTGAGAAAATTTGAAAAAAGGAATCTCTAAATTGTGCTTATTATGTGAGTACACTTATTAGATAACAGGTGGTAATCTGCACCTACCCCTAAACAATAGAAACCACATATTTTTTCCCTTTTTCTATTTGGCCGCACCGCGCGGCATGCGGGATCTTAGTTCCCCGACCAGGGGTCAAACCTGTGCCCCCTGCAGTGGAAGCATGGAGTCGTAACCACTGGACCACCAAGGAATTCCGAGAAATCACATATTTACTCTCTACTTTATGACAGCAAACTCACACTGTAATTCACCAGCACCTGTATTGGTGTTCTGCTAGAATATTAATATGTTAAAAAATGTCTCATGGTTAGGTCAATAAGTTTAAGAAATACAACTTTTTTTTTTTTTTGCGGTACGCGGGCCTCACTGTTGTGGCCTCTCCCGTTGCGGAGCACAGGCTCCGGACGCGCAGGCTCAGCGGCCATGGCTCACGGGCCCAGCCGCTGCGCGGCACGTGGGATCTTCCCGGACCGGGGCACGAGCCCGTGTCCCCTGCACCGGCAGGCGGACTCTCAACCACCGCGCCACCAGGGAGCTTTTTTAAAAGTTGTATTTCTCGGGACTTCCCTGGTGGCGCGGTGGTTGAGAGTCCGCCTGCCGGTGCAGGGGACACGGGCTCGTGCCCCGGTCCGGGAAGATCCCACGTGCCGCGCAGCGGCTGGGCCCGTGAGCCATGGCCGCTGAGCCTGCGCGTCCGGAGCCTGTGCTCCGCAACGGGAGAGGCCACAACAGTGAGGCCCGCGTACCGCAAAAAAAAAAAAAAAAAAAAAAGCTACCTGGTAATCTGCACAGTGACTAAGATCACAGGTCCTTAGGGTCAAAGTGCCTGGTCCCCCTTTCAGGTCATTTTGTGACCTTGAGCAAGCTACTTACATTACACTCCCTAGACCTACCTCAGTTTACTCATCTGTAAAATGGAAAAGTGCCAACCTCACATAATTATGAGGATTAAAGAGTGAATAAATATTAAGTGCTAGTGCCTGGCACTTAATAAATACCCAACATATGTTAGCTATTGTTACAAAAAAGTATAATCAATCTTAAGAGATTAGTCAAGTTTCTTTGACTTTCATTGAATCTTATTTAGAACCTGCACTGGAAGGCATATCCAAAAGGTCAGCTAAAGAGTGCCAATTTGAGGACTCCATTTATAAAATATCACAGCTAAGTATGTATCAAAGCATGTAATTTTCTCCTAACACTATGAAAAATGAAGAAGCTAGGCAACCCAGTTTTGTGATAGCTCAGATTTATCTGATTCAGTTTTAATGTGAGAAATTGGGGAAAGAAGGTATTGAAAGAAAAGAAAAATCTAATGGATCATACATAAAAGTATGGGTCAAGTATTTATAATTTTTACCAAAACATTACTTACTTAGCTCTTAACATGTAACAGGAAAATCACATCTCAAGTCAAAAAGGTTATGAGGTAAGACACTGAATAATCTCGACAGATGTAAGGCAATATGAAATTTATTCTGGTTTTTAAAAGCATTTATAAATAATAGGTCTGACATACCAACACACAAAAAATTAATATGCACTCATATCTTTGACTATGAATCTAGACATACATCTATAGTAAGACTTAGAAAGGTATCTTTCTAAAAGTTTAAACAATGCCCCAAATAGTCTTACCTGTGGAGGTGGTACTGTTATAGGTGCAGGAACAGGAATAGGAGGGACAGGCACAGGTAAAGGCTTAGGTATGGGTGATACTGGTTCTGTGTGTGAGGTTTCTGCCCCTCCATTTTGAGCAACTTCATTTTCATGCTTTTTGGGAATTCCCTTCCAATCTATGAGAGTTAAAGAAATTTAACAAAAGCTTACATTTCAGCTTATAACTTTACACCCAGAAATGATTTTTTAAATGTTGATATTAAAATCAGAAAGCAGGACTTCCCTGGTGGCGCAGTGGTTAGGAATCCACCTGCCAATGCAGGGGACGTGGGTTCGAGCCCTGGTCCGAGAAGATCCCACGTGCCACGGAGCAACTAAGCCTGTGCACCACGACTACTGAGCCTGTGCTCTAGAGCCTGTGAGCCACAACTACTGAAGCCTGAGTGCCTAGAGCCCGTGCTCTGCAACAAGAGAAGCCACCACAATGAGAAGCCCGTGCACCACAACGAAGAGTAGCCCCCACTTGCCACAACTAGAGAAAAGCCCGCACTCAGCAACGAAGACCCAATTTATTTTTGGCAGCCAAAAATAAATAAAAAAAAAAACCAAACCCAAAACAGAGAGCATTCTGATTATTAAAGAAATGCCTATGCTGATCTCATAAACATTAATTATTTAAATTAACAATAGCAAACATGCAAAAAGAATGCTTACTTACGTGCCAGGCACAGTTCTAAGCTATATATATATTTATTTAATTCTCATAACCATCTATAAGTACCATCTATAAGTAGGTCCTACTATTATTATTCCCATTTCTCAAGAGGTGAAATCAAAAGACAATTTGCCCAAAGTCACATACCTAGTAGTGGCAGAGGTGGGATTCAACCCAGGCATATTTGGCTCTAAAGTCTCTGTTCTAAACCACAACAGTGTATTGTTTGGATTAAAGACCCTGGGAGGGAGGAGCAGGATTCTTTTTACCCTGGACCAGAGTCTCCCAGAATGCCTGGCACATAGTAGACCCTCAATACCTGTCTGCCTGAACAGAAACCTAGTCCGATCCTTAAGCGAAGGCATTACGCACCAAGGAGGGAGGAGGTGGTGTATGGGGAAAGTCCAGCATTGTTTCACTGCCTTTTGGCTTTTCAAATCATCACTCCTGACTGAAGTTCTTTAATGCTTTAAGTATTTACTGTACTTTGCCATGCCACCCTGTGCTCCTTTCATCCTGCTATCTATCAATCTTCAGGTTATGCCCCCACAAGCTGCCATTTTTCCCAATGCAATTCCACTATCAACCTGGCATTTTTAATATTCAGCCTACAAATAACTGCACCTCCTTGTCTTACACGTTTACTTTTGATGGCTTCTCTGGACATTTAAACATTTTCTAAGAAATTACTATGAAACAGTGGATTTTACTAACAATGTTCAGTTTGAGACTCATTTGATCTGTTAGGTTTTTACAGTGAAAAATTCTACCTAAGATCCACTTAATACTATAATTAATAATTAAGCCCATAATCAGTATTTATTTGTGTCTGCAACTCTCCCACTAAATGTAAGTTCTCCCACTAAATGTAAGTTGCATAAGGGCAAGGACCACATTTGTCTTATTCACTGTTGTTTCCTCAGTTTATTATAATGGAGAGACTGGCACCCACATAGTGGGTATTTGAAAAATCTCGAAATTCAGATCCTAAGGCAAAGAATAAACATTTGTCATAGCACTACCAAGGAAACAGATGAATTTTTTTAAAAAAATTAAATACTGCTTTACCTGGATTAAGTGTATCACTGTCCAACATTCCTCCTTCACAAAAACTCTCCAGTTCTTCAGGCTTGACTTTGTCCCACGGAATATAAGTAACACCAAGTTCTACATCCCAATACTGCTTATAATCTGCCTTTATTCCTTTGTTTAAGGCCCAGGCAATCTATTTCACCATTTGTTAAAATATAAAAAGAAAGGAAAGGAGAAGAATGTCATAAATTGAGAGTTAACTGTTCCTCATGATTCTAATTACTCAGACTTTGTCAGCAAGGGAGCAATCTGGCCTGGCTTTCTCTGGATCTCACTCAAAACTTTATTCGGTGCTAAGAAACTGGTTACCCTACCATCTCACTTTGTTTCTCCTAGGATGGAAATCTGACTGGCAATCACTTCCTTACTCACTCTTCCAACCACCCACCACCCCGCAAACCCAGGCAGCATAAAACTTAAGAGAAAAGGAAAAAGTTTATCAGGGACAGGCTGAAGTTCCCTATACAACTCAGCATAAAAAAGTGGGGAGCACTTTTAAAAGTCTTGGGTAACTCGGAATTACTCAACATCAGACAAAATCCTTTTGCGGTGCGATCCAAGGGTAGAACATGGTATTATAACATTAAGGAAACACTGACTCTGGCCCCTCAGAGTAATACCCATGTACCTATATCTTTTCCTCTATCTTCAGTGAGTATTTTTCATAGTTCTAAGATGAGATGGCAAACTTTAAAATTAAAATGTGAAGAATACAAAATTTTCTGAATGACAAAATATTTTACAAAATGACATTATATTTAAAGCGCCAAGTAAATACCTTGATGAACCTACCTACCTTTAAAAAAAAAGACAAAATTCTACCATGCACCTAACATTTAAAATTTTATTTTAACTCTTAGGAGATAACCTCTTTAAAAAAAGATGCACAGATAATGCCCCGTGTCCAAAATTACAGTTTTTTTAAAAAAGTCACATAATATTATATATTAAGTTTTAAAAGAAATGAATTATAAACTATAAAACAGTACCTTTATGGATTTCTGGTTCACTTTATAGTTTCCTCGGCTCAGTTTCTGCAGGGCACGGTTAGCATCTTGCCTATGAACCATAACAATATAGGCACAACCTCTGGGAGGAATCATCTGCTCCAAAAGATTTTAATATTATAAAATATAGTAACAAAAAAATAAAAAAGCAACAAGATATAATACTACGTAATCAGTTCCAACAAGCCCAATTCAAACCCCCTGCATCCTCCAGAGCCAGAGTTCTATAACTGGAGATTAAATTAATTTGTTAAATTGGTGGTTCCAGTTTGGTCTCAACTTCCAATTATCGACAAATCTACAGTTCCCCAAGCTTTGTTATATAAAGACTTTTTTAGAAAAACTTTTTAGAAAAAGGTTTTAGGTTAAACTTGGTGACCCAAGAAATGTAGTTAAATGCTAAACATGAACTCAGAACACCTGAACGCTAGCCACATCTTCTACAAACATGGGAAAATTTTACCTTAGGTTTCAAGTCCTTAATTTCATAGAGTAACATTAGTCACATCTATCTACTGTCATTAAGTGATTTAATAAATACTCACATTAATTGATTCAATTGGACCAAACTCTTCTAAGAGACTGGCAACATCCTGCTGAGTAGTCCTTTTGTCCAGCTGTCCCACCCAGAGTGTAGTACTACAAACTTAAAATAAAATTATAATCATAAAAATATACACATTCGATAATGAACAGCACTGTACTTTACATGAAAAAAATCATTAAAGAAGATATGCATGAGTTACATTAAGATACCACAAGTTTAAGTAGAAAACCCCATATACATTTAAAAAATTCTAGAAAGTTGTGGTAGTACTTCCAGAAATGGAACCAGGATAGTGAAAGGTACACCTATGAGTTGGTAAAAAAAATTGGTCTTTTTGAAGACACATCTGAAGATTTCATCTACATAAACTAGGGCCAGAGAAGCAGTATTTTGCCCAAGATCGCCCTTGGCAAGTGAACACAAGAGCTAAGACTTGATCCCAACTATCTTGATCACCAACCAATTCAGTGCTTTTGTTCACTGCATGTAGCTGTTCCTTTCCAACTGTCGAGAGTATATGAGTTTTGTTTCATGTTGTGTCCTCGGTAATAAGCCTTGCAGAGTCAGAAGTTTTATATATGCCCTAGTTATACTATAAATTAAAATTTCATTAATAGCTAGAGTTGTATCAAGAATATGTCTAGCACACCTTATTAAACATATTCTAAACACATCATGAAATTTAGGAGATAATGTAAGCTAGTACATTCTGTAAATCATAAATCTTTATAAAAGAGGGCACTAGTTATTCTAGGGGGAAAAAACCCCACCTTTCCACCATGTGTAGGAGAACTAGTTAATGACTCTATTTCATACATTCGATTCAAGACACACTTCCTCATCATTAGTTTGGTTCGCTCCTCATTGCTGCTTTACAGCTGGCTTAATGTACAAAGGCAAATCCAAGGGTATATGCCAAAGCACAAATGAGTAAGACCTCATAAAGTGGTATTCTGCTAACAGTTATAAAACATTTTAAACTCATGACATGAAAAAAAATCCAGGAAATTTGAATATAAACGTTCACGTACCACTAGCAGTTTCTGGTTTGATTTGAGGAAGGCCTTTTTGTCGGCGCTCTCTTTCTTTTTCCCGATCCCTTCTTTCTTGGGATCGAGATCTAGGAGAATGTCGGCGTCTATCTCTGGACCGAGATCGAGAACGTCGATGACGAGACCTTCGAGTTCTAGAACCAGATCGAGATCGTCTCCTTTTTGGTGACCTAATATTTTCAGAACGAGGGAGAATGGATTAACACATGGAGGTAAAAAAGAAAATGTAAGCACGTGTTAATCTGAAAAAGAAAAAATACAACTAGGTAATTTAATGTTTGGGTATGTAAGAATTTGACAGCAGGGAATTCATTTTAAAGATTTTTAATATGCTCAAAGTTAGAAAGCACAAATATATTATAAATGAGATAAATAAAGATGCTAACTTATAAAAGTACCTCCCATCTTTGATACCTCTGGTACTATACTAAATGACATCTTTATAGTGAAGAAGCTAATGTCATCATTGAGATATACTGACTACTATTCTCTATCTTCTCAGTAAAGTCTTTTCTGTGGGAATTAAAACATGTAATCCGATTACAGTATTACTTATTCTCTTTCCACTTTTTTGGGTTGATAAATTGGTAAAAGAACTCTGAATACATAAATCTTATGATTCTATGTATATCTGTAAATAGGCATTAAAGCAACTCAAAGGGAAAATATGTGGGTTAAGATGACTTAATTTTTTAAAATTAATACTTCTCCTACCCCCAATCCACACATGCATACAAACATACCAAGTGTTATTTTATTAGTCCTAGGCATCTGAAAACAATCCAACTAGATTTTAAATTCTATCACTCCTAAAACATACAGATTTGGATTAACATTTTCTATAAACTACCTGGATGCTGATCTAGATCTTGACTTTCTGTTATCGGACATGTGCCGCTTAACCTCTTGAATACAAGGTTGTTCTACTTCCATTTCCTTTAAAAAGAAAAACAAAACACAAAACCCATCATTAAAAGAGAAAGTGGCAATTATAAATAGAAAAAAACGGGACAAAAATCTAAAAAATGCTAAATTACAAATCTCTTGCCCTGAAAGTTCTCTTTTGGTTACTTGAGACCAAATTACTAGTTTAATAATGACTGGCCATGAGTGGGAAAAGTTTTTTTTATATGGTTTACAAGATTAGAAGAAATACTGATCTACTTCTGGAAATTATTTCGTAAAAGTTACATACTGTGTTTACCAACCATCACCTAAAGCAGTGAATTAGGCACTGTTTAAACATTCTATACTCTATCTCAATCCTCACAAACCGTATGGAAATTTGTAGTATTATTATGTCCACTTCCCAAATGAAAAACTTCGCTCACAGAGAGGGCAAATCTGTGCCCGAAGTAATAGTCTTTCTTCATATTCAAAATGGAAGATAACAAGCCAACAGGCAGCAATCTATTTATAAATCAAGGGAACCATACAGATAATCAACAATCTGAGAATGAAGTTTTACCTGATGTGCCTTTTGTGTAAGTGGTTCACTTTGTGCCTGAAAGGAAGTTTGGAAAGGCTGCTGCACGGGTGGAGTTGGAGGAATCACAGACTGAGCCATGGGAGGAAATGGAGGTGTAGGAAGAAGGCCAAATCCTGGCATCTGTCCATTAGGAGGAAGTGGAACCTTTTGTTTTTTTAAAAAAATTGTACAAGCAGACTTTAAGTAATTAAAAAAAAAAACCTTGATCACGGAACCATGACTGACAATTCCTATTGGTACAATCTCTATTCAAAGAATTGTTATATATATCCAAGAATACAGGGTAAAAATCCTACAACTCGTTTTAAAATTATGAATACATGATCTGGTTTTATAATTTAAAAACATAACTTCATTTATATGAGGAAGCAATGTGACAGACTGAACTTAAACTCAAAGGTACTCTCTATTGCAAACTGTCTCTCTTCAACTTTAAAGGCAATTAAGCTTTGGGGGGAGGAAAAGTGGCTAGAAGAATTGACTTCTAGGTATATTTTAAACATTTTACGCCAAGGGGAGTTTCAACCAACATGCCTAGGGTTGAATACATAATACTTAGGGTTTGATATTTAGGGTTTCAAATATCATAATAATGAGAGTAATTATGCCACAATGTAACAATTTTCTACATGTGACATTCCAACGCTAATAGAATTAAAAGTATAATTGTAATGCCATTATAGTATCACAAAATATTCTTTCTAAATTATTAATAAACTTTCAGCAATTGTTAAACATCTGGAAATAAGTTCATAGGCTTTCTTTGTATTTTAAACAGGCTTATAAAATATTTTTCAAACTTCATTCCTCAGCAAGTCATTAAAATCACAATATCAATTTCATATGACCAAATACAGGCACATCTCAGATTCGATTCCAGGCCACTGTAATAAAGCGAATATCGCAATAAAGCAAGTCACATGAATTTTTTGGTTTTCCAGAGCATGTAAAAGTTATGTTTACACTATACTGTAGTTTATTAAGTGTGCAATAGCATTATGTCTAAAAAAATCAACATATATACTTTAATTAAAAAATACTTTACTGGGCTTCCCTGGTGGCGCAGTGGTTGAGAGTCCGCCTGCCAATGCAGGGGAGACGGGTTCGTGCCCCGGTGCGGGAGGATCCCACATGCCGCAGAGCAGCTGGGCCCGTGAGCCATGGCCGCTGAGCCTGCATGTCCGGAGCCTGTGATCCGCAACGGGAGAGGCCACAACGGTGAGAGGCCCACGTACCGCAAAAAAAAAAAAAAAAAAAAAAGAAAAGAAAAAAAGGCTTCTCACAAGGGAAATAGCTGTATAACTAAACAGGCCAGTTCCCTGAAATAGAACCACAATCTCTCTCTAAATTATTTAAACAAAAATGCCTATTAAATTATCAGCATGTAATGTTTAGCATCCTTGTTTTAATTAAAGCAAAAGCAACTCAAATCAGTTATGTACTCAACAGCTTTTACTGTAGCTATAGTATTTAGCCATGCACACAGCTAAGTACTGGGAAGTGCAACCCATATGCTCTAATGAATAGATCTTCAGTTATTAAAACTCAGCTATAAGAAAAATGCCTCTACCTGATGGTGCACTGGATCCTGCTGTATTGCCATCATTCGAGGTTGAAACTGATCCATGTTTTGGTGCTGGGTATATGCTGGTTGCTGCATGCCATCTCCAGGAAATCCACTAAAAAAGATGAGTAGTCTTTTCACCCATTCGAAAACACATGAATCTTAGCCACATTTATACTACAGAAACTTAAAGAATGCTGTTCAGGAGTTATTAATAATCAACACTTTACTGAATCATATATTTGCCTGTATTAACTTAAACACAGCATTTTCCCCAAAAGTCATTTTTAATTGTAAATCTGACAGGATCTCCTCTCCATTCAGAAGAAAACTCCAAATACCACAATTTAAAAAAAGAATTTTATAAGACTATATGAAAAATGATTTCGTTATTAACTGTTACTTGCATTATGCCTTATTATGACTACCAAATCTCTATCTGCTGAGGAATCAAAAGAAAGCAACTCACAAGGGTGCCTGTGGAGGAGAAGCAGCAGTCGCAGCAACAGAAGGTACAGCAGCAGCAGATGCAGGGGGCGCAACAGCAGCAGCAGGTGCTGTGGTGGCAGCGGCGGCAGCGGCGGTCGCAGCAGCGGCGGCGGCGGCGGCAGCAGCGGCCGCAGCATCTTCCTTCTTCGATTCTTCCACAGCTTCCGGCTCATCATCGTAATCAAATCTATCAAGTAGCTTCTGGAATAGGTGTGTATGTCAATTTTCCATTTTAAAATTCAGACTGTGATTCACTGAACAAAAAACTTTATAAAAACAGATATTTACCACCATCTATAATCCCGCAATGCTGTCATGTACAATTTCACCTTCCCACATGCCTCTTAGGACCCTAGTTCACAGACAATTTTTACACAAATGCCATTTTGAAAAGACACTTCAAAAAATTCTGTTTTTCTTCCCCAATTCTAAGTACAGTGTTTTCTTTTTGACTATTTTCTATATGATTTTATAACTAATTTAGTGATAGAAAGATTTTACCCATTCATTTTCCTAGACTAAAAACTTTTGGAACTTTGCACATATGAAAATGGGTACACATTTTCAGTCGGCTTTGTAAAATGTACAGAAAGAAAGACCATCTTATCCAATCATTACAAATGCCTACAGAAAAATGTCCATTTGCCACTTGATCGAGAATATGAAAAATAAAAAAGAGAATGGCACAGACAGGGCTGCAAAGTCTACCTGTGCACTTGCTTCTTTCTTAAAACTTCACAACCCACCTTAGATTACCAGAAACTTTCATTAAAAAAAAAACAAAAAATCAAAAAAACCAATCAGTGCACTTCACAGGATCACGTGTCTAGAAGAAGAGCCGTTTAAAAATATGGTTACATTTACTCAGAAAAGAAGGAATGAAAGTAATGCAACCACTACTGTGTTTTGGATAGATTATACACAATATTTCATCATCAAAAGAAACATGCAACGTACATATAGCTTCTTCTTCTTACAGACAAGGAGACTAAGGCTCGGGTAATTAAGAAACATGACCAAGACTGTACAGTTAATACATGTACAATTAGGATGTGGACAATGGTCTTTTCTACCTCAAAGCCCTCAGTCTCTGGCATCCAACAAGGCTGTCATTTCTCTCAGGCTGTGCCCTTCCTGCTCATGGATTTCCAACCTCAAATTCCTAAATTTGTATTGTTCTGTGATAGTTCTGCCTGGAAATTCTGGTTCTACTTTATTGGACAACAGATTTTTAAATTAGGAAAGGAAGTCCCCTTCTTGGACAACACTTCTGTTTCTTTCTTCATAATTCTAGGCCAGGTGACTAAAAGTTCTTATAACAGAGCGATCTAACATGGCCCAGGCACCTTGCTGCTTTACGCACGTTAGCTTACTTAACCCTCATGGCAATAAAAAAATATAGGTACTACCATAGCTCTTTTACAGTGGTACACAGTGAATACTAACTCAACATCAAGATGGAGTCAATGACAGGAGCCAAAATTAAAACCTGGGTCTAAACTGTCTACAAAAAAACCACAAAGCCTATGATCTTTGCAGTTTATCGCATATACACATGTTCCTTAAAGTTTTACGATTTATACCTATTGCTTGGGAGAAGATTTGAAGCAATTAAAAAATTAAACTGAGATCTCTACTATCTAAAGACATTTCTGTTGCTTTTTAGGAAACTGAAGATCTATGAAGCAGCCAAAATAGAAAAACTGTTCCCAGTCAGCTGTCTGACTAGCTTAAAATAGACCTTTACAGTCAAAGGAAAAGCACAGAATTCCTTTTTCTAAACTTAATATAACTAACAAACATTGGCCAACCCACTTAAGATAAAACACTAGAGGAATTAGTTGTAATTCAAATTAACAACAAAACAAGCATGTCAGTAGCACTGCTATTACTCAACATTTCTTTTTTGGAAGTCCTAGCCACCAGAACAGTAAGAAAAGAAAAAGAAACAGGCCTAGATGTTGAATGGGAAAAGTCAAATTTAGTAGCCTAGAAAATCTAAGAGAACAACTAGAAAACTAAGCTTCTAATACCATGATAATTTACAACATAAAATAAAAATCAGTAGTTTTCCTGTATGGCATTATTAACTAAACGAAAGTGTTACGAAACACTAAACATGAAAAATGAGTAAACATCTAAGAATAAATGACACAAGAAATGTATGACATATTAAAAATCTAATAAATTGAGATTCTGTGTAAGAAATTATCAGTACTTGTTAAATTAACCTATAAATTCATAAAAATTTATGCTAAAGTTCATCTGGTAAAGTATGCTGTGATGATCAATTATATGTGTTAACTTGGCCAGGTTATGGTGCCCAGTTGTTTGGTCAAAGATTAATATAGGGCTTCCCTGGTGGCGCAGTGGTTGAGAGTCCGCCTGCTGGTGCCCCGGACCGGGAAGATCCCACGTGCCGCGGAGCGGCTGGGCCTGTGAGCCATGGCCACTGAGCCTGCGTGTCCGGAGCCTGTGCTCTGCAACGGGAGAATTAATATAGATGTTGCTGTGAAGGTATTTTAAAAATGTGATTAACAGGGAATTATTCCCTGGTGGTCCAATGGTTGGGACCTGCCCTTTCACTGCCATGGGCCCAGGTTCAATCCGTGGTCGGGGATCCCCACAAACCACATGTGCATGGCCAAAAACAAACAAACAAAACAAAACAAAACAAAGAAAACATTGGGAATTCCCTGGCGGTCCAGTGGTTAGGACTCTGTGTTCTCAGGGCCTGGGTTCAATCCCTAGTTGGGTACTAAGGTCCCATAAGCTGCATGGTGCAGCAAGGGAAAAAAAAGTGATTAACATTTAAATTAGTAGATTATGAATAAAGAAATACACTCTATAATGTGGCTGTGCCTCAACCAATCAAAGGCCTTAAGAGCAAGGACTTAGGTTTAGGTTTCCCAAAAAAGGCATTCTCAAGACAGCAACATGAAAACCTTGCCTTGCAGAATTCAGACTCAAGACTGCAGCATTAACTCTTACCTGAATTTCCAGCCTGCCACTCTGACCTACAAATTTCAAATTTGCCAGCCTCAACAACTGTGTGGGCCAATTCCTTAAAGAAAATCCCTCCCTTTCTCCCCTTTGTGTGTCTCTGTGTATAACTGGTTCTGCTTCTCTGGAGAACCCTAACACATATGCCCAAGAATAGCCAAAGAATGCCTGAAAAAGAGTAAGGGCAGAGAACACATCTAGAAATGAAATACAAGTTGCAAGTGTTTAAACTGTTATGTTGCAGAAATAAACAAAGATATTAGTGGGACAGAACAGTGTCCAAAGACAGACACAGAAACAAATGGGAATTAAATGTATGACAAAAATTGTGAGAATTGGCTATTTCCAAAACAAAGATTTAACTATCTTGAACCATATTCTAAAATAGGTTCTCGATAGATTGAGACAAACATGAAAAACAAAAATATAAAACTACTAGAAGAAAGAGAATTTTTAATACAAGTTCAGAGAGTTTTCCTAATCACAACACAACACAGAAGACTAAAAAACAAAACCACAATACATAACAATTTATGTTCACATATGGATGGGAACATACACAACTCTGTTCAAAGCAGAGTGGAACTGATTTCCCTTTCTACTTTAGAACTTTCTGTATTATTTGCAATTTTTTCCCTAAAAGCATGTACTTCTTTTATACTAGAATAACAAGCAGTAATTATCATATGGATTCTTAATTTGGACTACCAGCAATAAAGTTTTGTATCTTAGAATGTTAGAAAGAATCAAAAATTTTAGAGATGATTGAAAGATACTTCGTTCTAGGATTTTCAAACTTTTGTGGTTTTTGCACTGCAACTTGTAAAATGAGATGAAACTGTATATAGTCATAAATCCAGTAAATAGACATGACATAAACAGACAAGAGTGGAGTTGTCTGGGCTAACATTTCAACAGGAAGCTCTAAGCTAGGCATATCCAGCACATCTATATCCTTAGTGGCAGCTCCTTAAACATAATGAAGGCCCAACAGAGAAGTTGGAAGACACTCAACCAACCCAAACCCTCATATTATAGATATGGTAACTAATGTTTTTAACAGCAGAAAACAGAAAGCAACTTAAATGTCTATCAATAGGGGAATGGCTAAATTGTGATGTCTCTATGTAATGGAATACTCCTAATAAGCACTCAGTAAATGTGTAGATTTACATCTATTAACCTTAACAACAACAAAGAGACAAGAGGATTAATATCAAAACAAGCAAGTTAAAAACAGTGTGTATGTATATATATGTGTATATATATACTAAAAACACACATTTTTATATATGCACACACATATATAATGACCACAAAAGAAAAGCATATATCCAGGAAATTAATTCTGAAAAGATACACAGCAAAATGTTACAGTAGTTACCTTCACGTATGGGGGTTAATGGTGAATGTTCCCCTGTTTACTTTCCTTTACACTGTTTACTTTTCCTTTATATTGAAAATTGTGCAATGAGTATATATTAGATTTTTAACCAGGAATAATAATCAATGTTTTGATGTCGAGGGGGAAAATCCCTCAAATTACAAAACAACAAAATGAACAAGCCAGAGAAGCTAGAGAAGGGGTAACTTCCACATTCCAAGTTGAGTGATGTAAACAATGGGGTGGGTTATGTGAGAGAAGCATACCTTGTCAAATGCAGTTTTTTGTTCAGGTTGGGGGAAAGCAGCTTTTTGTTCAGGTGGTTGTGTAGGAGCTGTCTTTAACTGAGCTGTGATAGCCTGAACCTGAGCCATCACAGCATTGTCAATGGCGGGAGACTGTGGTTTTGGAGGCTGTTGAAAAGTCTGAAGGATCTGCTGAAGCTTAAAGAATGGGAAGACTGATAAACCACATAATAAAGTATAATCACAGTATCAAAAGTTAATTTACTAAAAAAAAACCTTAATGGTGACTCAAAATAGCATAGGCACAGAGTAAACTGGAAAAAGGAACCAACCTTTTAATAATGGTTACGTTTATTGTGAATGAATGTATCAGGGATATAAGATGTGTCACTTAAGGTTAAAAATGTATGCTGATACCCCAACAGTAGAAAATGATGGTCAGAGAAAAGAGAAAATACACTGAATTGTGAACAAGGTAAATATGTTTTCTAAAAAAGTGTAAAAAAAATCATCTCCACCAATCCAAATAATTTTGAAATCTGGAAATGCTAGAATTGTGAGCAACAATACCACCACTCAGCGGTTCTGCAGTTCTCTCCAAAGGGATACTGCTATTTCTCAGTGTGCTGTTCCCTTGTTTCCCACATTTCCCCTATTATCCCTATGTAGTATCCCTTCCCTTCCTAGTAAAGGCCTTTCTATTTGAAAAGTAGAAATATTTCCTCCCCACAATGTGCTCATTAACTAGGAATGAAAAATAAGAACTGACAACAGTACCTAACTGCAAACAATTTAATCTTTGGATAGGCAGTTTACCTGTTGACCTTGAGTTGTCTGAAACAGTTGGGCCACAGCAGCAAAAGCATCAGAGCTGGGCAACTGTGGTACAGTTGGTATGGAGTTTGTAGTGGCTTGTGAGGGTTCAGAAGAAACTTTAACTGGAGGTGGAGGTGAACCTAAAAAAGAAAAGATTAAGCACTCGGTAAACTTTAACTCATAAATATTCCTTTTAATCTCCATTAAGCTTCTTTACTAAAATAATACTGCATTCAGTTTAACATAGAGTAAAAAATACAGATTATGGTAATACAGCCTATACGGTAACAAGCACTGAATACTTTTATTAGAAATAAGAATTATGGGAAGAAAACTATACCTTCTAAGATGTAAACTCAAGTTTCCTTCTTATAGAAAACTTCCATCACTATAAACAGACTCCAAACACTTCATGCACAAAAAATTATACCATCTTCTAAGCTCACAGATACATCTGCCATACCTTCATTATTAGTAACATTTTCTGTTACTGGGGCGGCATTACTGGTTCCTGCTGCCATGTCCAAAAGCGGTTGAATGATTTCAATTTTGAATACTCCATTTTTTTGCCAAAGGTTCAGCACACGAACTATTTTACTCTGTTATGTGTGAGAAAACATAAATATACAATAAATATTTGCATAAATAATTTATTATACCTCTTACAAAAAGAGGAGGAAAAAAAAACCACCCCAGGCTAATATTTCCATGCTATATCTGTTTTCATAAACAGAAAAAAATCTATCATCAGAATTACAACCTGGTTAAACTACACTAACTGACCTTTCTTCAGTAGTGCAATCTAGAGTAAGAAACAGAAGGGCAGAAAGAAAGAGAAAAGAAATATAACCTAGAGGATCAAAAGAAATGCATTATAATACTTAAAAATGTATCTGAAGTTTCCATTATATTTTACTTATGAGTACAAAGAAACAACCATTTATCTTACAGAAGTGAAGAATTTCCCGGGATGACTATAACAGTTAAAATATTTAAGACAATTATTGGCCTGTAATTGTTAGGTAAATTGTTTTGTGGACTAGTAAATATGAAGGAGATCCAGAGAAAACGTGTTATTCATGGTTGTAACTCTTATTTCCTACTCATGGAATGATCTTCTTTTCTCTTGTATATTTTCCCCACAAGAGCATTCCTTCAAGAATATACAGAATCCATAACACTCAAATTTATATGCCGTTTATTGTAGTCTCCAGTCTTCATTTTTCTGAGTCTACCAGTGCATTTCTCCCACCTACTGGAGTCTAGTTTTCTGTCTATAATGTTTTTCTATCTTTTTATAGTACATAGTAAAACCAGCTATAAATGTGAGGAATTAAATACTGTAGTCTGATTGCTAATGAATACCATTTACATTCTAGCAGCTCCATATGCTGGGGAAAGCCATCAATTATTGGTCCCTTCCTTTTGGAATAAGCAACAATCTGAGATAAGCACTGCTCTCCTCTACTTGCAGAATTTCTTTACCATTCAACCACAAGAAATCTTTCCAACAATGTCTTCTTAAAGCAAGACTGTGCTCCTTTTATATTTCAACAGTACAACATTCCTGAAGGACTTCCCAAGAAAACAGATATGACTACTATAGAAAAAACTGGGTTTTGTTTCAAGTTCATGATTATCTTTCTAGTAATACAGTAGGCTTTAAATATCTAATATACATTTAAATAGATTTAAGTAGATACAAAAACAAAACCAAAACAAGAATACAAGCTTAATTTAAAAATTATAAACTCTACCTTATCTTCAGATGGACAAAGATACAAATATTGGAATGTGGCAGTTATGTTTTTAGAGAATCTTGGCCCAAAAACATCTTTATCAGTTCCAAACTGATGACGAGACTGTCTCACAATTGAGTCGATTACATATAATCCCGGAACCTTGTATTCTGGTTTACACTACAAAGATTAAAGATGTAAATTCAATACAGGAAAAGCAAATCACAATTTGACACCCATTAATCTCACTTTCATGAAACTATATATCCAAGAATTACTTCTATTTAGAAACTACTTGAATGTTTAGTTCTCACTGGCTAGCTTGTCAAATTTCCCACAGGTCTGTACAGAATTGCCATTCTCTTGATACTTCAGACCCCCAATATTTCACTTTTCTCTGATCCCTCTGTCTCCCCACACACAACTTCCCAGAATCAACATGACTTTACCAATCCCTAAGCCACCTCCATACAAATCCACTTATTATGGATAAATCTCTGCTGTAATTCATCCTGCTCAAAAAAATAATTTTTACCTTTTAAAATTATCAAGGAGATCATTTTAACAACATATCAATTTCAATTCTATTAAAGTACAGTACCAGAGAAACAAAAACTGAAAGGAGAGGTCATTTTTGGCCTTTCAAATTGACAAGGTAAAATGAATAGACAGACACCTGCACACATTTCTGGTGGTACAACCTTTACAAAAGATTTAGCAATAAAAGTAAAGCCTTATTTGATCCATCAAGTCTATTTCTAGAAATTTATCCTAAGGAAAACAATTAAGATGCCTCTGAATTTTTTCCACAAGGCTAGCCACTGAAGTGAAATGGCCAGTAATAGGGAACTGGCTTAGTAAATCGTGAAAAACAATCATATGTTAGAATACTTTGCAGATGTTTATAATAAATTCCGTGGGAAAAGCAGGTTATCCATCAGCCTATGTCTTCATTTTCCTTTTATAAATGTACATACTAAAACATGAGTAAATATTCATCATAACTGGGGTGGTGGCATATAGGTAATTTTAATTGTTTTTCCGTTTTATTTACTGGTACTTTGATTTGCTACTATAAAAACCTCTACTGACTATACTTTTTAGTCTGTTGGAGCTCTAACTCCTATCTCACAGCCAGTATTAAATGGCCATGGACCAGAGACACTCCCACACACATTTATTAGAGTGTACTACATGGCATAGCTCCAGGTTGGGGGAGAAGACAAGGATATCTAAGTAAGCCTCCGTTCTCAGTCCTTTACTGAGAAAGACGTGTGCTAATCACACCATATAATCGTAGAAGTGAAAAACTGTTTAATTATGACGGGAGCAGGGGAAAGTTGGAAAAACTTTAAGAAGTGATTTCATTTGAAGTACTCCAAGATGAGTTAAATGTCAACAGAGCAGACAGGGCAAAGGGGAGAGAAAGCACATCAGGCTCAAGGAAGAGTCCTGTTCAGTAGAGAAGAAACTGTTGTTGAATCCTACCTCATAGTAAGTGCTCAAACAGTACTGCTATAAATTTTTGTTTTGTTAGGAAAAAAAAAAAAAACTCTAGTGATTAAAAAGAACTTCTAGTGACAACTTTTCTGTAGAGTGGCTTTAGAAGCAATTATCCAAATTACTATTTACAAAGTAAATTACAAATACTGATCACAACTAAAATGAGGTAATAAATAAATGGATAGTTACCTTTTTGATGAACTTTTCCACTATTTGAACTACATGCTTATAAAGCTGAAAAGAATGAAAAGAAAATCATTATCCAGTTTACATACTTCTACATTCCTTGTAATTAGAAAATACTTAAAAATCTTGAAATTTGCACAATTTGAATTAATTCCCAAGATGATACTGAAAAAACATGGGAAATAATCCATAGTCAACCCATAGTCAACAACTGAAAAAATCTTAACACATCATAATGAAACTACAAACTAAAACAGAAAACTACAAAAATTCCCCCAAACACAAGGTCCTTTTCTTAGATTTTTAATCAGTGAATCTTCATAAAGTAGTTTATTAAGGAACTTTATGAGAGGGCTAAGAACAATGGAACTGGAACTAAATAATGCAGTTTTTAAAGAGACTCACTTATTCAAGGTGTGACTGGGTAAGACATTTAATTTCATGAAGTCCAAGGTTTTTAAATAAAAATGAAGCTAATACTCCACTGGTTTATGATAAGAATTAAATGAAAACAAAACAAAACAAAACAAACAAAAAACCCTCTGCCATTCTACTCTCTACTTCAATGAGTTCAACTTTTTTTAGCACCACACACAAAAAGGCAATTATGTGAGGTGATGGACGTGTCAATTGGCTTAACTGAGGTAATCATTTCACAATGTAGATGTGTATCAAATCGTGTTCTATTACATTATATTACTGAATTTGTCAATTATACCTCAGTAAAGCTAAAAAATATAAAGGGAAAATATTAACAACAAAACAGGTTTTGAAATAATATGTTACAACGTAGATGCACCATACTGTATTATTATGTACTTTCAGCAAAACCTGGTGAGTGTTCTTCGATTCAGGCCTGAACTAATTCACAAGATGAATTCTCACATTTAACAATAACATTTTCAAAATTTCAAAAACATTTTCCAAATTAAATACATTTCTTTTACGCTTACCTTAATAGCTTTAATAGCAGCTTTCGTGATGAGAATCATCTTGGCTCGAGAGATGGGAGGCTTCATATCCATAAGTGAAAAGAGCTTAAAAAACAGAAAAAGAGGAAAAAAATGTTTTAATTACAAGTAAAATTAGAGGTTAATCCTTCAGTTCTACAAATATATTTGTAATATATTAACTAAAAGAATAATAAATTTTGGGGGCTTCCCTGGTGGTGCAGTGGTTGAGAGTCCACCTGCCGATGCAGGGGACACGGGTTCGTGCCCCGGTCCGGGAAGATCCCACATGCCACGGAGCGGCTGGGCCCCTGAGCCATGGCCGCTGAGCCTGCGCATCCGGAGCCTGTGCTCCGCAACGGGAGAGGCCACAACAGTGAGAGGCCCGTGTACCGCAAAAAAAAAAAAAAAAAAAAAAAAAAAGACTAATAAATTTTTGGAACTAAGTTTAATAATTCGTTTAGTAAAGAAAAACAAGAGCTTTCCTACATACTGGCATCACCACTTGGAAAATACAATGGGAAAAAATCATATTAAAAGTAGCAAAAGAGGGGGAAAAAGGTAAAATATTTACAAAATCTGTAACAGAAAAAATTACAAAACTTTGCTGGAGAACTCAAAAATGATTTGAATGGAAACAAACACACCATGTTCCTGTACTGAAAATGGCAATACTGTGACTCAATATTTAATATTTCATTCCAAACCTCATTGAGATTTTGGAGAACTTCAAATAATTCTAACGTTCATTTGGAGAAATACATGTATTACATCAGGCAAGAAATTTAACATGCCATTATAAAGCCTGAATTCACAATTTCTTGATTTAGTCAGGAATAAAAATGACACCATATTTAACAAATCTCACTACAGTAAATCCAGCAATCAGGTGCTCACAGGAGACTTAACCACACATGCATACTCCTTCCCCCTGAAGTTTAAATCCAACCAAGATATAATGATAGCCCATAGAGGGTTACAAAGATAAAAGACATTAAGCTTATATCTAGTTTCTTAAATTCTTGTTTTTGTTTTGTTTTAATCATAGACACACACATACTCTTCTAAAAATACATCTTGAAATAAGTTTCAGGGCTTCCTGAGCATTATCAACCTTATATGAACCATGTTTCCATTTCTTTCTAATTAATGTTGGTATTTCAAATATGGAACCCCTAAGACATAGACCATCTTTACTAGACCACTACTAAGAGGCTACCCTAAAGAACAAAAGTCTCCTTTCCCAGAATAAATAGCCCTACCTAGCAACATACCTTAAATTCCCTGGCAACAGAATTTTCACAGCTTTTCAAAACTACAGACACAATGGACTACAGACAACGGTAACAGTAATTTTTAGAAAAAGTACGCAATGAAAGATATACTCAATATAAGAACCAGATACATACCCTGCCTAAGCAGAGAAAAGTAGAATTTTTCCATAAATAATACTAAGATACAGAAAATGGGAAAAACACAAAGATATTAACACAGAAATTCATTTTTTAAAAAGAGATTAAGTAAATAAGGTCATTCTTTATCATTTTATTTACCAACATAATTAAAATTCTCCTTGAGAATAAAAGCTCACTAATTGAAAACAATTAGAAAGGAGACAGTAATCTTTGAAACTATAAAAACTAATGAGAAAATACGAAATGATTTAAAATATTTCAACTTCAACACAAACTGAAAAATATCAACACTGCATGAAATATACAGCACACATTTTATAAAAGGGCATGTTCTGCCCATTTCTAAGTTATAAAAGTTATTAAGACAGTTGTTTATTACCGTAGTTCTATTTCCTTCTCTGGACCTTAAAGCAGAGAAAGGGGAGACAAAAAAGTTTACACATGGATCTTAAGAATAAGCAACAGTGGGACTTCCCTGGTGGCACAGTGGTTAAGAATCCGCCTGCCAGTGCAGGAGACATGGGTTCAATCCCTGGTCTGGGAAGATCCCACATGCCGCAGAGCAGCTAATAAGCCCATGCACCACAACTACTGAGCCTGCGAGCCACAACTACTGAGCCCACGTGCCACAACTACTGAAGCCCACGGGCCTAGAGCCCGTGCTCCACAACAAGAGAAACCACCGCAGTGAGAAGCCCGAGCACCACAACGAAGAGTAGCCCCCGCTCGCCGCAACTAGAAAAAGCCCACGCGCAGCAACAAATACCCAACACAGCCACAAAAAAAAAAAAAAAAAAAAAAAAGAATAAGCAACAGTGAGAACTACTTCTCTGGCCATTAAAAGCTTAAGAGACTCATATTTCAATGAAGCCTAAGCCAGAGCTAATATTCATTTAATGTCCCAAATAGCACTTCTTGATTATTTCCGCAGTAGGGAACTCCCCATATTAAAACAAAACAAAACAGACAACTGAGCACAGAAGACAGACCAGTGGTATCTTCTGATGAAACGTTCCACAGTTTATACTTAAATCATAATTTATTTAAAAAAATTAAAATACAGACTACAGGCAATAGAACAGCAAGAGAGCATTCAAGTGCTACCATCTAAGAGACAGAGGAAGGGTGTTTATTCCACTAAAGAAGGCACAACTCAAGAAAAGAGGAGGGAACCAACACTGAGTGCTTATGTATAAGGAAGAATTACCTTTGGTGGTACATTATCTCATTTAATCATATTAACAATTAACATAGATTGTTACACCTATTTTGAGATGATATCCAAAGGGATTGCATCTGTTTTCGGATGATGCCCAGGGAACGGGTCTGGACTACAATTTGTTGATTTTAAAGCTTACAATCCTTAATAGCATAGTCATCTCCTTATACAATTGCTGCTTATTGACTAAATACATGCAGAGACCATTAACTACGATGGGGAACACAGACAAAATATCAAGTAGGCATCTGTGCCTGTCTATATGTATACTGTATTGATTCAGGGATAATGATAAGACATAATGAATTTAATTTGGGATGCCTACTGAATATTCAGGTAGAGATATCAGCAGACTGGAAAATGCATCTTGAACAAAGAAGAGGTTCTGCTAGAAACTGAAAGGTCACAGAATCAAAGCCATGAGGATGAGTAAGACGAGAACAAAGATGATATAATTAACTAGGGTATACCAAATATTTCAATGTGGTACAGAGAAGGGAGTTGCACAAAGGAACACCAGGAAAATAACAGAAATTAAAGGTATTTGGCAAAGTCAAATGTTATAAATTAGCTTTTGTGTATGAACGACTAGTATATCATCTGCAACAGGGCAAGTGCCCAATAAACATCACTAGGTGCAGTGTTCTCCCTGTTATTACAGATCTGCATTCAGAATTAATGTAATCTGTCAAAGAAAACAAATGTGTCAAAGCAGCCAGAGAAAACCATGCAATTCTCTTATATAAAATAATAGCAGCAGTAGGACCCAAAAGGTACAAAACCTCCTTAGAAAGCCTTAGTAAGAAAAAAATACTTGTCAGCAACAGATATGAGTTTGTCTTTTTGCTGTCACCAGCTAAATAACTATTAGAAAATACTAAATATGAACACTGCTCTGCTGGGTGCCTGATTTACAAAGTATTCTAAAAATTATGAAGAATCACTCACAAGGATCCCTTATATCAATAAAGAACAGTTTCAAAAGAAGATAAGGAAGGAGCATATTTGGCCCATGACACCTGTAGAATTCATAGTGTTTGGGGGTTAGTCAAAGTAACATGATACTCTGCTATTTATTAACAGTATAAACATTGACAAGTTTAGTTAACCTTTTCTAAATATCAAGGATTTCTGAAATCTGAAAAAAAGGATTAATAGCACTTACTTCACCTCGTAAGACTGTTAAGATTAAATGAGATAATGTATATAAATCTCTTAGCCTAGTACCTGACATATAAATGGCTCAGTAAATAGAGGTATATAATGCCCTGGGAATCTTGACACACACCTCGAGTTTAATTTTTTGTTATGGCTTACCATAATACCTTTTTTGTATTACATCTACTATTCAAGTGCTGACTGAATTTAGAGAAATTTTCTCTATACTGAAAATACAGTAGTATCAAAGAGTTTTAAAGCTGTATAGCACCTTAGTATGTAATCCAGTACTCATACCAAATTCAGAACTGCTTTCACAATACACCCGGCAGGTCCCATATTAGTCCACAGGCTTAATAACTCATAACTAACCTTACCCAACGGTTACAGCAGTCTTCTTTGTACTGACCCCAAATCTCCCTTCTGATAACCTTCCCTCCTTCTCCTGTTCTAGTTTTGCCTCTGGAGCACAGAACAACAGTGATCTTTCTCATGTGATAAAATAAATATAACTAAGCATGTTTCCCTTTCTCTTATCTTCTTCAACTACTAGCCAAATGATATGATTCCTAGATCCGACTATCCTGGCTAATTCCTTTCAAGTATAATAAACCAAAATAAACAGAGCCCGGATATATTCCTGTAGAATCTAGTGGATTGTCTTTTGTATTAGTTTCCTATTCCTGCAGTAACACATTAGCTTAAAACAACACTTTTGGAAGTCAGAATCTCCAGACTTCCCTGGTGGCGCAGTGTTTAAGCATCTGCCTGCCAATGCAGGGGACATGGGTTCGAGCCTTGGTCCGGGAAGATCCCACATGCCGCGGAGCAACTAAGCCTGCGTGCCAAACTACTGAAGCTTGCACGCCTAGAGCCCATGCTCCGCAACGAGAAGCCACCGCAATGAGAAGCCCGTGCACCACAAGGAAGAGTAGCCCCCGCCCACTGTAACTAGAGGAAGCCTGCACGGAGCAACAAAGACTCAACACAGCCAAAAATAAATAAATTTAAAAATAAATAAAACTGTACCTTGTTTTTAAAAAAAGAATCTCACTAGTCTGAAAACAAGGTGTTGGCAGGGCTGCCTTCGTTCTGGGCGCTCTAGGTCAAAATCTATTTCTTGCCTTTTCTAGCCAAAGTGTGCATAAATTCCTTTGGCTCATAGCTGCTTCTTCCATCTTCAAAGCTGGCAGCATAGCATCTTCTCTCTTCCCTAACCTCTGCTTCCACTGTCAGAGCACTTTCTCTGACTTTCCTGCCTCTCTCAAGGAAGGACCCTTGGGGTTACACTGGGTTCACCCAGATAATGCAGGATAATTAACTCAACTCAAACCCTTAATCACATCTGCAAAGTCTCTTTTGCCAGGTAAGGAAACATATTCACAGGTTCTAGGATTCAGAACATGGACATCCTGGGGTAGGGGAGATCATTTATTATTTTTTAAAAATACTGCTTAATTATTAACTCACATTTATAATCAACTGAAACCCTCAGACTGTTTTCACTGGAATCTTTATCAAAACTAGATCTTCATGTTGATTTTATGTTGGTTTCTGACAGTACTTACAATCTACTTAGGTAGTCTGGAAATGATTTTCTGTTTTCAGTGTAGCAGCTATTCCAATCAGTTTGCAAATTTCACAAACTACTTTATATGGCTTCCTCCAACCCCATGGTTTTTTAAATATTAAAAACAGGACCTACTTGTAGGATGACCTTATGTGATATTCCTTGGGCCCTGCCAGTCAGCTAAAATTCACTTAACAATACTCTCATCCTATGTATTTTTAAAATTTATTCATGATGAAATCATGACAAATATCTTTCTGAAATATTTGGTTTAGAGTCATCACTAGACAAACTTTACAAAAGAAAAATGTTTAATTTGGCCTGTGAGAATCTGTTCTGGCTCCTAGTGACTAGATATCTCTAGACAGAATCTCTTTCAATGGGATACTTACCCCTACCTTCCCCCCACTTAAACTTTTAAGTATTTGCTTTCCTTAACTTTATTTTATAATGAATTATACTGATTATATCTAGTACTCCTTCCTTTGCTATTATGACCTCCAAGATGATAAATTCTGGCTTAAGCTCCTGTTATTAATAATTACAAAGTTCAATTTCAGGAAAAAATTTGAATGCTTCCAAACAGAAATACATACACTCACAGTAACAGGCTGGTACTCAAATCTCCCTTCTGACAGATAAAGATATCAAAGTGTTCAAGTCTACAGTCTTCCCTCCTCTTTCGTTCATCTGACTCATCAAATCTGATACACTGGCTTCAACCAAATCAAGAGTTAAAGCCAACATAACTTAAATGTTTGCTTGTAAAATATATTTTATAAAAGTACACATTAGGGCCTCCCTGGTGGTGCAGTGGTTGAGAGTCCGCCTGCCGATGCAGGGGACGCAGGTTCGTGCCCGGGTCCGGGAGGATCCCACGTGCCGTGGAGCGGTTGGGCCCGTGAGCCATGGCCGCTGGGCCGGCGCGTCCGGAGCCTGTGCTCCGCAACGGGAGGCCACAATAGTGAGAGGCCCGCGTACCGCAAAAAAAGAAAAAAAAGTACACATTAAATTTAACAAAACAAAACTTAGTGGAAAAATCTTTTAAAATCATCATCTCCACAAAGATGCTTTTTTGTCCATCTAATTATAGCCTGAAGATAGCTCCGTAAAACACTTACTGCTAGAACAATTACAGTCCCTTCTTACCTGGCATTTCAGTTTATGCCTTTACCAAAAGGTAATACTCTCTTAATACTGGGCATTTAATGTGATGGGGGGAACAGGTGTGTGTGGGGGGGGGGAGGGGGAGAGAGGTGGGGCACACAGGGAAAGGGGAGCTGCAAGCACATGCTAGACAAGTATCATTATGCCACTCTACCTGAAAGCAGAATATTGCATATGAGTTAATCAATAGCACATACAAACAGTAAGAGAGAAAATAAAACTGAAAACTGTACATAGGAGAGTAACTCAATTAACAAAGAGAACCCCAAACTAATATAGAAAAAAAAATGTTCAGTCTTATCAGTAGTCAAAAAGGTATAAATTAAGACAATGAGATACAGTTCTTCAATTATCTAACTGTCATGAATGTAGATTAGCATGAAGCAAAGAACTAAAAAAGTCCATATCTTTTATTTTTTTATTTATTTTTTTTTAAAAGTCCATATCTTTTAAACCAACAATTCCACTTTTAGAAATTTATCTAAAATAATCAGATGTTCCCAAATTTCCCAAGATGACTTTTAAAATTAGAAGATAATTCATGTTATTGAAAAGATCTGGTAACCATATATAAAGTTTCCATACACAAGTGGAAGGGAAAAAAAGACTGAAATACTCTAAAATGTTAATGGTATTTGGTAGAATACTTTCTTATTTTCTAGCTTAAGTTTACCTAATTTGCATTAATTTTATTCTTTTGTTTTTATAAACTTTATTTTTAAACATTTTTTTATTTTGTTGTGATTTCTCATTCTTTTTAAAAAATATTTATTTAATGTACTTATTTTCTTTATTTTTTTTGGCTGCTTCGGGTCTTAGTTGCAGCACTCGGGATCTTCGTTGTGGTGCGCGAGCTCAGTAGTTGTGGCACGCAGGCTGAGTTGCCCCACAGCATGTGGGATATTAGTTCCCCAACTGGGGATCAAACCCACATCCCCTGCATTGGAAGGTGGATTCTTTACCACTGGACCACCAGGGAAGTCCCATAATTTGCATTAATTTTAAAATGAAAAAATTAAAATTCATGGATTAACAATGAAAAACTTTGTGTCTGAGACACAAAAATGCATTTCTCCAACTTGACTGTAAAATATACAGAATCATCATTATCAGGTACAACCTGTCCATGGAGTAAATCGTGTCTTTGAAGTTAACAGTTATGTTTAAATCAATGCCTTGTAAACCTTTAATACAACTTTTCAAAATTGCTAAAACAAAATTTTAAAAATAAAATTTGCCATTTTAAATCTTTATAACTGAAGCCTCTATGCACATAAAACCCAAATCTGAAAAATTTCTTAAATATATTTTTGACATCTGTGCATTAAAGAAAGCATCCCTTTTAATTACTGATATATGATTTACTCCCATGTAAACTCTATTTACTTTCCAGAGAGTCAAATCCTTTGAAACGCAAATAATTAACCAATTTTCCACTTGCTTAGAGGACTGTCTGGAGACAAGACAGGTCTGGCATTAATACAAAATATACCTAACAATAGAGCAAATTTACATGGCTCTTTAAAACAGAGATGAGAAAAAGAAACTGTACTGTTCTCCTGCTCCTACAGAGCAGGGTCTTTACTTTGACTTAAACACTACAAAATAGTTCTATTTATTTCTCCATAAAAGTCACTTTTCACACTTCTAAAGTTTCCAAGCCAGATATTTTTACAAACAACAAACCTGCAAATAATATTCTCAAGTTTAAAGAGTTTTAAAATTTTTCATACTTAGGTCTACACTTCTTTACCTTACTACACTTTCCCACAAACATAAACTTTTCTCCTGGTTCCAGAATTTAGAGAAATGCTTTACAAAATACACACATATAAGTTCAAATATATACTGTTAATATTAAATACGAAACCACTTTCAAGTTAACTACTTAAGTTTCTATGTGCTTTATGAAAATAGAATATAGTAATATAGCAAACAGGAGTTTAAACTTCATCACTTTTTAATTATATCACCAACTCCTAATTCTGTTACCATTTGCTGCTGGCAGGACTAATTTTCTAAGTAGTTAATTTCTGACAACTCACTTGCTACACCTTGCTTCAAAGTATGCCCTAATTTATTCTTCAACTAAGACTAACTCCCTTACAATTTCCAAGGGTCTACCCTTCACTCAAATTTTTTACTTTAGAACCAAGGCTGCCTCCCCCGAATCAGGGCTTTTAACTCCTTCAGCTCCACTTACTACAACAGGTCATTTTTTATTCCTTACCTCCATTTTGATTCACTGAACTGCAATCAATCCTCAACTTCCTTTTCACTTGTTCGAGAAATAGGTCAGGATGTGATTTTAGGAAATGCCAAATATTTTATCCATGCCATTACTCTACTTTACTAGCACAGACGCCAGGTTTCAAAATCACTTTTACTGTGCCTCACTAAGTAAACTTTGTGTCCACCCAAAGTTGGCCATAAAACATTTTTATGAATTACATAGTTCCTTCCAGACCTCAATCGAAGAAATAAAAATTTGTTCCAGGATATAAAATCATCTGATTAGAAGAAAAAAAATTATCTCATATATTATGTATTTTATCTATACCTATTTTTCTCCCACAAAGTTGTAATGACTAGATCTATACAAAAGAATGGGATTAAAACTGAAAATGCTAACATTTATAAAATCCCTAATTAATTTTAAATTTTAATTGTGAATATAAATTAGTAAATGAAACATAAACACCTAAAAGCATATCTTAAGTTTTAAACACTGATTGCATCTATTGCATTATTGTGGATGACTTAAAAACTCCCAAACTTCATCATTCTTAAACTTTGGCGAATCCTTCCACAAATATACATTACAGTGCCTTGCTACCTTTCTTCAAATATACAAAAGTTGTTTAGGGAGCCCTCTCCCTTCATAAACAATAGACAAAGGTCAGCTGCTCAAAAAACTTCCGAGTAGCCATGTGGGGCTGTAGACTGGGCTCAGGCAGCCTCTTACAGTACTCTGTCAAATCACACCACCCCTCCCGTTTCCTTACCTCTAAAATGGAAGGAAGGTAAAGGCATATATAAAACACCTAACTGGTATGCTGGCATCTGGTTGGTATTTAATGAGCAAATGCAGGATTAATTTCCTGTCCTTCCCTTGAACTGGCTCCACTGGATTACTTCTTAAAATAGCATGTAAAAACTAAAGATATCCTTTGAACAAACTTAGGATTCAGGATCAACAAAATAACTTCCAGAGCTACTCAGTAGCTAAGAGATATTGCTTTCAACCTGATAGAAAATAAGATCAAGCAACAAAACAATGAAAATGGTGTTAAAACCTGACTTTTTTGTGTTTTTCTTTAAACAGCTTTGAAATATAATTAATATACCATAAAACTCACCCCTTTAAAATGTACAGCTCTATAGTTTTTGCTATATTCAGAGTTATACAACCATCAACACTATTTAATTTCAGAATATTTCATTACACCCCAAAGAAATTCCATACCCATTAGCAGTCACTTCCCATTCCTCCCTCATACCACCACCAATAAACTACTTTCTATCTCTATGGATTTGCCCATTTTGGATTATTTCATATATTTAAAAAACCCCTAACTTTATAAAATATGCTCTTATATTTACTCAGAAATGGTTAAGGCCTTTATAAAGATTTGAATGTATCTCTGAATCCCAAATGTGGCTATCCTTTCTAAAGTGATTTATCATCCAGCAACTCTTAATTACAGTAAACTAGATAATATATGACCATTAAAGTTTAAAAGAGTATTTTATGTTTCCTAAAAGCTTAAAAGCGATATTACCATAAATTTCCTTATTATAGGTTTCCTTTAAGCAGGGTATTATAATTCTACATCAGCTAAAACTAACCTCTGACAAAAGGAGGAATAAAGTGGAATACTCATGGTAAAGTGCATAAAGATATTTAGGGGATATTGCAGAAAAAGATTTACAGACTATAGGGTTAGTCAACTATCGCTCTCCAGAGTAATAACACACCTAGAGAGGGACAGTGGGAAAAGTCCACCCAGGGGAAGGCAGAAAGTGGGTGAACTGTCTATAAAGACTCTAAATAAAACAATAAAACTGTTTGAGAATTGTTTTATTTATCACCAAATGCTAGCAATTCTAAATAATATCAGGGATAAAATATTCCTTCCCCTAAAACATTTTGTTGACTGAGATTCTTGTTTTAAACTACTGCTGTGGTAACTGATAAGTTTTTAATACATAAGCATCAAATCTGTACATTTTTATTATGTATCCTTTAATAAGCGATCTATTCTAAGTGGAATTTCATTAGGAAACCTTCCAGTTATATGATCAGTGCATAGAACATGCAGATTCGTTACACCTGTTCATTTGGAGAATGACTACAAAGAGGTTCAGGACGGCCTGCACTCTCCTCAGGGTCAGTTTACGTCTGCAATTCTGTAGTTCCTATGTATATATATTCGTATGTTTAAATGGTACGTTTAAAGTATGATAGCTGTTTGCAAGTCTTCTTTCCTGATATATCTTTTTTTTCTGGTGTAAATACTTAAAAGCAGCCAGAATTAGTCTTTAACAAAGAAACACAAAGCTTGATGATCCATGAACAAAAATTATGGAGAATGCCATTACACATAATTTCAAAGATGTTCACCAATCATAATAGAGACCTACACTGAAACTCTGGGTGAAAATATTTTAGTGAAAATTTTTTGACTGAGAGTACATTTGGAAGTCACTAGAATCGATGCCAAAAAAAGACATGGACAGTATTGTGATTTCTAGAGTTTACTGTGAAGTGAGCTTTTTCTAAATTTCTGCTAAAGGAAACCTTATGTTTAAGTCATCCCAACTACTGTATATGTGCTGCTTCACATACAACCTTTAGTAATTAGAATTAATGAGAAGTGTTTTTTCAGTCACTTACAGGTGAAGGTAAAATTGCTAAATCTGACTATAACTGTCTACTGAACTCAAATATTGTGAAAATCAACTGACAATCATTGACAAATATGCAGAAGTTAAGGCTTAAAAAGAAACTGGAATATTATTATTCATTACTGTGACAGAGCAGGATGTAGATAAAATTTTCTACTTTTATCAAAAAAGTATTAATGAAATTTAAAAATATTAATCAATTAATTCTCTCTGTTGTAATATTTATTTGTAACCGGCATGAAGTTCAAATTTCTTTCCTGGCCAATTTCATGATTATTTCTGAGAACAGTTTTGTTGTAGAAGATGAATGTGTTAAAAGAAAAAAAAGAAGAAAGAAAAAGAAGAAAGTTCTGCTCTGGATGCCAAATATGCTAGGTACACTACTGCTCTACGATCTCTTCCAAGTGACCCACATGGATTTACACCAAAAGTCACAAATTATCCAAACACCAATTATAACTTTCAAGGGGTACTTGGATGACCCTCTACTTTTCACTGAGCCCTGCTATCTCCCAACCGCCCCCCAATCTAAACCTTGGCTTCTAATTCTTTTTTTTTTTTTAAACATCTTTATTGGAGTATAACTGCTTTACAGTGGTGTGTTAGTTTCTGCTTTATAACAAAGTGAATCAGCTATACATATATCCCCATATCTCCACCTTCCTGCGTCTCCCCCCTCCCACCCTCCCTACCCCACCCCTCTAGGTGGTCACAAAGCACTGAGCTGATCTCCCTGTGCTATGTGGCTGATTCCCACTAGCTATCTATTTTACATTTGGTAGTGTATATATGTCCTTGCCACTCTCTCACTTCGTCCCAGCTTACCCTTCCCCCTCCCCGCGTCCTCAAGTCCATTCTCTACGTCTGCATCTTTATTCCTGTCCTGCCCCTAGGTTCTTCATAACCTTTTTTTTTTTTTAGATTCCATATATATGTGTTAGCAGACGGTATTTATTTTTCTCTTTCTGACTTACTTCACTCTATGACAGACTCTAGGTCCATCCACCTCACTACAAATAACTCAATTTTATTTCTTTTTACGGCTGAGAAATATTCCATTGTATATATGTGCCACATCTTTATCCATTCATCTGTCGACGGACACTTAGGTTGCTTCCATGTCCTGGCTACTGTAAATAGAGCTGCAATGAACATTGTGGTACATGACTTTTTTTTTTTTTTTTTTTTTTTTGCCGTATGCGGGCCTCTCACTGTTGTGGCCTCTCCCGTTGTGGAGCACAGGCTCCGGATGCACAGGCTCAGCGGCCATGGCTCACGGGCCCAGCCGCTCCGCGGCATGTGGGATCTTCCCGGACCGGGGCACGAACCCGTGTCCCCTGCATCGGCAGGCGGACTCTCAACCACTGCGCCACCGGGGAAGCCCACATGACTCTTTTTGAATTACAGTTTTCTCAGGGTATATGCCCAGTAGTGGGACTGCCGGGTCATACAGTAGTTCTATTTTTAGTTTTTTAAGGAACCTCCATACTGTTCTCCATAGTGGCTTGGCTTCTAATTCTTAACTCCAGAGTTTCACTGGATTTCTTGTTGAATTCACTACTAACCTGTACAATGCTTCATCAGTATTATCAAAGTTTCTATGTATTTATCCATGAATTCACAAGCACCAATAAAGAGCTCTAACTATAACACAATAAAAAGTAATCGACAAACCATGCAAATATTGAAAAGGATCAAGGTGACTGGAGCATAATAACTTACAATACTGTTTGAGCAATCTTCTAGTTCTCAAAAAAAAAATCATGACAGTACATTTTAATTACACTTACTATTAACACAGAAATGTAGACATGTCTCTTCAAGACTAAGCTCTCAACAGATCTTAGTAAGGCCTAATACAAATTTAACTATTACCAACTCTACCAAAACTTCAACTGTTAATAGCTAAGCTACTTATCCTATATACTACCTGATAACATAACGTAACTTGTTTTAGGCTTATTATTAAATCTGCATGCTGTTGCTCTGAAGTATGCTAAAAAAAAAAAAGATTCCACATATTATCTCAACAAATATCAATAACACTAAAAGTTCATCATTTATGTTAACAACTTTTTTCCTATTATGTTATCAAGGTGTATCTGAAATGAGTTTTAAATGCAGGCAGACATCTATAGAAAAGTAACCTGTCATACAACTCAATATCAAAAAAACCAAACCAAAAATGGGCAGAAGACTTAAATAGACATTTTTTCAAAGACACACAAATGGCTAACAGGCACATGAAAAGATGCTCAACATCGCTAATTACTAGAGAAATGCAGATCAAAATGACAATGAGGTATCACCTCACATGGGTCAGAACGGCCATCATCAAAGTCTACAAATAAATGCTGGAGAGGGTACGGGGAAAAGGGAACTCTCCTACACTGTTCGTGGGACTATAAATTGGTGCAGCCACTATGGAAAACAGTATGGAAGTTTCCTAAAAAACTAAATTAGAACTACCACAGGATTCAGCAATTCTACTCCTGGGTATATATCCAGAAAAAACAAAAATTCTAATTCGAAAAGATACCTGCACCCCAGCGTTCGATACCAGCACTACTCGCAATAGCCAAGACGCGGAAGCAACTTAAGTGCCCATCAACAGGTGCACGGATAAAGAAAATGTGGTATATATACACAACTGAATATTACTCAGCCATAAAAATTGAAATATTACCATTTGCAGCAACGTGGATGAAACTAGAGAATGTTTAGTGAAATAAGTCAGAGAAAGACAAGTACTATATGATATCACTTATATACGGAATCTAAAAAATAATGCAATGAATCTATGTACAAAACAGAAACAGACTCCCAGACACAGAAAACAAGCTTATGGTTACCAAAAAGGAGGGGGGGCGTATGGGATTAACAGATACAAATTACTATATATAAAATAGATAAGCAACAAGGATTTACTGTATAGCACAGAGATACCCAATATTCTGTAATAATATAATAACATATAATGGAATATAATCTGCAAAAAAAAAACGGAATCTATGCTGCACACCTGAAACTAACACAATATTGTTAACCGACTATGCCTCAAAAAAAAAGTTTCCTGTAATGATTAAGTGAATTATATTCACTTGGGCTCCATGTCAGAGGACAGCAACCTACAATTTGTACCTGGTAAACAAAAAAACACTCCCACAAAAACATACACATACAGGGACTTCCCTGGTGGCGCAGTGGTTAAGATTCTGCCTGCTAATGCAGGGGACACGGGTTCAAGGCCTGGTGCAGGAAGATGCCACATACCACAGAGCACCTAAGCCCGTGTGCCACAACTACTGAAGCCCGGGTGCCTAGAGCCCGTGCTCCACAACAACAGAAGCCCGTGCACAGCAACAAAGACCCAACGCAGCCGAAAACAAAACAAAAAAACTCCCACAAAACAAACAAAACATACACATACAAAAACCAACTACCATTTTGTCAACTTTTTATTAGGTACTTTTATCTCCTGAATTCTGTTTCACAAGATTTACAAGCCAACTTTTCCATTACTCCAATTTTTCTCTGAATCAGTTCCTTATCATATGTCCACACATTTTTCTGAAACAAAATACTAAACAAAATGAGAGACTAGGGAGAGGAATATTTTCAACAAGAACATCAGTGATAAATCCTGCTACAGAAAGCTCTGAAGAGCCAGCTTTATTCCACTCACCATAAAGCCAGACCTCTACTGTTGTCAGAGATAAGCAATTCTCTGAGTCAAGAAAGAGCAGAGGAACAAAACTATAACTTTTAGTATCCCAACTCCTGTGATTAACAGCGTGACATTGTCAAATGAGTCAAGAGAAACCTCCAATTTTACTTCTGTTGCCCTGGTCCTCTACATCTCTTCCACACAGTAAGAACCGTGTTTCAAATCTTTGTCCACTTCTTTAGATAGACCTCTCAAAGAAGAAAGGAATGATCAAAAAGCAACCAGACTGACATTACAGGTTAAAAAAAAATGCTTTACAATACTCATCATATGACCTAAATTCTAGAAGACAATCATGCCTAGTAATCAATAGGTAAAATATACAATAGTTCATACAGAACAATTTCCAGTGGGAATAAGAAGAGTGGCAGGCTCCCCAATGAGATGTGGAGCTCAATTCTTCCTTCAGAGTAACATGATTCAAGACTGTCAGCCCAAGTGAATAAGAGCAGCAAAATCAATTCATGTATTAAAATTACTCATAAAGTTTAATTTGTCTGATTTTAAAGATAAACAAATATAAAAGCACTCATATTTTCTTCCTGCACTTCAAAGTAGCATTATATGCACACCACACCTCGATACAGTAGTTCTCACAAAGTAACTCCAGGATCCTGGGGGCTGTGGGGAGCGGTGTGGGGAAGAGGGTGTCTGAGTTCCTTTCAGTGGTCTGTGAGGTAAAAACTGTTTTCATATCAATACTAAGACATTTCTTGCCCTTTTCGTTCATTTTCTCACAAGTATACAGCAGTTTTCCAGAGGCTACCTGATGCAAGAGACTGAATGAAAAAGTATATACAAGAATTCAAGTTTTATTAAACGTAAGTTTAAATGAGATTTGCAAAAATATAAAACCATGTCACTCTTCTAATTTTTTTTGTTTTGGAAATGTTATTTTTCATTAGAAATGTTATTTATGTTAACATGCAATAGGTACATTATTTTTAATAAATGTGTTTCTCAGCTTAAATTTCTGATATGGTAAATATCAAGATATAACCCACAGATACAAAAGCTCTCTGTGGTCCTTAACTTTTAAGAGTTTAAAGGAGCCAAACTCCAAAGTTTGAGAACAGCTGTCCTAGAGAAACTCTTCCACAAAGAGACATGACTGAGAAAGTTCATTGCAGTGTTTGTCAGTAACAAATGAGAAACAAATGTTCATCAACTGGGGAACCAGATAAATAAAATACGGTCTATTCAAATAATAGCATACTACACAGCAGATAGAAAGAACTAAATCTTAATATACAGTATTAATAATGTTTAAGCAAAAAAGCATTGCGGAATATGTACAATATACTACTCATGTATACCAAAATATAGAATATTGTTTAAGGACCAGAGATTGATATTATACTAAATTCATTACTTGATTGCTTCTGACTGGGGGGGCGGGGATAGAGGAGATGGGAGGAAAGAAGGACTTTATAATACTTTATTTTAAAATTAAAAACACATAACAACTGTCGATTCTTGTTATATTCTCTGCACGTTTTTTGTACTTTAAACATCTTAAAATCACAGATGTTGCCCCCCCCAAAAAAAAAAGTGAGGGAGAGGGAAGAGCTCTTCTTTTGGATTTAGCGAAGACTGATTAAAGGCTAAAAATGCAATCTACAGATTTAAAAAATCCTATCTATAACCTTTATCCATTCAACAAACTTATGAACTACCAAACCCTTCTTATTAAGGAGTGTATATAAACATAATAGAACACAATTAAGTATCACTGATTTTTTTTTACTCATCTTTCCATCTTTTACAACACTTAACACAGTGTCTTGTCATAAAAGTCCTGTCAAAATGCCTTTAATAACCTTGGCTTTTTTTATCTTCCTTCCTCTCTTATCACAGATAAACTGACCTCTTTTACCTGTGCATCAGATCTGTTCCCTTCCTCTCATCCACAATTTTGCTCTAAGTTAACCAATCCCTCTGGCTGCTTTAAACTATGCTTTTTTTTTTTTTTTGCACATTCCGTCCCTCAACATGCTTTAACTTCTATGCCCATCTAATAGAGACCAGGGCTTGAACACCACTTACTTAGGTTAAGACTTTATATATACACACTATATAAACATACCAAAGGGCTAGCACCAGTGCCTACTACACTGTTAATTATTCTTCCTTCCCTTCATCCTTGAAGCAACTTTTCCCTGGGAATACCTCCAACCAAACTTCTAAAACAACACAAACAAACAAAAAACCCCAACTACTTTACATTTGCTACCTCTTTATTTCCTTATCTCTCCTATCACCATTCAACTTTAAACTACAGATTCCATTACCCTCAAAGAATTTTGTGGCCTTTTTCTTACTTAAGTCTTAACCTGTGACCACTCCCCTGGTATTATATAAAATATTATCTTCAGGCAGCAATTAAGAGGGGACCATCTGTATTCAAATCTCAGCTCTGCCATTAACTAGTAGTATGCCCTTGAGAGATTTATTATTCAACTTCTTTGAAAATCAGTTTTCTCACCTATAAATGGACGTCTACGCAAGGTTGTAGGAGTATTAACTTAGATATGTATATATAAAGTGACTGACATGCTATATAGATGCTTATTAAATATTAATTCCTTTGTCTCCCCCTCTCAATTTTCTCTAGGGCACATCTGAGAGTGACTCCCTGATGTCTCCCTCTAACTCTTGCTTCCAAGTTTGAGTCCTACATGACCAACTGCTTGCCAAAAATTTCTACACGACTGTTCCACTCAAACTCAAGCTGTTCAAAATCGAGCATATTTTCCCATCCACTAAATATACTTTTGATGGCTGCTTGTCATGTTAACAGCATCCCCCCTCTCCCAGCACTCAGAATGTGGGGGCAAAAGGTGCTTCTAAACCTACCAGATGTCAAGTCCATGGATTCTTCTGGTCCACATCCTTCCCCTCCTCTCCACTCCCTCTACAGACGTGCCAAGTTCAGATTCTACTTGCTTCTCCTACCTCAGTCCCCAACCTGCCAAATTTCTCCAAACCTCTGCCTTCTCCAATATATACTACAAATCAAGCAGTATTTTGATTATCACTCCACTACTTAAAACCTTCAATTTATCCACGACCTGGAAAAAAAAAATGGAATTCAAACACATCAGAGATGTAAAACTTGTCAGACCCAAAATTATTGATACCTTAATGATTCTTACTTTCCAGTACTCTCAGGAGTCAAACTACTGTTCCTTATTTCTCACCACTGTAGCCTCTGAATTACTTTTCCAACACCTTCGGAAATCCTGAGACTGATACTATCCTCTCCGCCCAAGTCTAATCCCCCACGGCCATCCCACAGTACTCTACAAGGGCCCCAAAGGAAGCCATTCTATCCCATATTAAAGCTACTTGCCTAAGTTTTGTGTCCTCTATTAGTTTAGGCTCCTATGGGACAGAGGTCCTCAGTAGTAGTGCCATCGTATTAAGGACACAGCTTTACAGCTAAGCAGGTTTGCAAAATGAAGATTTGGGAGATCTGAAGTTACAGATTTGAACTAATCAATAACATTTCATGAATGGGGGGAATTAACTGAGAAGCACTACAATCAGGCAGGCACAAGGAGATGGATTTTAAAGTCAGACTATTTTCTCCAGAAAAAAGTGTTTTGGGAAGAAAGTCTGGCAGAAGAGAGTTGGAATTGGTAACATACACCTAACATAATGCAATTTGCAGTGATAAAGACTAGGAATGGAAATAGAAATTATTTAAAGAGGAAAATGATCAATGATAAGAAAATTCTCATTTTGTACATTTAAAAAGGTTAAAATACCATTTTCCTTTTTCAAGGAGTCAGTATCATTCCTAATTTTGGTTTTCAAAGTAAAAACTACTGATGACATTTTTCCAGAATTAACATAAGACACTTTGCTTAATAATGTGCTTAATGTGAACTTCCATAATGTCTCAATCAGAATTAAATACTTCTGATCTTAAGAATACACTAAAAACCCTCCTCTTTGTTCGTTAAAACCATTCAAAAAGTTTTTATCTTGAGAAAGAAATGTACTTATCTTCTAAAAAATTGTACTATTTGTATAAAGTCTCATTCATTCAACAAGTATTTGCCAACCATGTGCTATGCTGGGGGGGGGGAGAAAGCAAAGAACAGAAACTCCCTGCCCTCATGAAGCCAACATTCCAGTGTATTTTGCCTTAAGGAAACAAAGTCAACTTCCAACCCTGAAATCTTTGGAGCATTATCACAAATTCTCTAGCCATCAAAAATGAGGAAATACTATTTCATCATTTTGAAAATAATCAATATTGAACTTTACAAGACACTGCCCAACTTCTGCAGTTAAGACATGTTATGTATCCATCAGTTGAAGACAAATCATTTCTAGGATAACTGATAAAGCAATAAACGGTGCTAACTGCAGTGTTAGTGGAGGGTACGATATTATAGCACTGCAAAGTGAAAGTTACTGCACCCTAATTCTGTCACAAGTGAAACTACAAAAATCTCACTGTGAGATGCACCAAGTTTTTAACGCTGTCCCAAGACATCTAGCACTACACTACTACATCTGACTTCTTCAGTGCTGGGTTTATCTTTAGTACTTGGAAAAGAAAGATAATCCAACTCAAAACATGACAATTGTTTCCATTCTGTAACTACATTTTAAATCATCAATGGTCAAGACCTCTCCCCTCAAATCGATTCTGAAAAATAGAAATGTGTGGACTCTACGCTTCAAAAACAGCACCTGGAATGTTTGGAGATACAACCAGAGAGCTTTAGGGCGGCAGGCAGCTTTGTTCCCGGTTTTGGGAGGTTTTCACATGTAAATGCTCCCAAAGAAGGGAGCCGAGGATTAACTACCGCGAGAAGGGTGCAAGGGTGGGGGACTGGAGGCCAAAGCCGGCATTCTAGCGGTCTAAGGCGGGGCGAATACTCTTCCCTCCCATTCAACTTTTTAGGTGTCACGTTGGGGCCACAGAGCCCATAAGACGGTTGGGTTCACGACTCGGTAAGATAAGGAGCCCCGTTTATTAAGCCCATTTCCCAAGTGTAGGAATCCCGGGGGAGAGGGATGAACACCCTCTCCAACTCCTCCCCGACCCGGGATCAGAGTCCAGCCGCTGTCGCGCCGCGGCCCGAGCAACAGGAGAGCCGAGGCCGCCGCTCCGCCAGCCCTGCGACCAGCAGATGCTCCGGCTCCCCCCGCCCCTTACGCCCGCCCGCGCTTCTTTCTTAGCCCCTTGCGGGCTCCCGGTACCGCGAAGCCAATACGGGGCTGGGAGCAGAGAGCGAGAGCACCCGGACCTGAAAGGGGGCGAAGTTAGAGGCACCGGCGCCGACGCGGGCTGGAGAAGGCCGGAAGGGGGCGAGAGGGGCAGCCCGAGGTCGCCGCCCGGGAGTGGGAGGTGGGGGAGGGGTGTGGGGTCGGCTCCCGCGGCCGCCGCGACCTCCCCGGGCCACAGGCCGCTCCGCGCAGGCCCCGCCGCCCCGGAACCGGGGCAGGAAGAGTCCCCACCCCGACCTAAGCTTTAAACCTCCGGCGGCAGGAGAAACGACGCCCCGACTCCACGGCAGGCCCGGCACCCTCCTGTTCCAAGCACCCCTTACCTCTTGGTTGAAGGCGTTGACGGCGTCCATGTTCGCGCTGCGGCGGCGGCTGCTCCGGGCCCGCCGGTCACATAGACCTCGCGCCGCGGCGGAGCGGGGCCGGGGAACCGGCCGGGCCTGAGGGGCCGGCGGAGGCGATGAGCTGCGGAGCTGGAGGCCGGGCAGGAAGAGGCTGCGGCCGAGGCGGCGGGGCGGGCGGCCGAGGCAGAGGCGGCGGGGTGGCGGGCCCCCTCTCAGTCCCGTTCGGAGGATAAGGAAAAAGAGGCGGCGGCGGCCCTGGGCTCCAACATGTCCGTTTGGTGGTGGCGGCTGCGCTCTGCGTCTCGCTGACACGGCCCCCCGCGCCCTCACGCACTAGCCCACACTGGCCCGACCGGCAAGCGGGCGGGCCTCTCTCTCCTCCTCGCCAGCGGGATGGCGGCAGCTGCCCGAGTCCACGCCGCGCGGGGCACGCTGGGACGGCTTGGGCCTCCCAGCTCTTCCTGTGCCCGGCTCCAGCCCCGCCCCGCCCCGCCCCCGCTGGCCCCGCCCCGCCCCGTCCCGCCGCGCGCGTGCGCGCGCGCCGCCCGCCCAGCCGCTAGCGCGTGACGCTGGGCAACGGAGTGCTTTCCCGCCCGCTGCGGCCGCGGGCCGAGAAGTCGGCTTAGCCCAGAGACTGGGTCCCCGAGAGGGGCGCCGGCGAGCGCGGGGTCCCAGGGCCAGGAGTCTGGCACGGAGAGGGCCAGTGCACACGCGCGCCCCTGCCCGACACGGCGCTCCCCGGTGCGTTTTTGTGTGCCATTCTGCCCAGGCAGGCCCTGCACCCGTCAGGGCTGGCGGGCTCGGAGCCACTTGCCCTCCGCTGCCTGGAACAAAGGGTTCAGGATTTGACCTCAGCCCGCTGAGCGTGCATTTGCAGGCTCCCGTGCAGGCTCTGCCGATGCAGTCCTGTGTCTGCCCTAATCGTGAGGGTTAAATCTGCCTGAGCTGAAGCCCCGAGAAGGACATGCAGGCACTGGGTATCCACGCAGGCCTAAAGGAACCCCTGTGCAGCCTTGTGCCGCGAGAGGAGTGGATTCGCTAAACACTAATATCGATTCCCCAAACCACGTTGTTTCCTTTTAGGTGGAAAGACTGTTCTGATTAACTTCCCGTGCAACCTACTGCCTGCCGGGCACTGTGCTGGGTTCTGGGAATATGGAAATTAAAAGATACTTTTCTTTCCCGCAGGCAGCTCGATTTAGTGGGAGAGGATAGGCAAATGAGCAGGTAATAACTAAAGCATGGTAAGTGTTAGGGCAGAGACTCTGTGGAACAAAGGACAAAGATATTCATCTGACTGGAAGTCCAGGAAAGCTTTTTAGAGGAAGTGGCACCTGAGCTACATCTGGAAGAAGCAGCAAGAGTGGTTGGAGAAGGCACTGTGGCCTAACTGAGCTTGACGAGTACTGTGGCATTACCCAAGGAGGACGAGCTGGAGCTTATGGAGTAAGGAGGAGGACTGAGACCAGGTCCTGAAGAGCCTCTGTGTCCTTCCAAGGAGTTTGGATTTTGTCCCCAAGGCAGTGGGAAGCCATTGAAAGCTTTTAAGAGGAGAGTGGTGTCATGCAATATGCTCTTTCACGACTAATGTGTAGAGTAGCAAGAGTGGGGTCAGGGAAAGAATAGCCCTAGCCCTCAGCCCAGGGGATGCTGAGAGCTTAAGGCAATGGAGTAGAGGAGAGACAAGCTCAGGTACTTAAGAAGGGAAATGGATGGGTTGGGACAGAACAACTATGAGGTTAAGGAAGAGGGAGGTATCAAGGAGGATGCTCTAGGTATTTGCTTGATGAAGGACATGGGTGGTGGGTTTATAAGTTAGGGAATATATGGGTAGGAAGGAATGGGTTTGAGTGAAGTCACAGTAATGGTTTAACACTTGTAGATCGTTTACCATGTGCCAGGGTCTGACATGCCATTCTGTGTTATTTCGTTTAATTTAATGTGCTTCTGTGTGACGTGGCTATTGGTAACGCCCCTGTTTTATAGTTGAGGAAGTGAGACCCAATTCGGTTAGCTAACATGCCCAAGGCCAGATGATCTCCTTCTGGTGCCTGTGGAGTTTGAGCTGCCCCTGGCGCAAATAAGTGAAGGTGTCTAAGAGGCAGTTGGGTAAACGCGTGTGGAGTCAGGAGAGATGGCTGAGAGGAGGTGGAGGTCTGGGAGTCAGTAGTGCAAAGCATGCTGGGAGGAGCTGAAACTGACAAAGGGACACGAAACTGGAAACTCAGCTATGTGAGGGGTAAGAAGCTAGAGTGAGAACAGGCCGAGAAAGAGCATGGGAGAATCGGTCAGCCTGGTCCGGTGCTGAAGGTAGAAGTCAGCAAGGTAAAGGTTAGGAAGTACCTGCTAGCAATGGGATCTCAGGAGGAACGTTGGCAGGAGTGGAGAGGGCCGAAGCCAAACTGATGTGCCCTCAAGAAGGGAATGCAGGGACTTCCCTGGTGGCGCAGTGGATAAGACTCCGCACTCCCAATGCAGGGAGCCCAGATTCGATCCCTGGTCTGGGAACTAGATCCCACATGCATGCCACAACTAAGAGTTCTCATGCCACAACTAAGGAGCCATGGAGCCACAACTGAGGACCCCCCTTGTCACAATTAAGACCCGGTGTAGGGACTTCCCTGGTGGTGCAGTGGTTAAGAACCCGCCTGCCAATGCAGGGGACACGGGTTTGATCCCTGGTCTGGGAAGATCCCACATGCCACGGAGCAACTGAGCCCGTGCGCCACAACTACTGGAGCCTGCACGCCTAGAGCCCGTGCTCTGCAACAAGAGGAGCCACCTCAATGAGAAGCACACCCACTGCAACAAAGAGTAGCCCCTGCTCTCTGCAACTAGAGAAAGCCCGCACACAGCAACAAAGAACAAACGCAGCCAAAAATAAATAAATTTTAAAAAAGACCCGGTGCAACCAAATAAGTAAATAAATACATTAAAAAAAAAAAAAAAAGAACGAAGGGAAGGCAAGCAGGAGATATTTTACAGCCTTGACTGTGAAGGCAAGTTTGTGAGGGACCCAGGGAAAAGCTGCAGGATGAAGGAGGAGTGTACTTGTTTCTTTTAGGATGTGAGATGATGTGTACTCTTAATTATTTGTTGAAGGAAAAAAAAGTATTCTTTGGGGGCCCATCTAACATCTACTTCGTTTCACTCCCTTTTTATCTCTCAGCTGAACTACGATTATATTTTTTTAAGCCCATTTTGCTTCTCTCAGAGTAGTCATACATAGGACCACCAACATTGCATTAGAAAATATAGTTCTTGGGGACTTCCCTGGCGGTCCAGTGGTTAAGACTCCGCGCTTCCACTGTAGGGGGCACGGGTTTGATCCCGAGTGCTATGCGGTGTGGCCATTAAAAAAGAAAATATAGTTCTTAGTAGATCTACCCTTTGGCTTTTCTGGATCTCCATTGTCTACCAAATCCTGTCCAAGACCCCCATACCATGTTGCCAGCCTACTGCCAGGGCACAACCAAGTTTTGTCATTTCCTGGACACGTCTGGGAATTGACACAGCTTGCCTTTTTTGCTCTCATGTAAAATCTCTCCCAGCTTCTCCATGTAGGCAGGCCCATTTAGCATCAGGTTGATATTCAGACATTACCTCCTTTCAATCATTAATCACTTATCAGTCACCTACTTTGTGTCAGGCACTGTACTGAAAAGCTTCCCGACTCTCCTCCTAGCCAGACTCAACGTCTCCCACCATATGTTTCCATGACCCGGCTATAGCACATCTTACCTTGTCTTGTTATTATCCGGAAAAGTCTGCTGTGCCCTTGCCCTTCCCCTCCCTCTTTCTGTGAACCGTGGCAGATCTTAAAAATGGGCCCACAAAGCCTAATGGAATTCCTTCTCCCCCAGCTCATATCTGTAATCTTCTTTCCTCCTGAGAGTCAAAGAAATGGATTTGCCTAAGGAAGTTTGCAGTCTTGAGCTGGGCGGAAAGTGGTGAGTTCAGCTTCAGACATTTTGCATTTGGGACTCAATGCATGATAGCTATTGAGCTCTGTAATGGCTGCTGAACTGAGGGAATGATGGCCAGGAGGAGAACATTTCCTGTGCACCATTCTACTGAGATATGAACGTACAAGGAACAAGATTTGACATCTGAGATCCTTGTGTTTGAGGTAGATAATTTAGATTCAGGGGGTTCTTTTCTGTATAGAGTTGTTTGGTTTATATGTTATAGTGTTTGGGAGGCCTTTTAAACAAGTAGTTTGGGGAATATGTGTTGTTGACTAGGCTTTGGGTGCCTTGGCAGCATTTCCTACCATTTTTCTTTTCAGAAGATAGAGGCAGCACCTCTATCTGCTTTGGGACATCTGGCAACCACTTGCAGAACTACTGCTGGACTTCTGTCTCTGTCTCTCTAGGCACACAAGTCAAATCGTACAATAGGAAATTAGGGGGTAATAACAAAAACTCATGAGATCTGTCCTTTGTGGGCACACCTTGAAGCAGTAGGAATGCAGCCTATTAAAAAGATGGCTGGAGGATCATAAATGCATGCGACAAGAATCAGCAAGACATTTTATCCACTTGCAAACTTGCCTTCTCTCAAAGAGCATTGATTTAAACAGATTCTTGTATTCATAATGTGTGTGTGGAAATAGACAGTTCTGAAAAGCCACTCCAAACAAACTTGTTTTTAAAAGGAGTAGATGAAATCAATATTCAGAGGAAAGAGAAGATGGCATTCAGAAAGTAGTATTCTGGTTAATTCTGTGCCCTTCACATGTCAACTCACTCTCTTGAAAAGAATGCTGGCTACAGTCTGCAGGTGTGGAGAATACAGAAAGAAAGCATCTCACTCCTGAAGAGCCCAGAAGAACATTCATAGATAAGAATTCAAGAGAAAACCGATTCTTTCTAATGCGTTACCCCATATACTTTCTGGAGCAAGTATAAACTAATGATACTGTACAAGATTCTTCCTTTCTTCTTGGCCTGCTTTCCTTCTCTGGCCAGCTTCCTCCCCTTCCTGAGATTTCACCTGACACCTCTGTGACCCCTCTCCCTCCCCACTTAGAGATCTGAAATCTCTCCTGGTTTACATTTCCAACTACCCACTAGAAAATTCCACATGGACGTCCATCCCCCTCTGTCCCCAAGGGACCCACCTGATTCCTTTTTGTGCCAATCTCTATCTCCATGCCCTTTATGTTGTTAGTGCCAAAATAGTGGAAAAAACTATGAGGAAAACAGGAAGTGGAAGAAGGAAGAGCTCAATGTCCATTGGGGTGATGGGATTTTAGGGAATTTTCACTTTCTACTTAATTTTTCAGCACTTTCTAGGCTCCATACAGAAGGCATGTATTACCTTTGTAATCATAAAGAGTAAGCTCCTTACAAAAAGAAATCATACAGATAAGTGTGTAGCAACCTTAAAGTATTTTGGATAGACAATCTTATTTATGATAGTAAACATATGAGCATATGAGTAATGTATCAGTTAGGGTTCTCCAGAGAAACAGACCATTAGAATAAATATATATATATGTGTATATTAAAATAAATATATATATGTGTATATTAAAATATAAAATATATTAAAATATATATCCTCTCTATATATTCTCATATATATACCATTAATATATCTATATTTTTTTCTCCATATATATTTTATATAGAGTTGATCCTTGAAAAATACAGGTTTGAACTATGTGGGTCCCCTTATATGCAGATTTTTTTCAGTAAATATATAGTTGGCCCTACATATCCTCAGGTTCTGCATCCACAAATTCAACCAAATGTGGATAGCAAACTTAATACATCATCCACAGTTGGTAGAATCCGTTAATGCAGAACCGGTGAATACAGAGGGCAGACTATGGGACTGGAGCATCCCTCGGTATTGGTATCCACAACAGGTCCAGGAACTAATCCCCCTCAGACACCAAGGGATGACTGTATATGGAGACACATATATACGTAAAATCTGCCATCTGCAAGCTAGAGTATCAAGAAAGCTGGTGGGGAACTTCCCTGGTGGTGCAGTGGTTAAGAATCCGCCCGCCAATGCAGGGGACACAGGTTCGAACCCTGGTCCAGGAAGATCCCCCATGCCGTGGAGCAACTGTGCCGTGTGCCACAGCTACTGAGCCTGCACTCTAGAGCCTGCGAGCCACAACTACTGAAGCCTGCACGCCTAGAGCCCGTGCTCCGCAAAAAGAGAAACCACCACGATGAGAAGCCCGTGCACCGCATTGAAGAGTAGTCCCTGCTCGCTGCAACTAGAGAAAGCCCGCGCACAGCAACGAAGACACAACACAGCCCCAAATAAATAAGTTTGTAAAAAACACCCCCACAAAACTCAAGGCCCTTAAAAACACAAAATACTATTTAAAAAAAAAAAAAAGGAAAGAAAACTGGTGGGCAGTCCTAGGCCATGGCCTGAAAACCAGTGCAAGGGCAGGAGAAGATGAGATGTCCCAGCTCTTGCAGTGAGGCAGGAAAAAAAAAGAGCTAATTCCTCCATTTTCTACCTCTGTTCTATTCAGACCCTCAGTGGATTGGCTGATGCCCACCTGCATTGGAGAGGGCATTCTATTTTTGTGGTTCCGTCAGTTCAGACGCTAATCTCATCCAAAACACCGTCACAGACACACCCAGAAATAACTTATCTCGGTATCTGGTGGCCCAGGCCAGATGACACAGAAAATTAACCATCAAAAGTAACTGCTAAAGGAAAACAGTTTCTCTTAGCCATATTCTGTCTTACTTAAGAATAGGGATCTAAGATTCTTTTTCCAAAATTGAAATATTAAAATTGTCTTGACTGAAGTGAAATGTGACCTCTCAGGACCGAACTACCCCAATCTAACATTTGCCCTTTTATTCAATCATTCACAAAATAAAGGCAAACACCTACTATGGACAGGCACTGCACTGGGTATTTAGGATATCGCAGTAAGCAAAACCAGATACATTCCAGGCCTACTCTGGTGGCACAGTGGTTAAGAATCCGCCTGCCAATGCAGGGGACACGGGTTCAATCCCTGGTCTGGGAGGATCCCACATGCCGCAGAGCAACTGAGCCTGTGCACCATAACTACTGAGTCTGCTCTCTAGAGCCTATGTGCCACAACTACTGAGCCTGCATGCCGCAACTACTGAGCCCGTGTGCCACAACTACTGAAGCCTGTGCGCCTAGAGCCTGTGTTCTGCAACAGGGTAAGTCACCACAATGAGAAGCCTGCGCACCGCAACGAAGCGTAGCCCCCGCTCGCCGTAACTAGAGAAAGCCTGTCCACAAACAGATAGATTCCTTCCTCATGGACTACTTCCCCAGAGTCTAATACCTGGCCCTGATGTTGAGCATTTTTTCCTATGCATATTGGCCATTTATACATGATCATGTCTTGCAGGAAGACAGTTTTATGTTTTTCTAGCCACTCTGTATGTCTTTTATTTATTTTTCTTGTTTGCACTTAGTCCTCCATTACAATTTTATTTTATTTTATTTTTCACCTTTATTGGAGTATAATTGCTTTACAATGTTGTGTTAGTTTCTGCTGTACAAAAAAGTGAAACAGCTATATGTATACATATACCCCATATCCCCTCCCTCTTGAACCTTCCTCCCACCCTCCCTATCCCACCCCTCTAGGCAATTTTAAATAAAAGGAGGGAAAGGTGGACATCGTTATCCTGTGTCTTATCTCAGGGGTAAACATTCTTTCACCATTACATTGTTAGCTGTAGGTTTTTCATAGATGCCCTATAACAGGTAGAGGAAGTTCCTTTCTATTAGTTTCTTGAGAGTTTTTAAAAAAATCTTTTAAATCATGAGTGGGTGTTATATTTTTTCAGATGCAGTTTCCATGTCTATTGAGAGGCCCGTATGGTTTTTCTATTTTATTCTGTTTTAATGGTGAATTACATTGATTGGTTTTTTTTTTTTTTTTTTTTTTTTTTTTTTTTTTGTGGTATGTGGGCCTCTCACTGTTGTGGCCTCTCCCATTGTGGAGCACAGGCTCCGGACGTGCAGGCTCAGCGGCCATGGCTCACAGGCCCAGCCGCTCAGCGGCATGTGTGATCTTCCCGGACCGGGGCACGAACCCATGTTCCCTGCATCGGCAGGCGGACCCTCAACCACTGCGCCACCAGGGAAGCCCACATTGATTGGTTTTTGAATGTTAAACCAACCTGGCATTCCTGAACACATACCACTGGTCACGGGGTATTACCCTTTTTATACATTGCTGGATTCAGTCTGCAAATATTCTGTCAAGAATATTAACTTCTATGTTTATGAGTGAAACTGGTTTGTAGTTTCTTTGTCTTGTAATGGTTTTGGTGTCCGAATAGTCTGTCCTCATCAAATGTGTTGAGAAGTAGTTCCTCCCTCCTCTATTTTCTGAAAGAGTTTGCATAGAATTGCTATTATTTCTTCCTTAAGATTTTGTTAGAATTCACCAGGGAAACCATGTGGGCCTAAAGTCTTCTTTATGGGAAGGTTTTATATTAATAATTCAATTTTAAAATTGATATAGGGCTCTTTGGGTGCTCTATTATTTTGAGCCAGTTTTGATAATTTGTATTTTTTGAGAAATTTGTCTATTTAAAGGTTGATGATCTATTGGCATAAAGTTTTTCATAATATTCTCTTATTATCCTTTTTATGTCTGTGGTGATATTGCCTCTTTCAACCCTGATGTTGGTCACTTGAATGTTCTTTTTAGAATTTTCTTGTTCAGTGTTGTTAGAGGTTTACTTATCTTGTTGATGTTTTTGAAGAAAGAGTTTTGGTTTTATTGATTAGCTCTACTGTTTGTGTACTTTCTGGTTCATTGATTTCACTCTTTATTATTTTCTTTATTCTGCTAGCTTTGTATTTAATTTGCTCTTCTAGCTTCTTATTTATTTAGTTATTTATTTTTGGCTGTGTTGTGTCTTCATTTCTGTGCGAGGGCTTTCTCCAGTTGTGGCGAGCGGGGGCCACTCTTCGTCGCGGTGCGCGGGCCTCTCACTATCGCGGCCTCTCGTTGCGGAGCACAGGCTCCAGACGCGCAGGCTCAGTAGTTGTGGTTCACGGGCCCAGCCGCTCCACAGCATGTGGGATCCTCCCAACCAGGGCTCGATCCCGTGTCCCCTGCATCGGCAGGCAGACTCTCAACCACTGCGCCACCAGGGAAGCCCCATCTTCTAGCTTCTTGAAGTGGGAGCTTAGATCACTGATTTGAGACATATTTTTTTGTAGTATAAGCATTTAAAACTTTCAGTTTCCCTCTAGGGAATTCCCTGGTGGTCCAGGGGCTAAGACTCTGTGCTTCTACTGAAGGGGGCATGGGTTTGATCCCTGGTCCCGGAACTAAGATCCTCCATGCCGCGCAGCACGGCCAGAAAAAAAAAAGGAAATTTCCCTCTCAAAATTTTGATGTGTTGAAAAAGAAATTTTTTTTGATGTGTTGTGTTTCCATTTCTGTTTAGTTCAAAGTATTTGTAATTTCCCTTGTGGTTTCTTCTTTTATCCATGAGTTATTTAGAAATATATTATTTACATACAATACATTTGGGAATACAATACAAAATATTTGGGAATTTTTCAAATATCTTTCTGGTGTTGGTTTTAATTTAATTTCATTGTGGTCAGAGGTCATACTTTGTGTGACTTCAGTCCTTTTAAATTTATTGAGACTGAAATCTATTTTGTCTGATATTGATATAGCCACTCTAGCTTTCTTAAAAAATTTTTTTTAATACCATGCAATTTCTTTTTAAAAAAAATTTATTTTATTTTATTTATTTTTGGCTGCGTTGGGTCTTCATTGCTGTGCGCGGGCTTTCTCTAGTTGTGGCGAGCGGGGGCTGCTCTTCATTGCAGTGTGCAGGCTTCTCATTGCAGTAGCTTCTCTTGTTACAGAGCATGGATTCTAGGTGTGCGGGCTTCAGTAGTTGTGGAGTGTGGGCTCAATAGTTGTGGTGCATGGGCTCAGCGGTTGTGGTGCACAGGCTTCAGTAGTTGTGGTGCATGGGCTCAGTATTTGTGGTGCGTGGGCTCTAGAGCGCAGGCTCAGTAGTTGTGGTGCCCAGGCTTAGTTGCTCCACGGCATGTGGGATCTTCCTGGACCAGGGCCCTAACCTGTGTCCCCTGCATTGGTAGGCAGATTCTTAACCACTGCGCCACCAGGGAATCCCTAGCTTTCTTACGATCAGTATTTTCATGATATATATTTTTCACGCTTTTACTTTTAACCTGTGTTCTGTCCAACCCTTGTGCTCAGTTGTCCTGTATTTTACTCCTACATATGTCCACAACACATTAGTATCGTTTTTGCTTTAGACAGTCATTTTTCTTTTCTTTTCCTTTTTTTTCTTTTTTTTTTCTTGGCCAATGCTGCGTGGTCTGTGGGATCTTAGTTCCCTGACCAGGGATCAAACCCGGGCCACGGCTGTGAAAGTGCTGAGTCCTAACCACTGGACCACAAGGGAATTCCCAGTCTTTTTTCTTTTAAAGACATTTAAAAAACAAGATAATCCTTTTATATTTTCCCACATATTTAACATTTCCAGTGCTCTTCATTCATTTATATAGATCCAAGTTTCCATCTGGTATTGATTTCTTTCTTCCTGAAAAAGTTCCTTTAATATTTCTTTTAGCGCATGTCTACTATCACTGAAAATCTCTCTGCTTTTGTTTACCTGAAAAAGCCTATATTTCATTTTTATTTTTGATATTTTCAGTGGGTATAGAATACTACATTTACAGGATTTCCCCCCCCAGCATTGTTATGTGTGTTATCTCACACGTACAAACACACATTGTATGTGTGTTTTCTTGTTTGCATAGTTTCTCCCGAGAAGTCTTTGATAATTCTTATATTTGTTTCCCCGTCAGTAATTTGCCTTTTGTCCATTTTCTGAAAATTGTTGTTTCCTATAAATTTTCCAGTTTTCAAATATTTTTTTACAGCAGAAGGGTAAATCTGAACCTTGTTACTACCTCATCACTAGAAGCTGAAGTCTCCAGAAGCTTTTGATTATTATGTAGTAAAATGTAGTAATTTTTTCTTTTATATTTAAATCCTTTTTGTATTCTGGCTAAGAAATCTTTGCCTGTCCTGAGGTCATGAAGATATCTGCCTTGTTTTCTTCTAGAAGCTTTATAGTTTTAAAGCTTGTATTAGGTCTATGGTTCACCTCAAATTAATTTTTGTGTATGTGTGAGATAGGATTCAAGTTTCAGTTTTTAAGAAGTTGCTCCATCCCCATTTATTGAAAAGCCTTCTTCCCCACCCCCAATGAATTGCATTGGCATTTTTGTGAAAAAATGGCTGCATATGTGTGGGTGTATTTATGAACTAACTTATTATTCTGTTCCTTTGGTCACTAATAACACAGTGTATTGATTACTATAGTTTATGGTTAAAGTTTTGAAATCAGTAAGTCCTCCAATTTTGTTGTTCTTCAAGATTATCCTGGATATGCTAGTTCCTTTGCAGTTCCTTATATATTTTAGCTAAAGCTTGTCAATTTTGGAGAAAAAACAAATTCTATTGGTATTTTGATTGAGATATCTGATTCTCAGGTAATAGTGATGGTCATGAATCTCAAGTGGCCCCATTGTGAAATCCAGCAGGCATAGTACGTTTCCTTATATAAAAAAAAGGAACTTTTTTACACAGTTCTCCTTACCTCTTATTTACCAGAACTGAGCTATACGATCATCTCTAAAGAAATGAAAAGAAGAATGAGATTCCCTATTTAAAACCAATCCAGATTCATTTTTTAGAGCTACATAGAATATGGGTGACTTTCTTCATACCAAGAGATCTTTGCATACTATCGGAACAAATAAATTCTGTTAACAAAGAACAAGTGGGAGGAAGGGCCCTAAAGTATGACTGTTGAGTGGACAACAAAGATTGACTGCCATCTAAACAAAAGACACTCCACGTGTGAGTGTGTGTTGTGTGACTGTATACGCATATGCAGAAAATGTGGAAGGATATAAACCCAGTTGTTGGCACATGCTACATCACAGCTGGGAAAGGAGCCCTAATGTGGATATGTAGATGAAGGCGGGAGAGGATGAAAGCAAAAAAAAAAAGTGTCCAAAAAATACATAGATCACATGTATGCATTTATATAAAATTCTATACATTTGTGAGTACATAAATCAATCAGAAGATTAAAAAAGCGATTCTAACCCCATCCAAAACAAAGGTCATTTCTGGGGGCAAAATATTAGCCGCACGGCTGAACCCTTGCATTCAAGCAAAAGATAAATAAATGAAGGATGAGTGAATGGATAATATCTGTAAGCAGCCACAATAAATGTTCCATGTAAACAGACAAATAAAAACAATTCTGTAAGCAGCCAAAATAGATGTCTTATTGTCCACATATTAAGATCATATATGCTACCAACTGGACAGTCACTCAGCCCTCACTCTTACTACAATTATCCAACAATTCTAACACCTTGAGTCTTTGATTTTTAAGTCCAAGCACATTAAAGGTAGCAAAATAGGGAAGGAGGCTGCTAGGGATAGGCAAACTGACAGCAATGTGAAGTGACTGCTGACAGGCTGACAGTGAGGAAGGAGACAGAAACATCTGTAGAAAGCAGACACAAGAACTCATCAAGGCAAAGTTGTCAGGGCCATTCTTTTTAAAGGAAACTAGTTCTAGGCACCTCCATAACCCCCAGTGACATCCGTTTTACAGCAAGTCACAACAAGGCTGCTGTAATGTCACACCCCAGTTAACAAGGAAACTGAGGGTGTGTGCCACGTTCTTTAAGAAAGCAAGACAGCCTATGATAGAATGGAGGACGATAGCTATGCCTTTTTTGAGAAAGGAACTCAGTTCACTCTGTGACTTTCAAGGCACAGCCTTCAGTTCTCTACTGGAGGCACCAGCTGGAGTGTGCAGCCCTCTCCAGGCTAACGTATTTAAAACATTTCCTGCCTCATTTTCAATTAAGGTGCCACATGAGTGGACAATTTGTTATCAGTTACAAAAGTGTTGGTGAGGCAGGTCCATGTGTGAACATTTTCAAGGGAAATGTCTGAGAAAGTGTTTCTTAAACTCTTAAACATCCTTCCCCACTTTGAGATGATAAAAGTGGTCAGATTACAAAGAGAGAGGAATTGGTGTAAGGATATTGGTAATGAGAAAGCGGCTGCTTCCAACCCACATAATTGGGAAGTGAGATGAGGGATAGAGGAATACGACCCTCCCATTCGGCAAACTTTTGGTTTGGTCATCACCTTTTCATAAGTGAAGTTTTGGGACTTCCCTGGTGGCGCAATGGTTGAGAATCCGCCTGCCAATGCAGGGGACACGGGTTCTGAGCCCTGGTCCGGGAAGATCCCACGTGCTGAGGAGCAACTAAGCCCGTGCGCCACAACTACTGAGCCTGCGCCCTGAGCTCTGAGAAGCCCGTGCAGGGCAGCGAAGAGTAATCCCCGTTCTCCACAGCTAGAGAAAGCCTGCGTGCAGCAATGAAGACCCAACACAGCCAAAAAATAGATAAATAATTAAAAAAATAAAAACACTCGGAGTTTTTTTAAACAAGAATATGCTACAATAAATAAATAAGTAAAGTTTTACTGAGACGCAATCATGCTGATTGGGTTACGTATTGTCTATATTGTCCATATATTGTGTTTCAAGCTACAACACAGAACTGAGTAGTTATGACACAGACCTGGAGCCCACAAAGCCTAAAATATACTACCCAGCTCTCTTCAAGCAAAGTTTGCTGACTTCTAATCTCATGCTTCATGAGGAAGACTTCAGGGGTCACTGGGAGAGTTTTGAAATGTGTTCTGTGGAGGGTGGGAGACAGGTATAAACCATGCCTAAGGCAACTAACGTAGCCCACGGGCTGGAGGTCTGACGCCTAAGGAATCTAGAGGGTAAGACCTTTCCTAGTGGCAGAACCAGGGTGGTGACGCCTGGATCCAGGGTGGGTAGGGGAGGTGACTCTGAGTGTTTCCTGAGGACCACTCAGGATTGAGTGGGAGACGGAAAGCAGTGATGTGGTTCATTTGGGGTCTTATTGGATAGGCCACCTGGAGACCTTGACAGAAAGAGGCTAGAGCTGACCAGGTATTGCATGCCCAGAGATTAAAGAAGGAATTGCAAAAGACCACACAGAATAGGTACATCCTTCGTGGTCAAAGGAAGAGGGGAAGAAAAGGATCCAGAGAAAAACCTCTAAAGAACCCACAAAAACACCCATGAGGGAGATCCGACACTAACCATCTGTCAGCCCTGAGACTCAGCATGAAGCCACCAGCAAAACGAGAGCTGGTCTAGACACCTTCTCTCCTCCTTCCCCCCTCCTGCTTCCCCCTGGTGGTACCACACTAACAACTGGCAAGTTGGGGAGGACATGAGCAGGGGCAGAGGAGGAGCAGAAGCTTCCAGACAAAAAGTCAAGGAAGGGTGAGGATTTAACACTGTCAAGTTGAGTTTTCTGCCATTTAAGTAGTAAATTGAAACTGTGACTTAAGGTGACTCACTTATTACCTAGAAATGAGTAGAAAAGCTCTAGGACCTCCTAGAGTTTCATCTAGGCTCATGAGAAGACTAATTTCACTGAGGAGAGGTTGAAGGGGTGAGGGGAAACACAACTAAGGTTTTGTTTGTGGTGCGATTCATGCTTGTTCAACATATGGGATATGATAACTAATAGTTATGAGCACTCACACGTGCCAGACGCCATGCCAGGCCCTTCTCACGCGTGAGCACATTGAATCCTCCCGGCAAGTCTCTACAGTTAAGCCAGCTTTATGGGTAGGGAACCAAGACAAAGGAAGGATAAGCTGTGGTCCACAGTCTCACAATTAGTAAGTGGCAGAGATGAGATTCAACCTCAGGCAGCCTAAAGCCAGCCCGAGCTCCCAATCACTATGTCATGCTGCCTGGTAGCATAGCAACCCAAGAGCTGGTTCTCTAAAGGTTTGTTATTTGCTGAGAGGTTTGTTTGTTATTTGCTAGAACCATAGGGTCATCTGTTGGTTCTCCTATCAGAGCCTGCCACAGACTCTATTGTATCCCAAATGGCCAGAGACATGTCAGACCTCATTGGATTAACTGGATCACAAGTGCTAAATGGCAGAGTTGCTGATACTACAGCCTGGACCAGCTCTGGACTTTCTTCCTCTCCAAACTGAGAGTTGAGTCACCCATGGAGTCAGATGGCACACCCAATGTATTATACAAGTCTAAAGTCAAAACATGGCACCCGACTCCCAGGGATAGGGCTTGCAAGGTGTAACAGCGTACTCTTGGAGAGAGAGCCCTACATGTCCTCCATTATTGGACCCCTTCCCCCACCTCTTCCTCAAATCCACTACCCCAAATCTGATGTAGTTTTATGAACTTAGCTTCCACACTTTTTAAAAATTAATTAATTAATTTATTTTTGGCTGTGTTGGGTCTTCGTTTCTGTGCAAGGGCTTTCTCTAGTTGCAGCTAGCGGGGGCCACTCTTCATCGCGGTGTACGGGCCTCTCACTATCGCGGCCTCTCTTTTTACGGAGCACAGGCTCCAGACACGCAGGCTCAGTAGTTGTGGCTCACGTGCCTCGTTGCTCCGTGGCACGTGGGATCTTCCCAGACCAGGGCTCGAACCTGTGTCCCCTGCATTGGCAGGCAGTTTCTCAAGCACTGCTCCACCAGGGAAGTCCAACTTCCACGCTTTGATGTGAATTGTCTAACCCAGTCATCCTGGGTGTCTGCTACTTCAGCTCCCTGGATTCTGTCAACTTGATGTCCTTTGGACAACTGAGATTCCTGTAGACCAAACTGTGGCACAGTATCAGAGAAGTAACATAATACTGAAGTAAGATAGTAAAGGTGTACTATCGTCCTTGCCAGGCAAAACAAACAAGCAAACAAACAAACACCTGCTTCTGGTGTTCTTTGGGTGTTGGGATAGAGAAAACACGCTTTTGGCAAATTCATAGATGCATACCAAGTGCCAGGGTCTCTGTATGTTTGCTTCTGTCAAATGAAGCCTGCTGGAACAGCAGGTGTAACTGATTAAGATTATAATAATCTACTGTTACTCCCCAAGACCAATCTGGTTTTCTTCACTGGCCGAACTAGAAAGTTAAATGGGAATGTGGTAGCAATCATCACCTCTGGATCTTTCAGGTCTTTTAATCTCTGAAATTCTCCTAGGGATGTGATATTACTTATGATGTGCTATTTTATGTAGGGAGAGCTCCATCAGTTTGCACTTGGCCATTCCTATCATAATGACCCTTATTTCATGGATTTTAGAGAGCCAAAGTGGAGAATTACTCTGTTGTGTGTATCGGTTCCTGTTATACCTTTGTAAGCTGAGGAAATAAATACAGATTTGGGGGCTCTTTGAGCCTAATGAAGACAAACTTAAGTCAAAACTCAATTTATTACCTTACTCCCCATAAATCTCTCTGACTGGTAGACAACAGTGGTATTCTGCTTCCATAGGAGTTAGCATTAGTAACAGACCCAGTTTCTAACAATGCTCTGAAGATCTAGGTATTTTCGCTTCTCTAGTACACATTTATTCTGATTAATGATGGTAACTGTTTTGGAGGAAGATCAAAATGAGGATTTTCAATATATATTTGTGATCATATTGTAGTGTTCCTCACCAAGAGTTCCTGACCTTTCCTTCATTCAAGAGGCTCTGGGTCTGTAAACTAATTCAGGTCTAGCATTTGAGAATCTCTCCTGAAGTGTCTCAGACCATGCCTCTGTTTATGAGCTCCTTATGATTTTGGTCCTAGAAATTCCATGGTCAATTAACCATGGTGAAAGATCCCTTCCAGGCAGACCATTCAGATTCTATTCTGACCCTGCTTCCTTGGGTCACTTGCTACTGATTCATCTCTGGGGATGACTGAGGGAAGGAGAGGTGTCCAGTTGACCAGGTCTAGGTCATTTGCCTACACCTTAGCTACAAAAGTGCCTGGGGACTGACAAATCTGTTTTTCAGTTTCAATCATAGGTAATTAGAGTTTGCTTTCCACCAGAATTTATAATCTGGGAAAATAAATCCAGATTCTTATCCCAAACATAAGGAGGTTCAGAGGCTACTCAGCCAAAAACAATGACAAATGCCTCCCCTGATCCATTTCATCCCTTTGCTGTCTAACAACTATGAATCTGGATCTGCTGGATCTGCTGGATTAAACCAACCCTGAAGCCTGCTCTACTTCTGGACTTAGAATTATGAAAGTCAATACATTTCCTTATTGTTAAAGCCAGTTTATGCAGTTATTCATAATTGAGAATATCTTAACTGATTCAATATAAAATCTTCTGCATTTATAGCTCCTAATGGCATCCTCCAGAACTGGTATTCCTTTATAATAATCACTACTGTCCTGCAAGATGAGAGTGGCTAGAATCTGGACTAAGATGGCAATATAACATGTGTGAATATTGACTTGAAAGGAAATAAATAGATTAAAGAATGATTGAGGGACTTCCCTGGTGGCACAGAGGTTAAGAATCTGCCTGCCAATGCAGGGGACACAGGTTCGATCCCTGGCCCAGGAAGATCCCACATGCCGGAGAGCAGCTAGGCCCGTGGGCCACAACTACTGAGCCTGCGTGCCACAACTACTGAAGCCCGCACACCTAGAGCCTGTGCTCCGCGACAAAGAGAAGCCACTACAATGAGAAACCCGCGTACCACCCGCTCGCCACAACTAGAGAAAGCTTGCGCTATGCAACGAAGACCCAACGCAGCCAAAAATAAATAAATAAATAAATAAATTTATTTATTTAAAAAAGAAAGATTGAAATGTATAGTTTTATAATGAAAGAAATACACTTTAATTACCAAAAAATTTATGTTGACAACTCAATTCCAAGTAATACAAATAAATGGGCACTATTAAGCATTTAGAAAATACTTATGCAAGTAAAATGATAAACCTGTTTATGCCTCACTGTACCATGTCCCTCACATTGAGCTACTTTACTATTATGAAGCCTTGGACAGAGTCCAGGGAATTGGTTTTTAATACGATTTAATAAGGTGAACTTGATTCTCTGAATCTTAGATTTCTAGTATGCAAAACAATTGTTGTTAGCATCAAATTAATTCATATATGTGAAAAATCATTTTAGAGCCCAGGACATTGATGAGGCAGGTTTTATTTATTTAAAAATTTTTTTATTAGAAGTTGTCAACTAAATTCTAATTTATTTTTCATATATGGAAGCATTTATATTTCTTTTTTTTAATTTATTTTTTTATTTTATTTTATTTTTGGCTGTGTTGGGTCTTCCTTGCTGCGTGCGGGCTTTCTCTAGTTGTGGCGAGCAGGGGCTGCTACTCTTTGCTGTGGTGCTCAGGCTTCTCATTGCAGTGTCTTCTCTTGTTGCAGCATGGGCTCTAGGCACGCGGGCTTCAGTAGTTGTGGCACTCTAGAGCTCTAGTTGTGCTCTAGAGTACGGGCTCAGTAGTTGTGGCACACGGGCTTAGTTGCTCCACGGCATATGGGATCTTCCTGGACCAGGGCTTGAACCCGTGTCCCTTGCACTGGCAGGCGGATTCTTAACCACTGCACCACCAGGGAAGTCCAAGAGGCAGGTTTTATGTTTGAATTCTGCAAGGCTGAGATGGTCACAGTGATCATTCATGAATTTTGGTTCTAGTATAAATACTACCTTTCCTATTTCGGTTGTTGATTTTCATATCCGAGAAAATAACAGATCTATTGGTGTTTATATCCCAGTGCTTCATAACTGAGTATTGATATCAACTAACATATTGTGGAAGCAAATAGAAGTAATGAAGCCCTTTCCAATGCATAATCACGTTTGAGAGATGCAGGGACTCTGTGCAATCAAAAGGGAGGGCAGCATTATGATCACAGTTTTCTGAGGTACTTAGAGAGGAGTGTATACCAGCTAGTTACATGGTCTAGCTAGTTAGTTGTGGAAGGGAATTTTAATTTAGTCTTCCGATAATATTTCTATGAGAGTCTCTCCTAATTTGACTTTCTTGTCTTCCCATCATTACTAGCGTTTTGATGATGGGCAAGTGACAGCCTCTTTATGTCTTAGTTTCCTTATCTGTAAGATGGGGATAATAATGGCTGTTTATGATAGGGTTGTTTTGGGAACTAAATGAGCTAATATTTATAAAGCATTTGGACTAGAGCCTGGAACTTAGTAAGCACTGTGTAAGCATTTGTTAAATAATAAATAAACATGCTTTTTTTCTTCCCTTGTTACTTGCCATCATCACCACCATTAATCGTCACCTTCAAGTATCTCTCCTCAAATACTAGTGTCATTTTGATCTGGTTTGTCTTTGCCTACTATGCATGAAAGAATGTTTTATGTAAAAGCCCATTATTTGTTACTTTTTGAACAGTGTTTTAGATTGGGGTAGGCATACTATGGGCCAAATCTGGCCCACTGCTTGTTTTTAGAAATAAAGTTTTATTGGAACACTGCCATGCCCATTCATCTGCATATCGCCTATGGCTGCTTTCATGCTACAGTGGCAGAGTCATGTAGTTATAGCAGAGAACCTATGGCCCGAAAAGCTTAAAACATTTATTATCTGACCCTTTACACAAAACGTTTGCTGACTCCTCTATTTTAGATACATCTTTTTTAGAGAAATACTTGGGTTTTAAGGTCTTTAAGAGAGAGGAAATCTCACACTTTTTAGATTCAAAAAAGATAAATATTTCCTTCTTGTTTCTATTGGATTACGAATATAAAACTGTTCACCCACCTTACCTATATCACAAATAAGGGGCAACTATTATTATGGTTGTTATTATTACATCAAGTGCAGATTGTCATTGCCTACCCAATGCCTGCCAAGAAGTTGTGGATTTGGCTCTTCTGTATTTGAGGAGGCTCATTTTCCTCCTCAAACGTGTCTTATGATCTGAGGCTCTCCTTTAGATCAAAGGAGTGATTCATCTCCCCCGAGATCAGATCAAAGCGAAATGGGGGCCTAGGTCTTGTGCTGTCCCCACCCCCTACCTCGCATACACTTCCTGAAACAGAGCAGTTCCCAAGTTTGGTCCCGTGTTATAACAGCTAGCTTTCCACTCTTTCGTGATTGCCTGTCACCCTCTTAATCTCAGGTATTCATCTTCTACATCTGTGCTTATAAGAGATTCAAGGAGAAGAATTTGGATGGATCAGATCAAATTCATTATGATTTCTCCCTTGGGAAAATAGTTTGGGGCCCACGACATATGTTTCCTGCATAAACAGATCCAGTTTATGTGCCTGGAGTGGGGTTATACCGTTGTGCATTTTTAATGTCCTGATGTTTTACGTTTTAAAATGATCTATTAGTGGCTACGTGAGAGTTACCTCACATCTGGTTCTTTCAGTGGAATTGCTTTTCACGGATCATTTTTGGCAATTTGTCTTTAAAGTTCTTAAAATTGTCGCAGTATTCTCCTGTAATACCTGTCACTCTAAGAATCTGTCTCCCCTAGACATAACTCCTATCATTCTATGATGTAAGGACATCGCTTCATAAATCTTTAATGTATGTTACTATTCAGATTGACAGATTCTGTACTTATTATCTACGACATTTTCATTGACTTCTCTGGCAAAGTGACATTATTGCCATCCCAGTCTGGGTAAGATTTAATACCTGATCTTCCTTCCATCCATTTATCAAAATCATTCATAACTCCCTCTTTTTTCCCCTCCCCCTACGCAAAGTATCAATGCAAAGATTTTTATTTTTATCCTATTTCCTTGGATATTTTTCTCTAATTATTACTTTGGTAAAGAAATATTATCACCTAAATGACAGTAGCTGTCCCAATCCTTGTCTGCATTCTGATTTATTGAGATAGTTTATGGGCTTTTTATACAAAATTCCTAAGGAAGTGTCCAAATATATTGCTAATGCCAAAGGACCCTTGTTTCATTACTTCCTTAGAAACATTATTTATAATGTCCTTATTAGAAACATTATAAATTGTTTCTAAGTTACCTCTATCTAAAATTTACTATTTATGAAAATTTAAAACTTTAAAGCCTATTTATTAAAAATATTATAATATATATTTAGTATATTTGAAAGCATTGATCTTAAATTTTTAGGACAAATCAATAAACTTGAAATACTAATTTATTTCTTAATCCAAAGGCAGTGGAGACACAGATCTGAATAAACATAGATCTGAACAGTGTCCCTGCCCTCATGGAGACTGCAATTTCAGGTGAAAATCTGACAAGTTAAAAAAAAATATTATAACGTGGGAAGTGCTAAAGGAAGTACTGTTGTGGGTGTGTTGTATGGGTTTTACTGGAGCCCATGTGATGGTGTCATTAGGGAGGACTTCCTGGAAGAGGTGACCTAGGTCTTAAAGGAAGCACAGGATATCCCTGGGTTGGGAAAGGTCTTCCAAGATGAAGGAACACATTGTACAAAGTAAAGTAATTCTGTTTGGATATTATCCAGCAGGTCCATGTGAACATAGAGTTGAGATTATCTAACTATGCTTATAAACATATGTGCTAAGGGAAAAACTAGACTAGACCACAGGGTTAACAGGCTCTCTCTGGGAAATGCAACAAGGTCTAGAGATAGGTTGGGGGTATGGGAAAAGCATCAAGGACCTTTGACATAAGAAATGACTATAGCTGCAGATAAAAGAAGTTTTGAATTGGGAACTATATTCAGTGTCTTGTAATAACCTATAACGGAAAAGAATCTGAAAAAGAATATATTTGTGTGTGTGTGTGTGTATATATATATACATACATACATATATATATATATATATATATATAACTGAATCACTTTGCTGTACACCAGAAACTAACACAACATTGTAAATCAATTATACTCTAATTTAAAAAAAGGTTTTTTTATTTTAAAGAAAAGGTTTTTGTTTTTGTTTTTTAAGGCAACAGCATTCTTCCCTAGCTGGCTATGCCTCAATGGGGATTGCCTTTCCCTGGGGAAAGGTGCAGAAGTTTTGAGCAATGAATTATAATTATGTGGGTAATTCTGTTTTTTTTCTTTTGTTCCCCTCATATCCCCACCCCCTTTTTCTTTGTTTGTTTCTTTCTTTTTGTTTTGTAATTCTTTAAAATAACACTTTATAGTCCCTATCTAGGGTCCTAACAGGGCAATCATATTTTTTTCCTGATTTTGTTTTTTTGTTCTTATTGAGTAAGATTCAGTGCACAGGTCTATAGTGTGAAGGGAGCAAGCTGAGGGGAACACAGTTTCCTTTCTCTTGGCTAAGTCTAATTTTAGGAGGCAGCAAAACTGATACTTAATAAAAACAGATGTTTCTAAGCAGATTGTGTGTATGTTAGAACCTTTGCCCTCCTCCTGGCCTCAGCAATATCAGAAAACTGGAGTGAGCAAATTGATGCTCTGATGATTTTTTTTTTAATATCTAAAATACACACATGGCAGGTTGGTTTCTGGTCTCACCCCCGGAACCAGGGTACTGGCTTAAAGACACTATACTATAGTGATTTTGAGCAAAGACCCTGGAGCCAGGCTGCCTGGGTTCAAATCCTGGTACTACCCTTGCTAAATCCATAAGCTGGGGTGCATTGCTCAACTTTGTTATCTGTAAAATGGGAGTAATATTAATAGTGCCGGGCTTCCCTGGTGGCGCAGTGGTTGGGAGTCCGCCTGCCGATGCAGGGGACGCGGGTTCGTGCCCCGGTCTGGGAGGATCCCGCGTGCCGCGGAGCGGCTGGGCCTGTGGGCCATGGCCGCTGAGCCTGCGCGTCCGGAGCCTGTGCTTCGCAGCGGGAGAGGCCACAACAGTGAGAGGCCCGCGTAATGCAAAAAAAAAAAAAAAAAAAAAAAAAAAAAATATTAATAGTGCCAACCTCATGAGAGCTCTGAAGATTAAATGATTGACATAGACAGGTGCCTGGGAGAGTGCCTGGTGCACCCTTGAGCGTTGGCCAGCATCAGCTAGGGTTATATGCCGTGGCACCAAGAATGTTTGTCCTCAGCACCCTCTCTCTTCTTTCCGTCTTAGTCACCATGCAGTGTCCCCCCGTCTTCACCCCAGTTTGCTCCTGGGGCCCCAACTTGTTCAGAGGCACAGTGGCCTGGCCAGTGTCAGTCATTGGTAGCAACGAGGTGTATTGTGTTTTAACTGAGGCTCCCTGGCATCGAGGAAGAACTTGATTAAGAATAAGAAAACCTGGGGTCTATTCCTCCATCACTGCTTACCGGCCCTGTGTCTTTAGGGAAATCTAAAAGTGCCATGTCCCTGAGGTTCCTCATCCTCAAAGCTGGGATGACAATCTTTGTCCTCATCTCACCTGTACACTGTGAAGGTTGCAGGAGATAGCACTTATGGAACTCTTTTTAAACTGTAAAATGCAAACAGATATAGACAATTGGTTCTGTTGACCCAAAGAAAAGACTTGTCAATGAATAGTATTAGCTTTTCCTGGTCTTGATGTATTTAGTACCTGCAGCACAATGTTGAATAGGAATCTTGTCTTATCTCTGACTTTTATGGGAAGGATTTATGATATTTTACCCATAAAATGGAACTTGCTTAGGTTATTAACACACTTTATCAGGTTTAAGACATTTCTTCTCCTGGTTTGCTATCTCAAATGGGTGGTGAATTTTAGCAAAAGCCTCTAAAACATCTGTGAATGCATATGGTTTTTCTACTTTCATCTCTTTGATAGATTCTTTTTTTTAATAAATTTATTTATTTATTATTTTTGGCTGCGTTGCGTCTTTGTTGTTGCACGCAGGCTTTCTCTAGTTGCGGCGAGCGGGGGCTACTCTTCGTTGTGGTGCGCGGGCTTCTCATTGCGGTGGCTTCTCTTGTTGCGGAGCATGAGCTCTAGGCACGCGGGCTTCAGTAGTTGTGGCACGTGGGCTCAGTAGTCCTGGCGCACGGGTTTATTTGCTCCGTGGCATGTGGGATCTTCCCGGACCAGGGATCGAACCAGTGTCCCCTGAATTAGCAGGCAGATTCTTAACCACTGCACCACCAGGGAAGTCCCTCTCTGATAGATTCTTAATATTGAAACATCTATACATTCCTAGAATGACCCTTTTTCATGATTCCTTTAATACACTGCTGGATGTGGAATTTTGTATTTTTGTTTTAAGTGAGGTGTATATATATATGTGTGTGTGTGTATTTCTACCATATATACACACCATATATATACCACCTACACATATATGTGGAGAGTAAGGGTGTATCCTAGTATGGAATCTATAAAATGATTAGATAAGCTTCCTGTCTTTTCCAGGCTCTGAAAACAGTTTATATAGATTTATCTCTTCTCTAAAGATCTGGTAGAATCTACCTGAAAATCCCTCTGAATTGATGCCTATTTTAGTAGATCTTTGAATAGCTCTTCACTTTCTTCTATGGTTGAGATTCTACTCAAGTTTCCTGCCTTTCCTTGGATGAATCTTTATAACGAATATTTCCCTAGGAAGTTACTCACTTCATCTACAGATTTTCTAAAAGCTTTGCCACAAAGGTAACATTCTTACAATTTTTGACTTAATATTTTGCCTTTTTTCTTTCGACAGGTATGCCAAAGGTTTGTCTTTCCATTAATTCCTTCAAAGAACCAGTTAATCGAGTCTATTGTCTTTTTAAATTTTTATTACTTTCTACTTTGATCTTCTCTGGTTCCTTTCTTCAACTTTCTTCAGATTTATTTTCTATCTCTCTTCTCCCCATCTCCCCCCAGCTTCTTGAGTTGAAAACTTGGTTGATTCATTTATTTTCAACCTTTCTGGTTTTCTATCAGTGTTATATGTGTTTAAGGCTATATATTTCTCCTCTGAATGCTGCCTTATCAACTTTGATACATATGTAGCGCTCCCGTGATTCTTTTTTATAAATTTTAATTAATTTATTTATTTATACAGCAGGTTCTTATTAGTTACCTATTTTATACATATTAGTGTATACATGTCAATCCCAATCTCCCAATTCATCCCACCACCATCACCCACCCCCGCTTTCCCGCCTTGGTGTCCATACGTTTGTTCTCTACATTCTGTGTCTCTATTTCTGCCTTGCAAACCTCTTCATCTGTACAATTTTCTAGATTCCACATATATGCGTTAATGTACAATATTTGTTTTTCTCTTTCTGACTTACTTCTCTCTGTAAGTGCTCTTGTGATTCTAAATAGCTTGTAATTTCCAGTTTTATTCCCTTTAAAACCTAGGACTTAGCTGAATGTTGTAAAATATCCAAGAGGATAGATTTTTTGATGGTTATCTTTGTTATTATTTTCTAATTTATTCCATTATAGTTCATGAATATGTACTCTGAGAGTTTTCCTTTTGGGATTTTGTGTTATGATTTCTTTTGTGACCTAATACACTTGGAGAATGTCTCATGAAATTTTGAAAAGATTGTGTAATCTCTGTTGGGTAAAAAGTTATTTCTCTCCAGATATCTGTTAAATGATAATTGTTAATCGTATTAGGTGGGACTTCTCGAGCCTTATTCATTTTTGTAATAATCAGCCAATTTCTGAGAGGTGTGTTTAAAGTCACCAATTACAAGACTTCCCTGGTGGCGCAGTGGTTAAGAATCCGCCTGCCAATGCAGGGGACACGGGTTCGAGCCCTGGTCCGGGAAGATCCCACATGCTGTGGAGCAACTAAGCCTGTGTGCCACAACTACTGAGCCCGTGTGCCTAGAGCTCGTGCTCTGCAATAAGAGAAGCCACTGCAATGAGAAGCCTGTGCACCGCAACGAAGTGTAGCCCCCCACTTGCCGCAACTAGTGAAGGCCCGCGTGCAGCAACAAAGACCCAACGCAGCCAAAAATTAAATAAAGAAATAAATTTATTTTTTTAAAAAAGAAAGGCTTAAAAAATAATAAAATAAAGTCACCCATTACAAGAATTTTTCAGTGTCTCCTCACATTTCTATCAGGGTTTGCTTTATATATTTTGAGGCTAAGATTTTTAGGTTCATAAAGGTTTGCGACATATTTGGTAGGTGATAATTTTCTACCTGGCATGCCTTTAATATGTACCTGGCATGCCTTTTTCTATCTCTTTCCACATCTTTATATTTAACTTTCCTGTGTTATTTTCATTAGGTGTTATAATTACTGATATGTTTGCCCTTCTTTCTGGTAGCGACATAGGTGACCAGTTGACCACCAAAAATTTATGCTCTCCCCTCCCCAGTGTGGAAAGTGACTGCCCAGTCAAGGGCTACATCCAGGTACAGTCACGTGATTAGTTCTTAGCAATGGAATGTGAGTGGCAGTGATGGGAATCACTGAGGACTTAATTATTTTCTCTGCTTAGATTTGATGCTCATTAATTGGAGATGATTTTGTGGACAAGTGGAGGAGGCAGATGGGGAGGAAGGAGCTCTGTTTGTGTATTGATTCTGAAACCCCAAAAAGCCAGGGGACCAGAGGTATCTAAGTCCTTGATATAGTCTAAATGGTTGTGTCTCCCTAAAATGTATATGTTGAAATCCTAATCCTCAAGGTGATGGCCTGTGGGGGGTGATTAGGTCATGGAATTAGTGTTCTTATAAAAGAGACCCCAGAGAGATCCCTCCCCTCCTCTGCTGTGTGAGGGCATAGCCAGGATACAGCCATCTATGAACCAGGGAGCGGGTTCTCACCAGACACGGGATCTGCCAACACCTTGATCTTGGACCTTCCAGCCCCTAGAAGTATGAGAAATAAATTTCTGTTGCTTTTAAGCCTCAGTCTATGGTATTTTGTTATAGCAGATCGAACGGACTAAGACAGTTGGTGATGACTTGCTTGATGTTTGCTTTCTCTGTAAATTCCCTGAGCCCCAGAGCTTCCCTGCCTGGTTCACCATAGTCTCCCTAGAGCTCAGCGTATGATAGAAACTTCATATTGGATGAATGCATGAAGTGCTGACCTTCTTCTCCTTCACATTTACTTCCTGGTGACTCGACTGATTCTTTTAATAAGTGAATCTCTGCTTACACCAGGCCAACATCTTTCTCAATAAGAAACTAAGCCAATGAATGAGGGAGTGAGACCAAAAAAAGAAGCCTCCCCTGTGTCTTTAAGCCTCCCCTGTGTCTGTTAAGTCATGTGTTACGCAAAGAGTGGCTAGAAAGGCTGTAAATTGAGATTAATGAAAAGAAGCTGTAAATGGTAATAATGACAAAGACCTGCATTGTGTCAGGCACTGATCTGGGTGCTTTTTATACATTCCTTCACTTAATTCTCACAATGGCTACCACGGAGGTGTTATTCGTTCTATTTTACAGATGAGTCAACTGAGGCCTAGGTGTAGTAAGTGAGTAGCAAAGCTGGGATCAAATCCACATCGTGCTACCTTCACGCTTGAGTTTCCCTCTTCTATAGCTTGTGAAAAAAATTCAGCAGCCTGAGGTCCAAGGCTCAGCTGCTTGAGTTTAGAAAGTCATTTAATTTCTCTGAGCCTCAGTCTCCTCAGCTGTAGAATGGAGATAATGATGATACCGATTTTCAGTTCCTCTTGGGATTACTGTGAAGACTAAATGAGCGGATGTTTATGATGACCGGGATTTGCAAACTGCTAAACTCTGCAAATGTTGGTTATTTTATGGTCTACTGGAGAAACTTACATCAGACTTTGAAATTTCCAAGTTTGAGTGTAAGCTTTTTCACAGGCAACCTCTCAGTTATTCAGAGCAGAAATAATGTTCCCAGTCCCCTGACAGACCATTCTTCTATTTTCTTCTATTTTAAGTATTCAACTTTCTCTGCAGCGCCTTTTGTAGGTAGGCAAGCCTTCACCAAGTTTCTGTTCCCCAAATCAGTTTCTTAATTTGCACTGGGGAGAAGTGTTACATAAGCTTATTTTATTGTTGTCCAGCCTTTCATAAATCTTTTCCTAGGGTTATCAAAAGAGGCCTTGGTTGGTTGTCACGAGCCTGGGATGGAGCTGAGCCCTGACACTCAGCAGCCTTGTGACCCTCGGTGAGCTACTTCAAGCTTCCCATCTGTAAGGCAACGGGTGGCCCTTCCCTAAGGGCCCCTTGCTGTACAGCTTAAGAATGATTGCAAAGGGTCTTAAGCAAAACTGAACATCTTCTGTAAAAGCCTGCACCTCAGCAACATGGTCCACAGTGGAATCTATATTTAGTTGTGTTGGAATCATTTTCCCTTCTCTTTTAGCTTTAGAACTTCCTACCTCCAACTATTTGTTTATTACAGCTGTGCCCCCTTTTTGCTCTACTGATGCGGGTGAGATGCAAATATGCCTTTTGCAAATTTTGCTGGGGCTCCTGGGCCGGAAATTGACAGATAAGTGATAGAACTGTTGTAGAAGTACATCTTGGGGCTGGCAGGCTTCGGGGGCAAGAAGCGTGAATCAACACACAAGAAAAATGAGGCAAATAGCTGGAAAAGGAGGAAAGAAGATTTGAATCTAGGAAGAGGGCTGAGAAATGGGTTAGTTTCAGAGATTTCTGGCTCTGGGACTCAAAAGAGGGCCCTGCTGACTTGAGTATGGCCAAGTTAGGGCTACATTAAAAAAAAAAAAATCAGATCATAACACTCCCCTGCATAAAACTCTTCAATGGGTTACCATCTTACTTAAAAATAAAAGAATCTGTCCTTTTATTGGCTGACAAAATCTCCATGGTCTAAGCTTTGCTGTTTCTTTTTTTTTTTTTTTTGCATTACGCGGGCCTCTCACTGTTGTGGCCTCTCCCATTGTGGAGCACAGGCTCCGGACGTGCAGGCTCAGCGGCCATGGCTCACGGGCCCAGCCGCTCCGCGGCACGTGGGATCTTCCCGGACCGGGGCACGAACCTGTGTCCCCTGCATCGGCAGGAGGACTCTCAACCACCGCGCCACCAGGGAAGCCCTTTGCTGTTTCTTCTTCACATTTTCTGCCACTCTTCTCCTTGCTCCCTTGGGCTAGCAACACTGGTTTCTCAGAGTTCCTTAGCAGGGTCCTGCCTCAGGGCCTTTGCACTTGCTATTGGAACACCCTCTTCCTTTATCCAAGCGGCCACGTCACCTTCTCAGAGGCTTTCCCTGGCCACCCAAACTGAAGGAGCCAGCCTCACTCTAGGCTTTCATTGTCTCCCTGCTCAAATTTATTTTTCTTTGTAGCACTTACCGCCACTTGACCTTATATTGGGTTGGCCAAAAAGTTCTTTTGGTTTTTAAGTAAAAATAGAAGACACATTTTCATTTTCATCAAGAACTTTATTGAACAATGTATTCACCCTTCCATCTTCCCAAAACTTTTTATCTTTTTGAGCAAAGAACTGTTCCAGGTGCCTTTTACAGTCTTGCGGGGAATTGAAATTTTTTCAATTAAGAGAATTTTGTAAAGACCGAAATAAATGGAAATCCAAAGGTGCAATGTCTGGTGAATACGGTGGACAAATCAGAACTTCCCAATCAAGCTGAAACAGTTTTTGCTTGGTCATCAAAGAAACATGTGGTCTTGTGTTATCCTGAGGGAAGATTATGGGTTTTCTGTTGACTAATTCCAGATCCCTTCCAATACCACCATATACACAACATCACCTTCTTTGGATGAAGACTGGCCTTTGGTGTGGTTGATGGTGGTTCATTTCTCTTGCCCCATGATCTCTTCCCTGCCACATTGTTACACAGAATCCAGTTTTCATCACCTGTCACAATTTGTTTTAAAAATGTTTTTGTTACATTTAAGTAGAGAATAGCGTGAGGAAATACAATCAGGAAGGTTTTCTTCGCTTAACTTATGTGGAACCTAAACATCAAAGTGATTAACATAATCTAACTGGTGAAAATGATTTTCAGCGCTTGATCTGAATATTTGTAGTATGTCGGCTATCTCCCACATGGTATAACGTTGATGGTTCTCAATTCATGTCTGGATTCGATCGTCATCAACTTCAACTGGTCTACCCGATTGTGGAGCGTCGTCCAGCGAGAAATCTCCAGCATGAAAGTTCGCAAACCACTTTTGACACATTCAATCAGTCACAACACCTTCTCCATACCCTGTGCAAATCTTTTTTTGCGTTTCAGTTGTATTTTTACCTTTCTTGGAATAATAAAGCATCATAGGCTGAAAATGTTGCTTTTTTTCTTTCATCTTCAATATTAAAATGGCCTATCACCAATTTTGATGACTTTTTAAAAAATGCATGCTGATATGACAGCGGTCACAGTACAATCTAACAAAATTGTTTCAAAAGAAGTTAAAGGCAACTAAGCGCTACTAGAGCCACCTTACGGAAAAAAGTGAACGAACCTTCTGTCCTCCTTCACTGGTATGTGAACACTCAAGGACTAGAGCATTGTAGGGTTCTCCATGGTGCCCCCGGCACAGAGTTCAGTGCCAGACACATTTGTAGAGTAAATGGATGAATGAGCAAGTGAATGAAGGAAGAGATGGATGGGGGAAGGGATGCTAGGCTTACCAGAACAGTAAGCTTTGGGTCCTGCTTCTGGTTCCTCAGATTCCTCTCGGTCATCTTAATCTTTGGCCTCTTATTTCCATGTATGTCTAAGTTCGACTCTCTCCTCTGGTTTTCTTTGCTTACCCACAGTCCCAGCGAGAAGTTTCCTTGCCCCATCCTGGTTCCATGGCCCCTCACTGGTCAGGTGGTGGCCTTGAGGAGGAAATGGGGCACTGCCGGCAGGACACAGGGGCAGATCTTCTCCAGCAGAGAGGATGCTGTAGGTAAGGCTGGCTGTGCCCAGTCACCAGTGGGTGCTCAGGGACCTCAATATATCAGAGGCTAAGCATTAACTGATAGGCTCTTCAACAGTCCAGCTGCCCCAGGTCTAGGTCAAGGTCATGAGAACAGTGGGACAGGCAGCCAGGGCCAGTGGAAAGGACATGGTGCCAGACCCCAGAGGCCTCAGGTCAGACCCTGGTCCTCACTTAATTACTACAAAGCTTCTAAATGTATGACCCTCATGGATTGGCTACAATATGTTGTTGCCTTCAAAATAAGACAGTCTCAATAACCAACAGTCATTTCAAAATATCTCAGATTTGTTTCATCTATTTCCTGTACTCGAGGAAACCCATAATCACTGTAGCTCTGAAAATCCCCCTTTCCTCTCTCCCATTCACTGCAAATGTACAACACAGATGCTGTTCTCAAGACACCCCACCTAAAATACTCCCCTGGTCCCTGCTCCCTCCCCTGCTTGCCTCTGTGTTTTTTTTTTCTCCCCTCCCCAATTCTCTATCTCAAAAGACTTGCCTTGGAGGGAAGAGGAAGGATAGAAGTGGAACTCTTCCTTAGTGAGTACAGGTACGGGGTCGAGTCAAAGCCTTAGTTTCCTCACCTGCCAAATAGGAATAATAGAAAATCCACTTGCTAGTGTGGAAGGATCAACCCAGCTAATGCGCAGGGAGCAGGGGTCTCCATCAGAGCAGAGAAAACAGTTGGTTTTCTGTGTATTTTCCTTCCTCTCTGCTGAGGTTGCCCCCAGGACACACAGGAGCAGAAAGGGATACATACCTCTGACCCAGATGAAAGAAGGACCTGGAGACTTAAGAAGATCTTGAGGGGGAATTCTCTGGTCCAGTGGTTAGGACTCCGCGATTTCACTGTTGAGTGCCAGGGTTCAGTCCCTGGTCAGGGAACTAAGATCTTGCAAGCCGAGATCTTGAAGGATGTGAGGGCAAGGTGTGGAGGGGGCAGAGCTCCTAGACCGGAGCAGGGGAGGTGGGGAGCGTGAAGGATCCACCCCTTTAGATTCCCACGTTCCCCAAAACGCTGGACAGACACTTGAGACTGGGGATCTTTCCGTGAGAAGAGGTGGGCAGAGCAGGAAGGGGACACTCTCCCCTGACCAAGGACAAGTCTAACTGAGGGAATTTCCCTCTGAGCTGGGTGACTAGACACAGCCACACATGTGCTGCAAAGGCTATAATTTGCCCTTGGTCTTGTGATCAATGCTTGTTGCCAGGAAGGGGCGTGGCACTGGCCTACAAGACACTTCCGTGACCTTCCTGGGAAGTCACCCCTGGGCTGACATCACAGGCGTCCCTGCTTCGAGGCTGTCGTCTGTGGCCTTGAGGAGGGAGATGGGAGAAGCAAGTCTTTCAGCTTGTGCAGAAATGGAGTGGAAGCTGCGTTGAGCACCCCCCCTGGGTGCCATGCAGGGGGCCTGCAGGGTAGAGAGAACAGGTTCCTCTCTCTCTTCAAAGTGCAACAGGGAGGGAGGGACGGGGCTCCTTGTGGTTTTTTTGCCAAGAGCCCTGTCTGCCAAATGAAAGCAGTTAGCTCCTTCTTCCTGTCTCTCCTTCTCCTACCCCTCTTCTCTCACCATCAGGATGAACCATGACATATTTGCTTGGTCTTTTATATATACATATACATATAACAAATAAAATTTTTCAAAGTGAACGGAAGTCCCATTGATCCTTCCCCAGTCCCTGCAACCTCTCCTTCTTCTAAGATAATCTGTGCTATAAATTTGCCAAGTATCCTTCTGGCCCATCAAAAATATATATCGTATACCTTTAAATATATTTTCCATGAAAAAATATAACATTATTTTATATGTTTATAAAACACATGATACTATATTGGATGTTCATTTAGAAACTTACTTTCACTCGATACTAAATTTTTGATAGCCACACACACACACACACACACACCAGTGAGAGAGACAGAGAGACAGAGAGAGAGAGAGAGAGAGAGAGAGGGAGAGAGATATAATGTCTTTCTATTGTTGTCTAGAATTCTATCCTATGGACATGTCACATTTTATTTAGCTATTCCTTTACTGATGTTCTGACGTTTAGATTGTTCCTGAGGGTTTTTCAACATACAAACACTGCTACAGTGAGCTTCCTGGTCCAGCCCTCCTTGTGTATGTAATAAGAGGGTCCTGCAATCACATCTCTTGGTTCTCATTTTTGCTCTGCAGTGGTTCACAAGTTACAGGCTCACTGCTGCTCCAAAAGCACCCCAATTAGGCTGTGTCAGAACACCTATGTGTCTCAGTGGTCTGTATTTGGACCCCTAATGATTTATAAGAATTGCTTGGCAACACATTTTATTTCCCGATGAGAAGAGGGCATTGTTACAATTCTTTCAGTCACCTACTGCTGGGGGTCAGCTCTTCTTTCAACACAGCTGACCCTGTCACAAGGCAGGAGGCCGCCAGCGGGATATGTTTTGGTCTTGTCAGTCTTGGGTTAAGCAAGATTCAATGGCTGATGAAGATGAGACCATGGCTTTCCTGTGGGGGGCTGAGCAGGCCTGCCCAGGGAGGTGTGACCTATCAGGAAACCTGCCTACCTCTCCAGGGACTGTCCCATTTAGCTGTGCAGGAGGCCAAGGAAACCAATGGTTTTGGAAAAGTCCTGTCGGTACAAACCTAACTTGTTTAAAATTTAGTGAGATTCCAGCTGTAGCCTGGAAGCACTCTTTGGGCCAGTCACGCTCCATACCACTTCTACCGTAATGTGCGCATCTGTTTTTACCACTGAACACTGACATCTGGATTTATAGGTGTCAAGAGCCCTTTGCTATTAATTAGTTGTTATGCCACATAGCAATTCTCCAGGGCAGATAATGATGCCCAAAGTACCTTGCCTGGGGCCAGATGCTTTTTTTTTTTTTTTTTTTTTAACTGTGCGCGGGCCTCTCACTGTTGTGGCCTCTCCCGTTGTGGAGCACAGGCTCCGGACGCGCAGGCTCAGCGGCCATGGCTCACGGGCCCAGCCGCTCCGCGGCATGTGGGATCTTCCCGAGCCGGGGCATGAACCCGTGTCCCCTGCATCAGCAGGCGGACTCTCAACCACTGCGCCACCAGGGAAGCCCTCTTTCTTTATTCTTTTATGCAGCAGGTTCTTATTAGTCATCAATTTTATACACATCAGTCTATACATCATGTAGGATTTCATTTTACAAAAATTAAAGAGAATTCTGATTCAATAGTTGCACACAGTTCAGCTGAAAAATTGTAGTTAATGGATACGCCCAGTCTGAACAGCAGAGGGCTCTTGTGTCCATCACAAAAAAAAACTGTTTTTTTTTTTTTTAAAGAGAATAAGCACAGGTGTGCATACCCTCTGACGTCATCTGTGTGTCTCAACAGGTATAAGTTTCTACAGGTATAATTCCTGTCCTTATGGCCACCATTGCCCAGGCCTTCTAATTCCCAGTGTGATTTACAGGAGCGAAATGTGACAGAGACAGCCCTTGGAGAAGTGTTTAGGCACCTCTAACAGGAGACACAGACGCAAAGTATTAATATTAACCAGTAAAAGTGCAGAAGTAGTAACTCCGTCACAAGGAGGCTGTGAGCTTGCTGGGCTCAGGCACACAGCAGGTGCTCCACGATGTGACAGACGCTGTGCACACGCATTCTTTGTTACCTACACGCATCGGCTACTCGGCTGCCTCTCCGGGCCCGACCTCTCGCTAGAATTTCAGGTCCGCATCTCCAGTGTCCTGCTTGGAATTCCTCCCCAATGTCAAAGAGGCATTTCAAAATGAATGAGGCTAAAATAAAGTCTGGATCTGCTTCCTTCTCCACGTCCAAAAGGAGAAGAACCAGTGACTCCAACCACGATCTTCTGCATTTCCGTAAGTGGCACCCGTACCCTCTGAGCAGCTCAGGCCCAAAATCAAATCCTTGAGTCCGTTCTTTTTCCTCTTCCACTAATCCCCAGAAAGGTCCTGCCCACTCTCCTAAGACACATCCCGACTCTGCCCTTCTCTCTTCACCCTCTGTCTTCCAGCCTAGCAGAGCCACCGTGATGGCTGGCCTGGACTTCTGCCAAGAACCTTCCTCTTGGTTCCCCTGCTGCCTCACTTGTCCTTTTTAACCAATTCCTCAAACACAGCCAGTGTTCTTTACAATCACATCGTGCCACTCCCTTAAGCCGCCACCACCCACCTAGGCTTCCCTATAGCACTTAAAACAGAAGCCAAGATCCTTTCCCTAGCTTAGAAAGTCCCACCTGGTCACGGCCTTCCTACTTTTGCAGACCCTTCTCCCTACATATTCCTTCACAGTCTATGCCACACCTTTCCGTGGACACTGCACATGCGGGGTCCCCATCTTCTCATGGTCGCTCCTGTGATCATCCGATTTTCAGCTTAAATGTCGTCTGCTCAGGGAAGTCCTTCTCATCTCCCAATCTAAAGTTCTCACAACTTTTCACCCTTTTCACCAGGCACTCTTTTCCACCCTACCTGAATGCTCTGTGAAATACTTACCACCAACTGATGTTACCTGCACATCACACCATGTCCCTAATAAAGCATCTACTGTTAAATCCCATCCATTGACACAAATCCATGAATCATATCAGACCAACAGTCATGTCTTGTTTCGTAATGGACATGTCATCCACATCCCCTCAGTATCGTCACTCAGAGACGCAATGATTTCAGAATCCAGGGATAAAAATCCACGTAAGTTATGACTACAAATGTGTTATCTGTGGAAACTGAAAGAGATTGACAGTGACGTCACTGATGTCGAATCAGACTTCTTACTTTAGAGATGTCCCTGGTATATTTCATGAATTCATCCCTTTAGTTATGATTAGCAAACATTCACTGAGCATCTACACTATTCCAAATCCTGAGGAAATCATGATACGGAGTCAAATCAACCCACCAGGGCTATTTTATCATCTTCTCTACCCTCCCAACCCCATCCCCTTTCCCTTTTGTTAAAACGTAGTTGGTGAATACATTAAACCTTTCTAAGCCTATTCCTAAATACATGTTTTGGTTATTTGGGACGCTGATACAATTACTAGGCAGTTGAAACCATCATGGTAATGATTTCCAGTGACAACTTGAACCAATACGTGGTCTTGGGAAGCCCTGTACCAGCTTTATAAGGATGGAATCCATGACAGTACCAGAAAAATAAACCAAGGTCATACATGTCAAGAGCAGTCTCTTGGAAAATTCACAAGGAAAATAAGCCTCATGCTTGGAACCCTCCCATTTTCTGAAAACCCTATTTCTTTTTTTTCTTTTTTTTTAACATCTTTATTGGAGTATAACTGCTTTACAATGGTGTGTTAGTTTCTGCTGTATAACAAAGTGAATCAGTTATACATATACATATATCCCCATATCTCGTCCCTCTTGCGTCTCCCTCCCTCCCACCTTCCCTATCCCACCCCTCTAGGTGGTCACAAAGCACCGAGCTGATCTCCCTGTGCTATGTGGCTGCTTCCCACCAGCTATCTATTTTACATTTGGTAGTGTATATATGTCCATGCCACTCTCTCACTTTGTCCCAGCTTACCCTTCCCCCTCCCCGTGTCCTCAAGTTCATTCTCTACATCTGTGTCTTTATTCCTGTCCTGCCCCTAGGTTCTTCAGAACCTTTTTTTTTTTTTTTAAGATTCCATATGTATGTGTTAGCATACAGTATGTGTCTTTCTCTTTCTGATTTACTTCACTCTGTATGACAGACTCTAAGTCCATCCACCTCACTACAAATAACTCAATTTCGCTTCTTTTTATGGCTGAGTAATATTCCATTGTATACATGTGCCACATCTTCTTTATCTATTCATCCAATGATGGACACTTAGGTTGCTTCCATGTCCTGGCTATTGCAAATAGAGCTGCAATGAACATTGTGGTACATGACTCTTTTTGAATTATGGTTTTCTCAGGCTACATGCCCAGTAGTGTGATTGCTTGACACCCTGTTTCTGACTCAAATGCATGTGCCTTCTGACTGCCTGAGTCAAGCCCCTCCCCTCAAGCCTATTCTTCAGGTGCTTCTCCTCCAATGCCACCCCTCCCTTCCCACCTTCAATGAAAACTCCCAAGTATTTGGAGTAATATTTGATTAAGGTACTTCACACACATGTGTGAATGACTGATGGCCTTCACTAACCAGCTTATACTTTTCCTTTGAGAGAGAATCTTAACGAGACTTTAATTAGGAACAAACTATTAGGGAATTTTATTTAATTAATATTTTAGAGCAGGGTGTTACGGGCCTATCGGTTTCTTGCTTGGGTTTCCTCACGTCTGAGTAGGTATCATAAAAGTACCTGCCCCAAAAGACTGTTGTGATGATTACATTAATGAATGTATGTAAAGCATTTGCAATAGAGCCAGGCATGGAGAAAAGTTACATGTGGATTAGATATTACAGCCGTCATCACCACCAGCATTATCACCAGCACCATCACCAGCAGCCACAGAATATTTCCTCCATCATTAGAAGGTCTTAGGGCAGAATTGGCTCGTTTCTCCTTACCCTCCCCCTTCTCCCTCAGTAAATTCAATATCAGATGAGTTTGCTTCATAGTAACGTCACCAGAGGGCAGACTATGGAAGGAAAATGTGATCCAAGTTAATACATGGAAGAATTTTACTCGGTGTTTGAATTTTGGAGCTGCCTGAGTGTAAATACCTCCAGACTGCTCCCCAAACCAGGCTTTATAGATCTACTAAGCCGTTCTATTTTTTTTTTTCTATTTCTCTGTCACAGTGAGTTTCTCTTGTTCAGTGAAATACATATGGTTTTGAATATTTGAACCCAATGTTTCTTCTTTGCTTTAAATTCTGAAATGTTTTGCAAAATGTGGGAAAATGGAGCTTGATATGTCAATTGCATTTTTTTCCTGCCAAAAAGCTGTTATTATTTTTGCTGTACATGGGCCTCTCACTGTTGTGGCCTCTCCCGTTGCGGAGCACAGGCTCCGGACGCGCAGTCTCAGCGGCCATGGCTCACGGGCCCAGCCGCTCCGCGGCACGTGGGATCTTCCCGGCCCGGGGCACGAACCCGGGTCCCCTGCATCGGCAGGCGGACTCTCAACCACTGTGCCACCAGGAAAGCCCCAAAAAGCTGTTTTGATTTTAGGCTTCATTCACAGGCAGAAGATGTCCATAGTAAGAGGGTTTACATTTCTGAGTCCGCACACATGTGACACATGGCCACCCTTGCCTCATTCTTTTGCCCTCGGAAGGCACTGTTGATAGATTTAGGTGATCTTCCTTGCTGAGTTCAAAGGCAGATTAGATGCCTTCTCACCATAGCACTTCGGTCAACTTCCAGCAATCAATGGAACTTGAGAGAAAACCAATTTGGCATCCCTGAGATATTCTCCTTCACACTTCCATCACTCCCCGTTTAAAGTATAGTGTTTGGGCCTCAATTTTTTTTTTTTGGCCTCGCTGCGAGGCTTGTGGGATCTTAGTTCCCCAACCAGGGATTGAACCCAACCTGGGAGTGAAAGCGCCGGGTCCTAACCACTGGACCGCCAGGGAATTCCCTGGGCCTCTATTTTAAAAAGCATATTTGATGCTTAATTGTGCAGTTCCACTCTCGGAGAATTTTGGAAATCTGCAGGACTTTTTTTGCTGTTGCTTATTTTTTTTTCTATGTTATCAGTATCTCCAGTTTGTGTGTGTGTGTGTGGGTGTGTGGGTGTGTGCGTGTGATGAAATATACATTACACAAAATTTACTATCTTAGACATTTCTAAGTGTACAGTTCAGTAGCATTAAGTATACTCACTGTATCGTGCAACCATCACCACTATCCATTTCCAGAACTTTTTCATCTTCTCAAACTGAAGTTCTCTACCCGTTAAACATTAATCCCTCAGTTTACTCCCACAGTCCCTTATAATCACCATTCTACTTTCTATGAATTTGCCTACTTTAGATACTTCATGTAAGTGGAATCATACAGTGTTTGTCATTTTGTGAATGGCTTATTTCCCATACCATAATTTCTTCAAGGTTCACCCATGCTGTAGCATGTAGCAGAATTTTATTCCTTTTTAAAAGCTGAATAGATACATAACCATTGCAGGTATATACCACATTTTGTTTATCTGTTCATCCGTTGGTGGACACCTGGATTGTTTCCACTTTTTGATGTTGTGAATGACGCTGCTATGAAAGTGGCTGTACAAGTATCTGTTTGAGACTCTACTTTCAATTATTTTGGATATATATTCAGAAGCAGAATTGCTGGATCATATGGTAATTCTATGTTTAATTTTTTTTTAAGGAACTGCCATGGTGCTTTCCATAGCAGCTGCACTGTTCTACCTTCTCACCAGCAATGCACAAGTGTTCCAATTTCTCCACATCTTTGTGGGACCTTTTTTTTTTTTTTACATCTTTATTGGAGTATAATTGCTTTACAATGGTGTGTTAGTTTCTGCTCTATAACAAAGTGAATCAGTTATACATATACATATGTTCCCATATCTCTTCCCTCTTGCGTCTCTCTCCCTTCCACCCCCCCACCCCCATCCCACCCCTCCAGGCGTGTGGGACCTTTTTGTAGTCACAATGACTAAGGACATACTTGGCACTTAGTAGGTAGGTGCCTGTATTGCTAATACCCCTGCAATGAGTGAGGTTTTCCCTCACAATGAAGAATTGTCCCCCAGACTGCATTATTTTTTAATATCTCGTTGGTCATTCATGTAGGTGAAAAATTTGTTGATAGTGATCTAATCCTAGACCTGAATTCCACTTTATATGCAACACAAGTTACTTTTTACACACTTTTAATATGCAATGAATCCCATTTGGGTAACCATGTAAATTGAAGCAACACTGCATTCTCTTTTGTGAGAACGTTACCAAGAGTTGCTCACCGTTTCTGAAAATCTCATCACCGATGGCAACACTCTCATGGGATTTGACTTGCCAATGCAGCACACCCGTTTTTGTCTGCAGTATTAACTGTCCTGTTCCTGGAGTTTTACATGAAAGGCAAGCATCTGACTACTCACTGATGTCTTCTATTGTAGTCAAGCATGAGCATCTACATAGTTGTGGGTTGGCCATTCCATCTGTGGGTTTCATTTCAGGACTGTAAAATAGATGAATCGGATATTTAATATAAAGACAGTCCACTGCTATAGACAAGGTGTTGCTTTTCTTATCTCTGTTGAAGAGGGGGTTGCAATGAACTCAATGTGTCACCCCAAAATTCCTATGTTGAAACTTAACCCTCCTATGATGGCATTAGGAGGTGGGTCCTTTGGGAGGTGATTAGGTCATGAAGATGGAGCCCCCATGATGGGATTAGTGCTCTTATAAAAGGGACCCCACAGAGCTCTCTCACCCTTTAGCCCATGTGAGTTTACAGTGGAAAGATGGCCGCCTAGAAGCAGGTTCTCACCAGACACTGCATGAGTTGGCACTTTGATTTTGAACTTCCCACCCTCTAGAACTGTGAGAAATCAATTTCTGTCATTTATAAGCCGCTCAGTCTATGGTATTTTATTATAGCAGCCTGAATGGGCTAAGACAGAGGCATTACATGCCGGCCTTCTAGGAAGCTGAGCTTGGGTGAGGTGTGTATGTGTGAATGTGTGGGTTTAGTTTTTTGTTTCGTTTTTCTAATAGTGGCAAATGATTTAGGCTAACCACTTCCACTCTTTCCAAGTCCATACATTGCCAAAAGTGCAGATTTTTGAGAGCAACGTCACCTGGGAGAGGTGTCACTCTGATTCAGATGCTATAGGTAAGATTCTCTGATGTACATGAGATTGAAGGCACCAATGGGCCCTCATTGCTGCCAATCTCTGACTAACCGTGAATTCTGGGTCTTCAAATAACTTTTTTCTTTTTATTGGGGTATATTTGCTTTACAATGTTGTGTTCACTTCGGCTGTACAACGAAGTGAATCAGTTATATGTATACATATATCTGCTCCCTCTTGGACCTCCCTCCCACCTGCCATCCCATCCATCTAGGTCACCACAGAGCACCGAACTGAGCTCCCTGCACTATACAGCAGGTTCCCACTAGCTATCTGTTTTACACATGGCTGTGAACATTGAATAACTTTTAATTTTATGGCATCTTAAAATAGATTTAAAAATGACATGATATGAGTAACTCTACCTCATCTGGCAAAATTGATGATTTCAACAGATGTTGACTGGCCTCTATTTTGTGCTGGGCCTCGTTTGAGGTACGGAGGACAAGGTGGAGAACAAAATGAGTCTCTTAAAAACGGTGGTGGCCTAGTGGTTAGGATTCCGGGATTTCACTGCTGTGGCCTGGGTTCAGTCCCTGGTCAGGGAACTGAGACCCCTCAAGCCACGCAGCAAAAAAAAAAAAAAAAAAAGTATCAGAAGTCTGGAAACTGCATTCTTTTTGATACAGCGATCTCCTATTTATCCGAAGGAAGCTACCAGGCAAATGCAAAGTGTGCATTGTTTATCAGATGAAAGTAAAAACCAGGAAAAAGCTTACCTGTGAAACAAGAGGACTGATTGAGTTATCATACATTTATATAATGGAGAACTAGACAGCCATTAAATTTATATTTATTAAAAGGGAAGAACAAAATGGACATATATTTAGTAAAAAGTTGATTATAGACTGTATGTGTATTATCCACTTCAAAAAGTTTTTATATTTATATGCATATATTTTTGTTTTTTAAAAGTTTTGGAAGGATTTGCACCAGTGGTGAGCGAAGGGGAAATATAAATTTCATCAAATTTCTGTTTTCTTTTCTCTTTACAAAAATATTTTACAACGATCAGGTATTAAGTATATAATTTCAAAATGAATATGCTTTCCACAAACATCTGAAATAAACAAAATTTGCCTATATACTTGCTATATTTGATTACTAGCGCTGTCATAAAAATGTACCACAGGGCTTCCCTGGTGGCGCGGTGGTTGAGAGTCCGCCTGCCGATGCAGGGGACATGGATTCGTGCCCCGGTCCAGGAAGATCCCACATGTCATGGAGCGTCTGGGCCCGTGAGTCATGGCTGCTGAGCCTGTGCGTCCAGAGCCTGTGCTCTGCAATGGGAGAAGCCACAACAGTGAGATGCCCGCGTACTGCAAAAAAAAAAAAAAAATGTACCACAGACTGGTAGCTTAAACAATAGAAATTAATTTTCTCACAGTCCTACAGGCTAGAAGTCTGAGATCAAGGCATCAGTAAGATTTCTTCTGAGTCTCTTCTCCTTGGCTTGTAGATGGCCATCATCTCCCTGAGTCTTTACACAGTCCTGTCTCTGTATGTGTCTGTGTCCTAATCTCCTTTTCCTACAAAGACACCAGTCATATTGAATTCGGGCCACTCTAATGACCTGATTTGAACTGAATTGCCTCTTTAAAGACCTTATCTCAAAGTGTAGTCACATTCTGAGGTACTGGGGTCAGGCCTTCAACGTATGAATTTGGGGGAACAAAATTTAGCTCATAACAGTTGCCTTCTAAATAAAGTAAGGAAGTCTAGCTTTCACATGAAACACTTTCTGCTGTAAAAACATAATTACAGCATGAAGCTATAATGATGCTAATAATTATTTTATAGCAGGCTAAAAGTTATGTTACACATTTAGACATAGAGTTCCAAAATGTCACTGGTGATATGAAGAAGATCCAAATTCATACCCGCACAGCAGTTTTCCTTCCTAAGTGGATTCATAATTTGTACTATTTGAATTGAGTCATGCTTTCTTCCTTTGAGGCCAGCAGTCAATCAACCCACACCTACTGGACACCCACAGGATGCGGCACATTTTACTAGGTGTGGGGCTGAATTAAAAATAAACAGAAGCTCAACTCATGCCCTGAAGGAGCTTTTAATTTCTGAGGGACACAGAACATTCCCACTGAACATAAACACACTCATAGTGAAATATTTCGCGTGGGGTTTAGAGACCAGCAGCCTAATTTATTTTGTGGAGAGTGACATATTTTGTAATTAAGGGACCACAAAATAACGTGATAAGCCAGGACTAGCCTGTAGCCTCTTGACTCCACGCCCAGTACTTTTCCCATCAGATTAGCCGTCCGCGGACCCCAACGAGCGCCACGAACTGCAGTGCTAAGTTGTGCCCTAAATGCCTCGGAAGTTTTAAGCAAATGAAAAAAAAATCAGATCCTGGTATCAGGAAGAGCATTTCAAATGCATCTTGGAGGAGGGAAGCATCAGGGAGGAAAGGAGCAAGGAGAGCAGTCTTATGGCTGGTTATCCTCTTGGTCTAAGAGTTTGCTGTGTTGAGTAGCACAGAAAGTAAGGAGCTTCTTTCAGGCCAAGGGAGGGAGATTGGCAAGGTGGGGGAGGGGATGAAGGGGGTGAGGGGGGCGTGAGAGGAAGGAGAGATGCTCCCCTGGGGGAGTGTGGGTGGGGCGGGGTAAGGTCACTGAGAGTGAGCCTGGCAGAAGCTGAGTTTGCCAGAACGCCCATCACGTTCCATAGCTTCTTTCACTGCCAATTATTTCTTGGTATGGTTAGAAGAGATTTAAAGTTTTCTCCTGGGGACACTGAAAAGCCTATACGTATTATTCCATAAAGTCCAGGGCAATTGCATGGATTCATTTTTAAGGACAAGTGTGTGAGTATGTGTGTGAATGAGTGTGTGTATGCGAGGGAGCATGTGTGAGGAGTGAGTGCGTGTGCATGGGTATGTGAGTGAATAGTGCGTGTGTGTGTCAGTGTATGCGAGTGTGCGAGAGTGTACATGAGTGTGCACATGAAAGAGAGTGTGGGTTGGTGGGAATATGTATGTGAGTGTGACCACATGAGTGTGTGCGAATGTGTGTGAGAGTGAGTGTACGTGTCTGCACGTTGGCCCTAGAGGTCACTGTTTTTGTTTCCTGTTGCTGCTGCAACAAGATGACACGTATTTAGTGGCTTGAAACAACACATTTATTATCTTATATTTCTGAAGGGGTCCAAAATGGGTCTCATTGGGTTAAAATCAAGTTGTCAGTGGGGCTGCATTCCTTCTGGAGACTCTAGGGGAGAATTTGTTCCTTGCCTTTTCCAGGCTCCAGAGGCTGCCCATGTTTCTTGGTTTGTGGCCCTTCTTCCATCTCCAAAGCCAGCAATGGCAGAAAGAGTCCTTCTCACATCGAGTATTCTGACCTATTCTTCTGCCCCTGCTTCCACTTTTAAAGATCCTGGGGATTACATTGGACCCACCTGGATAATTCAGTGTAATTTACCTAAGGTCAGCTGATTAGCAATCTTAATTCTATCTGCAACGCAATACCTTATGCCATGTAACCTAACATATTCACGGGTTCCAGGGATTAAGAGGCGGCATTATTTAGCCTACCACGGTCACTATTATAATCACTAGAAGAGCTTCCATAAAGCAGAAATGTCTCTTTCCCCTTTCTCCAAATGTTGACTTGCCTTGGAGGGGCAGCAGCCAGTGCGCTGGAAAAGCCGGTGTACTTAGCAAAAGTGATTCAGCTCCACCTCTATTGAGATCCACTGGATGAAACGTTATCCTGAAGTAGTGTCTGTCTTTTCCCAAATAGCTCTTCAGGACTTTTGTGATGACCTCTCTAAACCTTCATTTTTATTCATGAGAAAACGAAAAGCCAGGCTGTCTCCAAGGTTTCCCAGCTGTTGGGGCAGAGCTGGATCTCTAAGAAGCTCCTCAGAACGCCATCCACTTCCCTTCTTACTGTTATGCTCATCAGTGTTCCAAGATTATTGCCCTGCCTTTTTTAACCAAAAGGGATGGTGTTTAATTCTCTTGACTAACAAAGCGTATCTGTCTGTGTGTATGTGTCTTAAAAGCAATTACAATAATTGGACAAGGTGCTTACATGGGTTTGCTGCGTTTGCTGCCTGAGGCACCTAATGAGATGGGGAGGTGAAAGTCTACACAAACGTGCCTGGCGTTCAATCCGGAGTACCATGGTATGAAGAAGATGCAGACAAATTGGCAGAGGTTCCAGAAGAGATCAGCTAAAATGATGAAAAGCGAGAAGATTGAAGCAGCTAAGCGGGGAAATGCTTCACTAAGCAGTCAGCCGGCTGGAAGAAAGCCGGCTCCAAGACTTCTATGAATATTTTCAAGCTATGATAAAGAGGGGACATAATTACTTTAGCATTTTGGTAGATCTAAGAAAATGCACTGTGTATAGACACAAAGGGAAAAAAAAAACTACTTGTGCCAACATGCAGTTGATCTCTGCTTATAGGCATTCTTTTTTTTTTCCACTTTGGCTGATTGTTAGGTTGACCAGTTGTCCCAGTTTTTCTGGGACTGAGGGTTTTCCTGGGATGTAAGACTGTCAGTGCTAAAACTGGTACCGTCCAAGGCAAACCAAAACAGATTGCCTCACAACTGACTGCACTGCTTGTCTCATTGCATGTGAGGGTCATGATCTAGGCCTAACCTGTCTGTCCACTTGGAGACACTGGGATACCAGAGGTAACCAGAAATCCTGTTTGTGTGAGGATTCCAAATCTCCTTGGAGAAATGAGAAAGACATCCCTGGGACTCATGGTAGAGCCTCAGAATACCTGTTTGAGGTATTTGGTTCAAATCAGGGAGGCAAAGCCTGCCCACTTTGTCTGAGATCAGTAGGTACCTGGGTATTTCAAGAAGGTGGAGAAAATGGTCTGAGATTGCCTGGGTTGTCCTGTGGTTCCTGGTCAGGTATAGTGACCAATACATTTGATGTAGTATTTGATGGTATCCCTCAAATCAACTCTAGTCTAATCAGAAAGATTGAGGCTACTTTTTGGGGCCCTGGAAATTTATAATCACCGAGGAAGGAGAGTGTCAGTGTTGAGGGCCCTGCAGAAGCAGTGGGACAAGTGTTGGGGCTCAGGCTCTGGTATCAAGAGGATGGCTAATCACTTTTCAGTAGCAAAAACTGCAGCCATCAAGCCAGGCTGTCAGATAAAGGAAAAACAAATACAAAAACATCCAATGAGAAAGAATGTGAGGTTCCCCCCAAAAGGGAAGACAATTAGTGGAAACTTAGAAACACAGTAATAAGACCTTGTGAGCCTTCCTTCAAACCAAATACAATCTCTGTTTTTCCCAAGTTGTTAGAGTCTAAAAGTCCTGTTTTACTCACAGACTTAGAGAAAGAACTTATGGTTACCAGGCGGGAAGGGTTGGGGGGAGGCATAGATCGGGAGTTTGGGACTGTACATGTACACACTGCTATATTTAAGATAGGTAACCAACAAGGACCTACTCTATAGCACAAGGAAGTCTGCTCAATATTCTGTAAAAACCTAAATGGGAAAAGAATTTGAAAAAGAATAGATACACGTATATGTATAACTGAATCACTTTACTGTACACCTGAAACTAATACAACATTGTTAATCAACTACACTCCAATATAACAAAAAAATTTTTAAAGAAATGCAAAGAAAAAAAAAAAGCCTGCTTTTCCAGAACAGAGAGATTGGGTCCTGCTGCCCTGGAGTTGGATGAACCCCTGGAAACATTAGGCAAAGGTACATAGCAGAGGCAAGAATCAGGATCCAGACAGGTTGCTGAAATGTGAAAACAGAAAGAAGGGAGAAGAATTTAGTTCAAAGTAGCCTCATCTGAATAGCAGAACTGAGGTGTGGGTCAGGTTATGAAGGGGTATTTAATTACCCTTCTTGCATATTCAGAATCAGTCAGTATTCTTAGTTGTATGCAAGACAAAATGACTGGCTGATATAAGTAGAAAAGGAATTTCCTACAAGAATAATAGGTATTTATTGGAAGCTTCTGGAGGGCTGAAGAACTAGGCTTGGAACTAGAAAGCAAAGGAAAAAAAAATGTCTACAACTACACCACAGAGAGGACAGTGATGCCACAGCCTGCCCCGGATGCCTTGGCTTCCATTGCTGACCCAGGAACTCCATGCCTCTAATCACCATCCCTCTGCCATTTTTGCTGCTACCGTGCCTCCGCCGCAATCCTCCTGCCACTGTAACACACACATACACAGAATTCTCTGCCATTCTGGCTTCGTATCAGCACGTATTCCTCATCTGCCGTCCACGTGGATGTGTCTGATGCAAGGAATCTGGGTCCAAGGAGGTTGGGGAAGAAAACATCTGTCATTTCCAGCACGTATCAGGGGTGGTTGTCTTTGTATTCCTTGGAGGCTCTGTGTGGGGAATGAGAAGCTGGGCAGTCAATTGTCCTTCAGCGTGTACCCCTTCAGCAGCCCAATAACATATACTCTTATCCCTATACTTATACTTCCCACCTAACAACCATCATTCATGCCATTGAAAATATGCTCTCACCTCCTAAATATAGGTGACTCAAAGTCTCATTGCTTCTGAGTCCAGCTTGGAGTTCAGGATCTCTGGGCCATGACCATTTCTCATCTGTTCCATAATGATTTCATTTTGATATTTTGTAATCTCTGGGAAAATTTGTAAGGGTAATAACCATCACCTGATATAAAATAGTGGGAGAAAGGAGAAGAAAGTTAGTTAAAATACCAACATATATATTTTAGTGAGGAAGAAAATTAAGGAGCTCATTTCTGTATTTGGTCAAGAGGATTAAGTTGATGAATATATCTCCCCTCCACTACCACCATGTTTCTTTTGAACTCAGACAGCATCTCACTTGGTCAGGGTTCTGAACCTGATGAGATGATACAAACTTTCATTCTAAGAGTTCTGAAATCTTGGTGGTCTTGCCTGAAGTGTGTTTCTATAGCCCTTGATTGGTTTTTTACCATTGGGCACAGTAATATTAAGAGATAGCCCAATGATCCATGGGTTCCATCCATCTCCAATTGCCTTTAGTTTGTAGCAGCAGCCCTGTTTCCCTGTTGATAGTCAAGAGCAATCAAATGCAACCAACAACACATCTTTTTTTTTGGTCTGCTTGCAAAGCTACTTCTGGGTGAAAGTGTACAATGTAGGACCAGTGAATTATAAATGCAGCAGCCCTTTCACCTTTTTTTCCCTGTAATGTGTGTTCCTTAGACAGACACAATTTGATGGTGGATGGTGATGCTGACCAAAGAATGACAGGTGCAGAAAACAAGTCCAAATCCAGAATGTGTTTATATCCATGAGGACAAATGCTGATGCCTCATGATAGAAGGGATTGAATTCAGTCCATCTGCCACCAGGTAGCAGGCTGGTCCATCCAGGGAAGACAGTATTAGGGGATAAAGGATGATTCATCCCATTTGCAAGTTGGACCTCAGTGCTGGAGGGAGGGAGGTTAGCCTCAGTGAAATCTGTGTCTTCGAGTCCATCAGTATGTTCCACTCCCACCACCATGGCCTCTTTGCTCATGAGTCCATTGAACCACCACTGGGGTGGCTGGGGAGGAGACTGACCAATAGCTACAGGAGTGGGCATCTTGTCCATTGGTTTATTGAGTACCCATTGGGAACACTGTGGAGTGAGAGTCTTTTAGTGAGTTTGCATTTGAGGCACTCTCCTAGAAGCCCATCCACATACCTTCTCAAATCCTGTTACTAGTTCTCCAATATTGTTCCTTCCAAGTTCATGACCAACCATTCAAACATTAGCTGCAGCTCACAGCCCAAGAATCCTAAGCCATCTTAGAAGAACATATATTTCATGAAGCCAAGGGTAGCATCTGTTTTATTTGCCATGGCTCCACATTAATAAATGAATGCCTAAATGAATGGTTGCTTTTTAAATCTTAAACTAATATTGTAATCATTTTCCATTATCAATAGAAAGCAATCCATTTTAATGGCTAGGTAAGGTTTCATCCAGTAAATGTAATATTACGTTTCTAATGAGCTGGGGTCTGAGAGAGAGCCTGTTGGACAATGACAAGACCCACGTCACTCCTTGAATCTTCTGCAGTCTTCCCAATCTGTCTGAAAGTACGGTATTCTCTACTTGCCTCTTGCCATAAGTTTTGATTGTCCCAGAAACAAAAGTGGTCTGAAATCTGAAGAAGCAAAGGTTAATTACATGCAGTGGATCAGGGCACTGAAAACTCATTCTTCTGTGGTAGGAGCAGAAATTCAATCAACAATTTTTTTTGTTTTTTTGCTTATTTGTTTTTGACACTCACTAGGCCCTGAGAAAGAAGCACAGCACAGATACAGATACATTAACAACATGTTGGGTTCAAAATCTTCACCTGTGTTATCTCATGAGTTTTCACAATAACCCCATGAATTGTTATCAGCAAGGTAGAGAGAAGGTGAAGAACTTGTCCCAGGTTTCTCATTGCTGATGTAACACTAGGATCATACAAGGCAGTCTGAATCTCTGATGTCATTCTAGATGTGGTCTCAAATGACTTTTTAAAAAAATTTTATTGGATTATAGTTGATTTACAATGTTGTGTTTGTTCCAGCTTTAGATGATTTTAATCAGATGCATTCTTGGCAAAGGAGGACATGAATAAAGAACATCAGGAAGTAAGTGGGTATCTTGCTCTTAAAATGGTGGCAGGATGTGTACCCCCTGCTGGGAATCACAGCAACCCCTAGCTATTTAGAAGGGGTTGAAAGACTTTAAATAATTTCTTTGGGAGAAGAACTCCTTGGCAAACTGGAAATTGGAGAAGTTCTACCTGACTTCTTTCTGTCTCTCGGGCCTCAGTTGACCTAGGCTCCTTATCTTATCAGGAGAGAGGAAAGTCTCATGACAAACCTTCACTTGACTCCCCAGCTTAATGGGCACTCTCCATTGCCTCCAAAACACATAACAGGTACCCATGGTAAGTTGAATCGCAGAGCTAATTGACCACTCTCTCACCCACTTGCGGATTTAGCTGCTGTGTTTACCAAGTCAGGTGTTAGCTCCCAAATATCTGTATGCTGGTTGTACTTATTACTATAACTAATAAATTAAATATTATGTGAACTTTTTTTTTTTTAAGAAAAACAAATTGAACACCAACAACATACCAGGCTTTGTTCTTCAGGCTTGGAATAAATCGATGAACAAAGAAACAAGGATTTCTTTTTTCATGTAACTTATCTTCTATGCAAAAAAAAACTACGTCATAGAGTTGTATCTATGTGAACTATGTTAAATGCTTCTGTGAGACTCAACACATGTGAGTTGCTCAAAATTTTTGCTGAATTTGGTGTGGTTAAGACAACTGTAAAAAGATTTGAAAAAATATTGCCAAGATCTAGAAGGATTCCACACACAGAGCACTTCACAAGTGTCTTTAAGTTCTTGTTCTATTTTAAAGTAGTCAAAACTAGAAATACATGAATGTGATTTATACAAGAAAAACAATGAAGACATACAATCAGCAAACCTATACCCAAGAAAGACTTTGGTCATTTCTCAAGAGGTAAGTGAAGCAATGGACATTTACGTGTTTTAAGTTACAAGGAAGTGTTTAAGGTAAGTATGGTAAGTATGTATCTTTTTATTTTTTTAAATGGATTTTCACTGTAAGTGGTCCTTTTGATTGGCAACCAACAACTAGTCCCCAGCAGGGTCTGATGAAAGGGTTTCTACTCTAATTTTCAAGGACCAGTTGAATCAGAATCATCAGGGGAGCTGCAGTCTGAAGTCAGAAGTTCTGAGGACGGGCTGGAGGAACCTGCATTTAAACAACCCCAGTTGGGACCAACTGAGAAGAGTTGGCCTCTCAGGGCTCTTCTACTAATCAGGGCAAAATCCGTAGGTCCTTCTTTGTCTGGACCTTCAATCTTGAGGATTGGAGCTCAAGACATCACTTGGTGGGAAGGCTCCATCCTGCCTTTACAGGTGAAACCATTGTTGTGGGGGGCGGGGGTCTTATTTTGTATTGTGTCATAGCAGAGACCTGGTATTTAAAGAAATGAAGTCAACGTGCAAGTCTTGGTGCCCAAATTAGGTATACCAAGGAGATTAAGAAAGGACACTTGACTTGAGCAGTTGGGACAAACTCAGCATGTGAATCAGTAGGTTATATTACTAGACAGCATACAGTGTAATTAATAGCAAAATCACATGCTACCAATCCTATAGGGTGGTGAGAGTCTCAGGGTGACCAGCCAGGACTAAGGGGTCTCCTGGGACATGGGACTTGGAATGTTAAAAGTGAGACAGTCCAGGACAAAACAGGACAGTTTGTCACTACAGAGAAGGATTGATTTTTAGAGCAAGCCTAGCTGGGGAAGGCTTTGTGGAGGAGGGAAATAACTGAGTGGCCATCAGAGTCTAGAAGAACGTATAGCAGCCAAGAGCTAGGAGAGAAGAGGGAGAATTCTAATTCGAATGCATGAGCGGCTTCACAGATTCCCCCAGGTCTATCAGTTTAGATCCAGGTATTTTAAACCCAGTGTGTTTTTAGTGATTATTTGGCATATTGCTACAAGAAGTGTGACAGAGCTAAGTGGTTCTGCTAGCTCGAGTGGTAACAACTCACATGTGCGCCCACCTCTGAGAACAGGCTGATTAGTTCACGTTTGCAGAAGCCTCGGAGAGCATGCCGCACAGCCTGAAACCCAGGTATCATTAGCCAGTGAGCTCCACCTTTAAAAATGTACGTTTCTGTACTTCCATCCTTATTTCTTCTCAATTCCTTTGAAATAGCTGAATTCCTGCAGATTCCAGCATGAGCCTCTCAGTGGATTAGAAGAGGCCACAGGTGCCTGACTTGTGTGTGAAAGGGATTATATACAAAGAGCCCAGGGCCCAGGCTGCATTACTGGTGGGCTACAGGGCCAATTTCTTTTTCTTTTATGGTTACACTAAAAACAATTTATTGGAGTGTAGTTGATTTACAATGTTGTGTTAGTTTCAGGTGTACAGCAAAGTGAATCAGTTATACATATACATATATCCACTCTTTTTTTAGATTCTTCTCCCATATAGACTATTACAGAGTATTGAGTAGAGTTCCCTGTGCTATACAGTAGGTATTTATTATTATCTATTTTATATATAGTAGTGTGTATTATGTCAATCCCAATCTCCCAATTTATCCCTCCCCCCTTTTCCCCTGATAAACATGTTTGTTTTCTACATCTGTGACTCTACTTCTGTTTTGTAAATTAAGTTCATTTGTCCCCTTTTTTTAGATTCCATATGAGTGATATCATATGATATTTGTCTTTCGCTGTCTGACTTACCAGGGGGCCAGTTTCTAACTGTGCTGTCGGATTCCTGTTGGAGAGCTCTTGCATTGCTCCTCCCCCCGCCTCTCCTCTGGTTGGCCTATTCATAGATATCCTTTACATCGCTCATATATGTTTTATGTACCATACATGTAATATCATAGACCACATGACATTCTATCAATAGATGACATATGTCTTGTAATGAGAGATGGAGCTGATGTGACAGTACAGCTAAAACACTGAAGAGCAGCCCACGCTCTGCCCTGAGCTCAGGCTGATGGCGAATGCCTCTGGGATGGGGCAGAAGTGGGAAAGGCTTCAGCACAGATGTGCCCCCCGACCCCTCTCCAGAGCTGCTTCTAAAGGGGAGGGGGGAGGCGAGGCCCCACTTCCGGAGCTTGTTTCCTATTCCCGGGCAGCTTAAAGCTGAGCCAAGCAGAACAGCGCTGTCCAGAGCATGTAAGCATGTAGATGTGTGTGTGTTGTGTGTGTGTATGTGTGAGTGTGTATGTTGTCTGAGTGTGTTTAAGTGTGTATGTTGCATGTGTGTATATATGCACGGTGTGTATGTATATATTTGTGAGTTTGTATGTTGTGTATATGTGTGTATAGATACATGTGTATGAATATGTGTACATGATTGTGTAGGTACTTATGTGTTTGGGGAATGGGTGCATATTTGTGTATGTTGTGTGTGTGTATGTACGTTGTGTGATTACGTTGTGTGTGTGTATGTACGTTGTGTGGGTATGTTGTGTGGGTATGTTGTGTGTGTTGTGTGTGTGTATCTTGTGTGTGTATGTTGTGTGTGTGTGTGTATATTTTGTGGGTATGTTGTGTGTGTGTGTATGTTGTGTGTGTGTTGTGTATCTTGTGTGTGTATGTTGTGTGTATATTGTGTGGGTATGTTGTGTGTGTGTGTGTATGTTGTGTGTGTATGTTGTGTGTGTGTGTATGTTGTGTGTGTATGTTGTGCGTGTGTGTGCATGCCAGTATGCACATAGCCTTCTTAAAAGATCCCTGAGAGTTTATGGTTATACTCTGGACCTTGGGTGGTGAACAAGCTTGCCAGCCCCCAAATGTGGGTGCAGAGACATTCCCCTGCTCCTTGTTTTGGTGAGAGGGTGGGTGACAGCGCTGGGGGAGGGGGGAAAAGGACGGAGTGAGCAGGACCAGAGCCCAGGCTGGGGGCGGGGCCTGTCTCCAGGCCTGGGTTTGCCTCTTGTCATCGCCTCTCCCCTGGTCACAGTGCGAGGCAGAGGGGATCATAGCCGGGCTTCGCCACTAACAATAACCCGTCTTAGACATCCTGCCCATCTGTGGAACTTCTGGAAGCAGTTCTCTCAGCCATCGTTGCTAAGCAGTAGAATATGAATTGTGCTTTGAGGTCCCACACTTGGCTAGGATTTTGTGAATAAAAAAGCACAGGTGTTGGCAAGTCAGCCCTGGCTGGGTCACGCTCACATTTATGATCCTGCCCAGTTCCAGAGCTTGTTTGGATAATTCCATTCTTGGCTAGCCCAGCAGACAGGGTGAACAGAGTGAGGAGTCAGCAAACCTGATTTTCGTTAGACTTCACGGAGCCCAGAAGCCAAGGCTACTCTTGCAGGATTGCTGTTAACGAGTCTTGAAAAATCAATATGGCTGTAGGATGTACACTAGCCATTTACTACTTGACAGTGGAGGAAGGGATGGAGTCTTACTAAACAGAGCAAAGGTTTAAAGACCTAGAGAGATGGGCTGGTAGGTTAGAGAAGCCAGGAACATGGGCATCACTCACTGTGATGAGCCCCTGAGTCTGAATACCAAGACTCCTTGGGATTACAGATTCTTGGGGTTTCTTTCCTGGCATCTTGAACAAGTGCAACCAGTTCCTTTGCCTGTGTGTGTTTTTTCCCCCAGTGGTGGCACCCACATAGGTTATTGCACAACTGGCCAGTCATCCACCGTGACCTTAAGAAAAGGAAGCCATGTGTAAATAGGGGTTGGGAGCGATTTAAAGGTGACATCACCCTCCTTCCTCATATTAGGTCTTTAAACAGCCACATCAAACATGGCCCATGATCATGTCTGCACGATCACGTCTTTGAAGCCACTTCTTCAGATGAGAACGTGCCTGCCACCTTCAGATGGGGCTTCAGACAAGTTGGTCCCTGGCCACTGGTTTTCCTGTGCTGTAGATGTGGTGGGTTCTCTTGATCTTCAAGGAGACACCTTAGTGCTGATAACCATCTGACTATCTTCTTTTCTTTTCTCTGCCCTTCATTTCTTTCTTTCACCATTTTTTAAACTTTTTTTTAAAATTTTTACTTTTTTATATAATTTTTAAAGGTTCTGTTCCATTTACAGTTATATCTTTCACCAGCATTGAGAGAAAATCTGAGTGCCTTTTAAAAAAATTATGTTTTACTCTTCTTATGGTTACCCAAATCCATTCCATATTTTTCCAACACATTTTTTTTTTTTTTTTTTTTTTTTGCGGTACGCGGGCCTCTCACTGTTGTGGCCTCTCCCGTTGCGGAGCACAGGCTCCAGACGCGCAGGCTCAGCGGCCATGGCTCACGGGCCCAGCCGCTCCGCGGCACGTGGGATCTTCCCTGACCGGGGCACGAACCCGTGTCCCCTGCATCGGCAGGTGGACTCTCAACCACTGCGCCACCAGGGAAGCCCTCCAATACATTTTAATGGTAGGAGCTTCACATTTTGGTCTTCCTTATAAGCATTACTTACTTATAGATCAGAGCTGCCGAATAGAATTTTCTGCAATGATGGAAATATTCTATAACTGCCCTCTCCAATACAGTAGCCACTACAGGTGGCTCTCGAGCGCTCAAAGGTGATTAGAGGGACTAAAAAATGGCATTGTCACTTTTAGTTCATTTCAACTAATGTCAGTTTAAATAGCGGCATGTGCCTAGTGGCTCCAGTATTGAACCCTGCCGTGGTAGACCATGGGTGTATCTCCTCCCCCTCTACGCGCTCCAAATCTCAATTCAGTGGAGTTTTTCCCCTTAGGCGATCCAGGCACACTTCCTCACCCCCCTCTAGGCTCCTTGACATCAGAGAAAGTAAGCAAACACTCAGCTTACTGCCCTGCAATTTCTCTGCAAGCTCTCAGACTTCTTCACAGGGCAAGTTGTAAGGTAGGTTGGGAAAGACTTATTGAAATGTCAGTAATACAGGAGAGAAAATGTCGCTTCTTCGCCAAGAACTTTCTTTGTTGACACAACAGTTTTATCTGCATATGTGTAGAAGGAGACAATGGCCAGCTCTGAAATGGAGTTCCGGAATCCCAGGTGGGTTATATTTCTATGCCAGTTTCATGTACGTTTAAACTAATGTAAGTTATTAGAGCGATTTATGCATGCTTGAAGGTGCCATATTACAAACGTTTTAGGAGCAAGCCTGTGGGAATTACAATTACATAACGAGAGAAGAATTTGAAGAGTCCTGGGTTTGCACGGAGGAAAGCAGCTCAGGCTGGGTTTAAGCTTCCGACTGAGGCACCATCTCTCTTGGACAGAATACTCCAACTGTAATCGGGTGATATTGGCAAAGACCTGTGAGGGAGGTGACTGGGAAGCGTCCATTTACACAAACAGGCTCCTGGCAAAAGAAAGGCACAAGGAATTTTCAGGGTGGAAAAAACAAAATGCATACTTTTTGGTAAAAGTCAAATGCAATTATTAAGCCCCGAAAACAGAAAGTGGCTAGAAAGGCGATACCGCTCAGACAATGTTATACACATGCAAAAGCTCTAAGGACCCAAGAGAGCTCATCAGTGTCAGGAAAACAAGATAGATGGGGATTGCCTGAGACTGAGTGTCAGACAGTGACCACGTAAGGAAACAATTCCCAGGTCTGGGGAGGAGTCCTTGGTTAAGGCCATACAGCTCAGACAATGCTATACACATGCAAAAGCTCTAAGGACCCAAGGGAGCTCATCAGTGTCAGGAAAACAAGATAGATGGGGATTGCCTGAGACTGAGTGTCAGACAGTGATCACGTAAGGAAACAATTCCCAGGTCTGGGGAGGAGTCCTTGGTTAAAATAGTGGGGGTTACAGCCCTGCATTATTCTGCCACCCAGCTGTTTTAGTCAGCTTGGGCTGCCATACCAGAATACTATAGACTAGATGGCTTACATGACAGAAATGAACTTTTCTCACAGTTCTGGAGGCAGGATGCTGGCCAATTCGGTTGCTGGTGAGAGCTGTTTTCCTGGCTGGTAGGTGGCTGATTTCTTGCTGTGTCCTCTCATGGCAGGGTGGGGTGAGGGAAGGAGAGAGAGAATGGAGGGAGCAGGGTGGGGGTGTGGGGAGACAGGGGAGGGAAAGAGGGAGGAGGGAGACAGAGAGAGAGAGAGAGAGAAGCACTCCGTTGTCTCTTCTTATAAGGGCACTAATCTCATCATGAGGGTCTCACCCTCATGACCTCATCTAACCCTAATCACCTCCCAAAAGCCCCATCTCCAAATACCATTACATTGGAAGTTAGGGCTTCAACCTATGAATTTGGAGGGGAAGACAAATATTAAGTACATAACATCAGTCAGTCAGCAAATATTTATTAAGCACCTACTATGTGCTATAGCTGTGCTGACGAGTAAAACACTGTCTCTGCCTCAAGGAGCTCAGTGCAAACAATAGACAAACTGCTAGGAGTGCACAGAGGATGGGGGACAAACTCTACCTGGGAGAAGATATCATGGGAAAGTGGCGTTTGAGCCAATCTTGAAGGATGAGGGAGGCACAGAGGGGGTGATCCCAGACAGAGGTGACAGAAGTGCCAAGTCAGGGAGGTGGTCAAGGCACAGTGTGTGCTGAGGTCTGTGTTGATGTGTTGGGTTATGCTATTGGGGATGGCGACGTGGACCAGGAGAGGTGAGCAGGAGATGACATCAGTGGGCTTGGAGGAAGGGCTAGTTGTGCCATACTAAGGACTTTGAACCTGATCCCAAAGGAAACAGGGAGGCTGAGAGCTGTAGAAGGGTTTTATTTAACTTATTTATTTGGCCACACTGCGCAGCTTGTGGGATCTTAGTTCCCTGACCAGGGATCGAACGCCGGCCCCTGGCACTGAGACTGCAGAGTCCTAAACACCGGACTGCCAGGGAATTACCTCTAGAAGGGTTTTAAACAGGAGAACGTACAGGTCTATGCGTAGGAAGCTAATGGGCATTGTATTAGTTTGTTGCCATAGCAAAATATCACAGACTGTGTGGCTGAAACAACAGACATTTATTTTCTCACAGTCCTGGAGGCTCGAAGTCTGAGATCAAGGTGTTGGCAAGGTTGGTTTCTTCTGAGGCCTCTCCCCTTGGCTGGTAGATGGCCACCTTCTCCCTCTGTCTTCACACGACCTTCTCTCCATGTGTGCATGTCTGTGTCCAGATTCCCTCCTCTTATAAGAAAAGCAGTCATCCTGGATTAGGGTCGCCCTAAAGACTTTATTTTAACTTATATACCCTTTAAAGACCTTATCTCCAAATATGGTTACATTCTGAGGTACTGGGGGTTAGGGCTTCTACATGTGAATTTCTGGGGGGACACAACTAAGTCCATAGCAGGCATAAGGTAAGAAAGACTGGTAGGTAGTGAAATGAACCACTTATAAAGCTCTTTTGTACAAGTCCACTTGGTGGATGATGGTGAAGACCTGACTGGGGGCCGTGGCGGGGATGGAGAGGAGGTGGTGGATTGGGAAGGTACTTGTGAAGTAGGTTGAATAGCAATAATGGGGGAGGGGAGAGGTAGGTCAAAATCCTGGGCCATTTCTACAGTGGACCTTTTGAGAAGAGGCTGGTGGCTGAAACCAAGGTAGGGAATTTAGTAGAAGGGACAAGTTTGGAGCCCTTAACTCAGAATTCCTACCTAGCGTCAAACAAATGAGTGTAACCCCGTAAGTTTAGGATGTAACAGAGACGCAGATTGCAAAGTGATGAGATCCAGTTCTCAGTATAGCACCCCGGATTTGTTGCTTAGCTAGGAGTTGGACACCTTTTGGTGTCTTATCCCAGGACTCTTCATCCTGCTAATAAATTCTGCTTCTCCGTATGTCCAAGACTTTGAGCATGTACCTTGACCAGGTCTAAACAAATGGACCAATATGTTTCCTAATATCTCAAAGAAGTGGAGGGTGACAGGTCTGATTTTTGGGAACAGAGTTACCTAGAAAAATCACTGGAGGAACCTAGGTGATGTCAGAGTGCTCCTTTGTTTCCTCTTAAAACCTCATTGTTTCTTTCTTTTTTTTATTTGGCCACACCACGCAGCATGCGGGATCTTAGTTCCCCGACCAGGGATCAAACCCAGGCCCTTGGCAGTAAGAACTTGGAGACCTAACCACTAGGCCACCAGGGAATTCCCTCATTATTTCTATTTTCTGCATTCTCAGCATTGTAAGGTCAATCTGTATGACATTACTTACATTATAGACTTGTTTTTGACTCAATGCCAGAGGCAACCGGACGGGGCAGATGTCTGATTTCATTGGAAAATAGCTTCCAAGCCTGAGTAACTTCTAAAACGAAACGTCTAAAGCCTCCCTCTCGAGTCATCACCCCAGAATTGGACTCGTCTGCTTTTCTTCTTCCATGCTCCTTCATGCTCCTGGCTCAGTGCCACGGGGATTTTCCTCTAAAATACTTCCCAGCACCTTGAGCACGGCACCGCCAAGCACCAGGTAAGAGGGGAGAAGGCAGTGGAGACGAGAATGGCAGAGTGCCTGCTTCCAGGAGCGTACAGTCTCACGAAGGGATGAGACAAGTACAGGACTTAAAATGGGACTCTTGTCTCAGTTTTTTTTTTTTTTTTTTTTTTTTGGTGGTACGCGGGCCTCTCACTGTTGTGGTCTCTCCCGTTGCGGAGCACAGGCTCCGGACGCGCAGGCTCAGCGGCCATGGCTCACGAGCCCAGCCGCTCCGCGGCAAGTGGGATCTTCCCGGACCGGGGCACGAACCCGCGTCCCCTGCATCGGCAGGCGGACTCTCAACCACTGCACCACCAGGGAAGCCCTTGTCTCAGTTTTGACCCAGGCCCCAAGTCAGTAGGTGAAAGAGCACATTCCAAGGTGAGGTGTGTGGTTTCCCAGGCAGGACTGCAAAGGAGGTCATTGGAAACCAGCTTCAAAGCCGCCAGCTGATCACCTATAGCTGCAGCCTATACAAAACACCCAAGAGGCTGAGAGAGGGGCTGGAGGTTAGTGGAGGGTTGCTTTGAAGAGAAATAGGCAGGGTGCAATATGCTTTACCAGTCCATGGAGCAGGGGTGGGGTGCTACCTTCTTTCCTCAGTCTGTGAGGGTAGCTTCAAGTGATGCCTTTTGGAGATGACATTCAGTGTCCCAGGAACTTAGGTCACTCAGGGACCAGAGTCGGATTCGGGCCTGTGGATGCTCACAGGCAGGGGGCTGGCTGAGGCCACAGAGAAGAAGCCTGTGTGTCGGCACTTCCGATGACCACAGGCCAAAGATGCAAGTTCAATGCAGAGCAGGGGTGAGCCACGTGAGAGAGAGCCCTGTGAGATTGTCATGGAGAATTCTAAGAGCAGAAGGAAGTGAGAGGTATTGCTAGGTGACCAGGGACCAAGGGAGGGCTCTTAGGTGACCAACTAGATGGGATGCTTCTGCCTGAGTCAAGGGCATGACAGGTGGAAAATATCCCCAGTTTCCAGGGGAAGGGGGAGCAGGAGGGATGCTCAGAGAAAGAGCTGGCTTCACACACGAGCTTTGGCTGGTGGATACTTAACCTTTGCCCCTCTTGATTCTAACCATGGAGAGGTCAGAAAGTGCAGACAAGGTGAGGGAAGGAGAGAAGAAACCAACCACATGCTTCCAGGTGCCAGCCGGAAGGAGACCTCAACTGACGTAGGGAGGAGTTTTAACTTTAAAACGGAGATTTGACTATTATATGGGTTGGACGTTGGGAACGCCAGCGGGAACGTGAGCTGGAAGCCACGGGGCCTACCTGAGATTTCATCTGGGAGCGGGGGACGATCCAGCCCCTGTGGCACTGCTCTGTGAACAGGTCAGACAAGCCCTTTCAGGGGAAAGAAAACATCACTCCTGATTGTACCTAGTGAGTCCCTCTCATTGGAGTACTAGTTATATTCATGCATGACGGTGATCTAAAACAGAATGACACGCATGTCCCTCGCTCTCTCAGCACATACTCACTGGACACCAGTTACGTGCCAGGCTCAGAGCTGACTCTAGGGACCAACAGAGAACAGAACCAAGCAAGGCCCTCAGCCTCCCTGAAGCTGACAGGCTAGTGGGGAGACACTGGACCCCCCCCCAGACAAACTGACACGCAGCATATTTTGAGAATTTAACGAGGAAAGCATCACACAGGGTGGCATGGGAAGGAGGAATGGCTTTGGGAATTCCCTGGCAGTCCAGTGGTTAGGATTCCGGGCTTTCACTGCTGAGGGCGCGATTCCAATCCCTGGTCGGGGAACTAGGATTCTGCCAAAAAAAAAAAAAAAAAAAAATGGAAAAGAGGAATGGCTTCACGGAAAAGAGATAACTGGGGTTGGGTCCTGCAGAAACTGACAGCCCTGGCTGGGCAGCAGTGGGCGGGCAGGCTCTCCAGACAGAACGAAGAAGTGTTCCACACACGAGGGGAGAAGAACAGTCTGGGTGAATAAGGGCACAGAGTGTGCAAAAGGCCAAATGAGCGTGATTCCATTCATACGAAATAGAATGGAATAGGCAGATCTATATAGAGAGAAAGTTGATTACTGGTTGCCCAGGGTTGCGGGGCAGGGCTTCTTTTTGGGATGATAAAGTTTTCTAAAATTAGACTGAGATGATGGTTAGCTTAAATATATGAAATGAACTAACACCATTGAATTGTACACTTTAAATGGGTGAATTGCATGGTGTATGAATCATATCTCAAAAAACCATTAAAAAGTCACAGCACAATAAATGTAGAATGATACAAGCTATAGAAAATTCAGAACCTGGTGACGCTAAACATTATGCCATTTAGAAATAGGTGGCAGGGAATTCCCTGGGGGGTCCAGTGGTTAGGACTCCCCACTTTCACTGGTGAGAGCCCGGGTTCAATCCCTGGTTGGGGAATTAAGATCCCGCAAGCTGCGTGGTGCAGCCCCCAAAATAAATAAATTAATTTTTAAAAAAATCTAAGTCATAACTACATTATTTAAAAAAAAGGAATAGGTGGCAAAACTGTAAAGAAATCAAGGGAATGGTTCTGCAGATGTCAGGAGAGTGTCAGCTCTCGGAGTCAGCAGAATAGCTGAGGGGGGCGGGGAGCGGGGAGCAGAGCGATGAGTGGCCATCTAACAAACTCCACACATCCGTCGAGTCTTACCGTGAGTGGTGGTTTCACAGGTGTGGTCCTTACAAGAACAATTTGTACATCTCTTATGAACACTCTCGAATGTATGACCTGTTTCAAAACAAAGAAAGAAAAAAGGGGAGGAGGAGGCCAAAGAAAGCTGGACCGAAACGCACTTGAGGACTCACTGTGCAGGGTCTAGAGCGCCAGGTGAGACGTCTGCACCTAACAGAAACACCGGGGAGCCAGTGAAGGTGTCTGAGCTGAGGGGATGACAGCGGTGGTTTAGGAAGGGGTCCAGGCTCTGTAGGCAGGACGGATGAGAGCAGGGAGGGGCTTGAGATGCGGAGTCTTGGAGGAGTGAGAGCAAGGTCTGAGCTTGCGCAGTGGGGCAGTGGAGGGGCGGTGCCATGGGAAGGGTGTGAGTCCCACCACCACATGGAGACCAGAGGATGAAAGATGCCTGGGAGGATGGGCTGAGGGGCAGCCCGTGGACAGAGATAGTGGGGGAGAAGGGGCTGGGAGAAAGAGAAGATGAGCAGTTTAACTTTGCACGTGCACATAGGAGTATAAGAAAATATTACAAAACGAGGCATCTCAGGAGACTGCAACTATAACTCTTGGCACACTGTAGGTTCCTGGGTAATTATGGGGTCTTTCTGAGTTCTGAGGCCTTGGTTCCTCGAGGAACATGCCCCTCTTTGTAGTTCCATCCTGCGCGGTATCGTGGTCTGAGCTGCAGCCCTGGTTCCCACAACTTCCCCAGACGCAGAACTTCTCGGGGATGGGGTGCAGGGGTGAGGGGGGAGTGGGGGGAGGTGGAGGGGTGAGAGGGGTTGTAGCCTGGGCCTTGGAGGTACAGATTTGAGAGGATGCTTTCTCCCTGAGCTCTCAGATGTTCCAACTTCCCGTCGCCCTGGGAACCTTACCTGGCGTGGCTTGTGAGAGGAGCAGTGGTGAAGTCCCCAGGAGGAAGAGCCTCCTGGGCCAGGGCATGAAAGATGAATGCGTGGGGGAAGCAGGTGTGCAGGTGAGTGACAGGGTCAGTGGAGCCACAAGCATGACAGCTGAGTCCCAAAGGTAGGCAAAGGCCAGATGGTTTAAACAGGTTGGACTCGATCCTTTTCCATAAGGCTGACTGAAACGATTGAAGGTTTTGAAGCAGGGCAGTGATATGACTGGTTTCTACCTGTGTCTAATGAGCATTTACTACATGCCAGGAGTCGTTCAGATTTTTCAGATACTTTGTCTCACTTAATCTTTTCAGTGGTTCTGTGGAGGTATGTACAATCCATCCATCCAACCAGTTTTTTAAAACCGAAGACAGCTTCGGGCCAGTCACTCTATTCACGTTCTTTGGACAGATGTGGAAACTGAAGTGTCCTCACTCCTGGAAGGTCAAAACAATTTCTAAAAGCTGAAACTAGAAAGAGGTTTGGCTGGGATTCAAACCCAGGAAATCAGACTCTTCCACTGGGCCGGAGACATTGGTCAGTTGAGCCCTCCTCTCAGGGTGGGGCTGCGGTCCTGGGTGGGTCCTAAAGGCAGCAAGGTCAGCTGGGGTCTTGAGGTATGAACTGATCCTGAGTAAGAGGAGGGGGTCGGTGAAGCCACTACAGGTGAGGTGAACAGGATGAAAGGCACATGTGTAGATGAACTTGGCAGACCTGGTTACCTGCCATTTCTCTGCTTTCTTTCTCTGATTTTTTTTTTTTTTTTTGAGAGGGTGAGGAGGCAGCAATATGCCCAGCTCTTAGGGATGAATTGGGATTGGTTTTAAGCCAATCATGGCTAAGCTAATCCTGTTTGCTATGTACTCACTTTTGCTGTAGCCAGTGAGGGGTCATGTGACCAAGGTGCTTAGTGAGACAAAGGGGAAGTCTGTTGAAGGCTTGTGAAAAGTATTTTGATTCCCTTGATGGAAGGCAGGAACATCAGCCCTCTCTTTCTGACTGCCTCACTGCATCCTGACTTTGAAGGCAGTCATCAATCCAGGAGCTGTGGCAGCCATCTTGTGACCATGAAGCAACAGACACAAAGACAAAAAGCCAACAAATGGAGGGTGGCAGAGTAGAAAGTGCTGGGTTCCTAATGAGCTAAACTAATGCCAGGCCTTCCCTCTGGACTTCTTAATATGTGAAAAAAGTAACCCCCTAGGAGTTTACAGTTTTTCATTACCTCTAGCTGACCATGTGCTAATTGCTATAATAAGCACAGTGAGGAGATAAAAGGAGAGAGAGGCGAACTTATTTGGAGTGTAGGGTGTTGTGTTGGGCACCAGTGGGAACGTTGCTTTGTTTTCTAATTTTTTTGTGTTGTAAATCTTGAAGACAGTGTCATATTTTCTTTTCTGTTTCTTCCCTTCCCGCAGGTACTTTCCTACCCCCTGCCCACTTTCCTTTAGTCCACATTAAGCCCACGTGCTTCATGACTATTGGTTTGGAATAAAGAAATTTCTCCTTTGTTGATTCTCATTGTACCTTTGTCAAGCTATCAAAAATATTCCAGGGCAGAGGGCAGAGACCTAAACTCTTTCATTGTGCTCCTGAGGCCTTTTACAGATGCTTTGCTTATCATTTTGTTTAGTGCCCAGAGGGAGTTTGGTAATTTAGAAACTTAAAGAAAAAAGACCTCCAGGAAAAGTCATAAAAGAATTTGGAGGGGGGGAGGAGGGCAGTTGTTAAAATAATTAGAAAGACAATGGAAGAAAGCTAAAGAAAAGATGAAAGAGAGAAGCTTTTGTAGCACTATGGCTTTTCAAGGCCCTCACCAGTTATTCTCAGTAATGACTCCACGACCTCTCCCCAACCCAACACACACTTTCTGCCTAAATCCCAGAGTGGACTGATGTCTCTTCTATCAAAGAAGATGTATTTCTGAGATATCTAATTATTATAGCTTTCTATGGCAGACACCGTTAGTTACCTGCATACAGCAGTTACCCCAGCTTCCCTTCTTCCACGTGAACAGAATCCCATTTTTAATTACTCTCCAAAGTGTGGCAATGCTGTTCAGATTAGGACGGCCTTGCAGTGGCCCCAGGCACAGAATAGGGAATCTTCTTTTCCCTTCCCAGGGTTTGGTTTATGAATGGGTTTGTGACACAATGAGATGAGACGGGAAATCTGGTAAGGATCTTAGAGGAAATTTTCCTTTGCTTTTAAAAGAGGTGGGCATGCTCCTTTTTCAGCTTCTTGTGTGGGTTGTAAAGAGGTGATGCCTGGGGCTTCCCTGGTGGCGCAGTGGTTGAGAGTCCGCCTGCGGATGCAGGGGACACGTGTCCCGGTCCGGGAAGATCCCACATGCCGCAGAGCGGCTGGGCCCGTGAGCCATGGCCACTGAGCCTGCGTGTCCGGAGCCTGTGCTCTGCAACGGGAGAGGCCACAGCAGTAAGAGGTCCGTGTACTGCAAAAAGAAAAAAAAGAAAAAAAAAGAGGTGATGCCTGGAAATATGGTAGCCTTTTTGGGACCATTAGAGGAGCCCACCTAAAGGATAAACCAGCATACCGAGGATGGTAAAAAGGAAAACAGTTAGTTTGGGTCCTTGATTTTTTTTTTTTTTTTTGCGGTACGCGGGCCTCTCACTGTTGTGGCCTCTCCCGTTGCGGAGCACAGGCTCCGGATGCGCAGGCTCAGCGGCCATGGCTCACGGGCCCCGCCGCTCCGCGGCATGCGGGATCTTCCCGGACCGGGGCACGAACCCGTGTGCCCTGTATTGGCAGACGGACTCTCAACCACTGAGCCACCAGGGAAGCCCAGGTCCTTGATTTTTTGGTCTCCATATTAACCAAGTCTGGAAATATTCCCCTTTTGAACTTAACTTACTATTATTTGACTGATAAAAAGAAAAAAAAAAAAAAAAGAGACATCTGCTTTTAAGACTGGGGTAGAAATATCCAAGATGAACCTGGAGCATCTTGTGGTGCCAGAAAATAAGGAAGTGCTACCCAAAACCCCACTACAACTGCCACCCCCCTCAATGGTGGAGATGTGTCAAAGGGACACAGCTGAAAGAACCCACGATGGCCAAAGTTGGGACAATTTGAGCACAAAATAATTAAAGTATATTGGATTATAACCCAAAGTATAAAATAAATATCCATTAGTACATACTAATATAAAAAGTGGCTGAATAAATAAATGAGGGGAGAAAAATCTCCTGTGCAGAAAGTTCCAAATAATTTATGTAGATATTATGTTCTCAAGGAGATGGCGCATAAAAACCCACTCCTTAAGTGTGCAACATACAAAGGGACTTTCTTCTAAATAGTATGATATGGAAAGGGAGGAGAAGAGGGTAACTTTTCAGTGGAGAGTCCTGACACACACGACCTCAGTCAGTGGTCAAGGTCAACATCAACAGTGTTAAGTCATACTGAAAGTGTGTACCCTTGATATAAGATAATGAGAACGGCACTTTATCTCTCTGGTCTTTTTTCCCCAGACCCATAACCCCTGTCCAATCATGAGACAAAAATCGGACACACTCAAATTGAGGCACATTCTAAAAACTTCCTAATTAGTACTCCACAGAACTATCAAAGTCATCAAAAGCAAGGAAAATCTGAGAAACTGTCACGGGAAGAGGAGCCTAAGGAGTAATGATGACAAAATATAATGTGGTATCCTGGATGGAATCTGGAACAGAAAAAGGATGAGGTGAAAAAAAGAATTTATTATACTGAATAAAGTATGAACTTTAACTAATAATAATGTATCAGCATTGGTCCATTAACTGACAAGTTCACGATACTGATGGAAGATGTTAACATAGGGGAAAGTAGGTAGGACATATAGGAATTCTCTGTATTATCTTCACAAATTTTCTGTAAATCTAAAACTATTTTATTTATTTATTTATTTATTTATTTATTTATTTATTTATTTATTTATTGGCTGTGTCACGCGGCTTCTGAGATCTTAGCTCCCCGACCAGGGATTGAACTCAGGCCCTCGGCAGTGAAAACACGGAGTCCTAACCACTGGACTGCCAGGGAAATCCTTAAAACTATTTTAAAATTAAAAGTTTATTTTAAAAAAGAGAGACCAATATTAAGAATGAAAGAGGTCCAAATCACTACAGATTCTACAGATAGTTAAAGGATAATATTATGAACAATTTTATGCCTATATATAACTTAGATGAAAAAGACACAGTTGGTAAATGGCATAAACTACTAAACCTCATCCAGGAAGAAATAGTTAGCCCTATGTCTATTAAGGAAATTTAAAAACTACTTTAAAACTGTCCCAAGAGAACACTCATACACTGTTGATGGGAATTAAATTGGTGTAGCCACTGTGGAAAACAGTATAAAGGTTTCTCAAAAAACTAAAAATAGAACTACCATATGACCCAGCAATTCCACTCCTGGGTATATATCCAAAAAAACCCTGAAAACACTAATTCAAAAAGACATGCACTCCAACGTTCATAACAGCATTATTTACAACTGCCGAGATATGGAAGCAACCTAAGCGTTCATCAACAGATGAATGGATAAAGAAGATGTGGTATATATATACTATGCAATATTACTCAGCCATACCAAGATTGGAGGGTATTATGCTAAGTGAAATGTCAGACAGAGAAAGAGAAGTACTGTATATCACTTATATGTGGAATCTAAAAAATAAAACAAACTGTGACTATAACAGAAAAAACCCAAACTCACAGATATAGAGAACAAACTAGTAGTCGCCAGTGGGGAGGAGGGGCAAGATAGGGGTAGGGGATTAAGAGGTACAAACTACTACGTATAAAATAAATGTTACAAGGATATATTGTAGAGGCCAGGAAATATAGTCAATATTTTATAATAACTTTAAATGGAGTATAACTTATAAAAATTTTGAATCACTATATTGTACACCTGAAACTAATATTGTAAATCAACTATACCTCAATAAAAAAAAGAAAATAGAAAAAAATTTTAGCAAATTGAATTCAACAATATGTAAAAGTAATAATATATCATGACTAAACGGAGTTTGCAAGGTTGATTTAATATTTGAACCTCCGTCAATGTAATTTATATTAACAAAATAATAATAAAACAAAATAAAGTAAATGATAATTCACATTAACAGAATTTAAAAACCCACCAAAACATGATCCATAAAAGAAAAGAAAGTTGTTAAGTTGGACTTCATCAGAATTAAAAATATTTTAGGGCTTCCCTGGTGGTGCAGTGGTTGAGAGTCCGCCTGCTGATGCAGGGGACGTGGGTTCATGCCCCGGTCCGGGAGGATCCCACATGCCGCGGGGCGGCTGGGCCCGTGAGCCATGGCCACTGGGCCTGTGCGTCCGGAGCCTGTGCTCCGCAACGGGAGAGGCCACAACAGTGAGAGGCCCGCGTACTGCAAAAAAAAAAAAAAAAAAATTTTAGTCTTTTCAGCAACTGGTGTTGGAAAAACTGGATATCCACATGCAAACAAAAGAAATTGGACTCTTATGCATCATATAAAAACAAATCACCTCGTGCTTGCTTCGGCAGCACATATACTAAAAAAATCACCTCAAAATGAATTAAAGGCTTAACCATACAACCAAAAAGTATGAAACTCCTAGAACAAAATGTAGGGTAGAAGTACCATAACATAGATCTTGACAATGATTTTATGAATATGACACAGGCAATAAAACCAAAAATAAGCAAGTAGGACTACATCAAACTAAAAAGTTTCTGCACAGCAAAAGGAGTAATCAATAGAGTGAAAAGGCAACACATGGAATTGTAGAAAATATTTGCAAACCATATATCTGTTATGTGGTTAATCTCCAGAATGTATAAAGAACCTTTATAACTCAATAGTGAAGAAACTAATAATCCAATTAAACAATAGGCTAAGGGTTTGAATAGACATTTCTCCAAAGAAGACATACAAATGTGTACCAGCTGTATGAAAAAATGTTCAATGTCACTAATCATCAGGGAAGCACAAATCAAAACCACAGGAGATCTATCACCTCACACTTCTCTGGATAGCTATTATCAAAAAAACAGAAGATAATAAGTGTTGGCAAGGATATGGAGAAACTGGAACCTTTGCACACTGTAGGCAGGAATGCAAAATAGGACAACTATTATGGAAAACAGTATGGAGCTTCCTCAAACAATTAACAATAGAACTACTATATGATCCAGTAATCCCACTTCTGGGTGTTTATCTAAAACAATTGAAACAAGGATCTCAAAGAGATCAGCACTCCTATATTTATTGCAGCACTCTTCGCAATAGCCAAGATGTGGAAACAACCTAAAAGTCCATAGACAATGGATGAATAGAGGAAATGTGGTACATGATACAGTGGAATACTATTCAGCCTGAAAAAAGGACTTTCTGCAATATGTAACGCCATGAATGAAAATTGAGGACATTATGCTAAGTGAAAGAAGCCAGTCACACAAAGACAAATACTGTGTGACTCCACTTATATGAAGTACCTAAAATACTCAAACTCATAGGATCAAAGAGCGGAACGGTGGATGACAGGGGCTGGAAAAAATGGGGAGTGGGTTACTAATCAATGGGCATAAACTTTCAATCAAGCAAGATGAATAAGCCCTAGAGACCTGCTGCACAACATTGCACCTAGGGTCAGCAATAATGTATTAACTCTTAAAAATTTGTTAAGAGGGTAGATCTCATGTTACATGTTCTTACCACATTAAATTTTTTAAAAATTACTTTTTTCTCTTCATAAGTCCCTATAAGAGAATGAAAAGACAACTCACAAATAGGGAGACAATGTTTTTCAAATCATATTTCTGATAAAGGACTTGTATACAGAGTATATAAAGATTGCTCAAAATTCAATAATAAGAAACTAAACTTTTTTACAATAAATTTTTATTTATTTATTTATTTATTTGCGGTCGTGGGCCTCTCACTGCTGTGGCCTCTCCCGTTGCGGAGCACAGGCTCCGGACGCGCAGGCGCAGCGGCCATGGCTCACGGGCCCAGCCGCTCTGCGGCATGTGGGATCTTCCCAGACCGGGGCAAAAACCCGTGTCCCCTGCATCGGCAGGCGGACTCTCAACCACTGTGCCACCAGGGAAGCCCTTTATTTATTTATTAATGGCTGTGTTGAGTCTTCGTTGCTGCGTGCAGGCTTTCTCTAGTTGCGGCAAGGGGGGGCTACTCTTCATTGTGGTGCACGGGCTTCTCATTGGGTGGCTTCTCGTGTTGTGCAGCACGGGCTCTAGGCTTGCTGGCTTCAGTAATTGTGGCACATGGCTTAGTTGCTCCACGGCATGTGGGATCTTCCTGGACCAGGGCTTGAACCATGTCCCCTGCATTGGCAGGCGGATTCTTTTTTTAAACATCTTTATTGGAGTATAATTGCTTTACAATGGTGTGTTAGTTTCTGCTTTATAACAAAGTGAATCAGCTTTAACTATACATATATCCCCATATCTCGTCCACCTTTCGTCTCCCTCCCACCCTCCCTATCCCACCCCTCTAGGTGGACACAAAGCACTGAGCTGATCTCCCTGTGCTATGTGGCTGCTTTCCACTAGCTATCGATTTTACATTTGGTAGTATATATGTCCATGCCACTCTCTCACTTTGTCCCAGCTTACCCTTCCCCCTCCTTGGGCCCTCAAGTGCATTCTCTACGTCTGCATCTTTATTCCTGTCCTGCCCCTAGGTTCTTCATAACCTTTTTTTTTTAGATTCCATATATATGTGTTAGCATACGGTATTTATTTTTCTCTTTCTGACTTACTTCACTCTGTATGACAATCTCTAGGTCCATCCACCTCACTACAAATAACTCAGTTTCGTTTCTTTTATACTAGGTAATATTCCACTGTATATATGTGCCATATCTTTTTTTTTTTTTTTTTTTTTTTGCGGTACGCGGGCCTCTCACTGTTGTGGCCTCTCCCGTTGCGGAGCAACAGGCTCTGGACGCGCAGGCCATGGCTCACGGGCGCAGCCGCTCCGCGGCATGTGAGATCTTCCTGGACTGGGGCACGAACCCGTGTCCCCTGCATCGGCAGGCGGACTATCAACCGCTGAGCCACCAGGGAAGCCCGTGCCACATCTTCTTTATCCGTTCATCTGTCAATGGAAACTTAGGTTGCTTCCATGTCCTGAATATGGTAAATAGAGCTGCAATGAACATTGTGGTACATGACTCTTTTTGCATTATGGTTTTCTCAAGGTATACGCCTAGTAGTGGGATTGCTGGGTCGTATGATACTTTTATTTTTATTTTTTTAAGGAACCTGCATACTGTTCTCCATAGTGGCTGTATCAATTTACATTCCCACCAACAGTGCAGGAGGGTTCCCTTTTCTCCACACCCTCTCCAGCATTTATTGTTTGTAGATTTTTTGATGATGGCCATTCTGACTGGTGTGAGGTGATACCTCATTGTAGTTTTGATTTGCATTTCTCTAATGATTAGTGACATTGAGCATCCTTTCATGTGTTTGTTGGCAATCTGTATGTCTTCTTTGGAGAAATGTCTATTTAGGTCTTTTGGCAGGCGGATTCTTAAGCACTGTGCCACAAGGGAAGTCCCTGAACTGTTTTTTAAGTGGGCAAAAAATTTGAGAAGATACTTCACCCAAAAAGATGGCAAATAAACACATGAAAAAATGCTCATATCATTAGTCATTAGGGAAATCCAAATTAAAACTACACTGAGATATTACTACATACTTATTACAATCGCTAAAATTAAGAAGACTGGCCAAACTAAGTACTGATGAGCTGTATATTAAACTCTCATATACTGCTGGTGGGAACATAAAATAGTACAAACACTTTGGAACAGTTTGGCAGTTTCTTACCTACCAGCCATCCCACTCTTGGTATTTACCCCAAAGAAATGTAAGCAGATGGAGGGCGGAGTCAAGATGGCGGACTATGAGAACGTGTAATTCGTGTCTCCACACAACTAGGGCACCTACCAGGCACCAGTGGCGGACCACAGACACCTAAGGGGACAGGAGGAACCCCCAGCGACCAGGTAGGACATGGGCCATGGGGCGAGTGAAGGGGGAGGAGAAGTGGAGGCGGGATGGGACTGGAGTCCCTGAGGGGCGGCTGAGGGATGGGAAGGGATCCCACGCCCGAAGGGGGAAACTGGGGGACCATTGGGAGGACAGAGGATCCAAAGGGAGGGTGGTCAGGTTTCCCCTGCCCACTTGGGCCCCGGGGAGCCTGCTGAGATCCCAGGCCTGATCCTCTGCCCACCGAGGCCCCCTCCAGCCGTGGGGGTCCTGAAGAAGTGGGAGGGAGGGAAGGGGGAGCTAAAGCAAAGGCTGGACCTCCGGGACCAGCACCCTGAGGGGCGGCTGGCGGAGGGGAGGGCGTCCTACATCCAGCGGGACCCACCCATGGTTAGGGGGACGGGGGAGACCCTGGGGGAGATGGTGGGGGAGGGACGCAGAGGAACAGAAGGGAACAGGGCCAGCGCTTTACCTGTCCACTGTGGCACCGGGGAGCCTGCTGGGCTCCCGGGTCTATTCCTCTGCCCTCGGAGCCTCCCTCCCAGAGTGCAGAGCACAAGCCCCGCCCCTACACCCCCACCCAGGGCTCCACCTCTACACTCGGAGACCCCCTCTGAGACCCCCTCCAACCGCACTGGGCCTAAACCCCATCCACACACCCTCACCCAGGGACTTACCTCCAAACTCTAGAACCCCACACTCCAGAGACCCTCCTTTGGACATGCTGCCCCTCCCCGTCTGCGCAGGTCCTAAGCAGAGGCCCTGCCCCATGCTTGAATGTCGTCCAGCCTAGGCCCAGCACTCAAGGCCTTTTCTGGTTGCATGGATCCTGAGCCTAGGTCCCATCCCACCTTAAACCCCGCCCCTGCCTAAGTTCCACCCCTGCCTAAACTCCGCCCCCATAGCCAAGGCTTTTTTTTTTCCCTCTTTTAGATTCAGGTCTGTTTTACCTTGTTGATTCGTTGTTGTTGATTCATTTATATTTTTATTTTTTCTAATAAATCTTTTATTTTTCTAATTTCATTTTATTGTTTAACTTTGTTATTGTTACTCCTTTTGGCTTGTTCCCCCCCCCACCTTCTCTTTTTCTTTCTTCTTTCTGTGTGGCTTTATTTTACCTTGCTGCAGTTCTTTCAATTATATTTTTATTTTTCCTAATATATTTTTTATCTTTCTAATTTTATTTTGTTTTTTTTACACTTTGTTATTGTACTGCTCCTTTTTTTCTTTCTTTCTTTCTTTTTTTTTTTGCCATGCCACACGACTTGCAGGATCTTGGTTCCCAGGCTGGAGGTCAGGCCTGAGTTCCTGTGGCGGGAGCTCTGAGTCCAAACCGCTGGACTAACAGAGAACCTCAGACCCCAGGGGATATTAATTGGGTGAGGCCACGCACAGGCCCTCATTTCAGCCCAAGATGTGGCTCTGTCCAACTGCCTGCCAACTCCAGTGCTGGACGACTCAGGCCAACCAGTAAGACAGGAATACAGCTCCACACATTAAAAAAAAAAAAAAAAAAAAAGAAATGACAAAAAAAATGTTACAGATGAAAGAACAAAGTAAAAACCTACAAGACCAAATAAATGAAGACAAAATAGGCAAACTACCTGAAAAATGATTCAGAGTAATGATAATAAAGATGATCCAAAATCTTGGAAACAGAATGGAGAAAATACAAGAAACATTTAACAAGGATCTAGAAGAACTAAAGAGCAAACAACCAGTGATGAACAACACAATAACTGAAATTAAAAATACCCTAGAAGGAATCAACAGCAGAATAACTGAGGCAGAAGAATGGATAAATGAGCTGGAAGAAAAAAGGTGGAAATAACTGCCAGGGAGCAGAATAAAGAAAATAGAATGAAAAGAATTGAGGACAGTCTCAGAGACTCTGGGACAACATTAATGCACCAACATTAGACTTATAGGGGCCCCAGAAGGAGAAGAGAAATAGAAAGGGTCTGCGAAAATATTTGAAGAGATTATAGTCAAAAACTTCCCTAACATGGGAAAGGAAATAGTCAATTAAGTCCAGGAAGCACAGAGAGTCCCATACAGGATAAACCCAAAGAGAAACACACTGAGACACATATTAATCAAACTATCAAAAAATAAATACATAGAAAAATATTAAAAACAGCAAGGGAAAAGCAACAAATAACATACAAGGGAATCCCCATAAGGTTAACAGCTGATCTTTCAGCAGAAACTCTGCAAGCCAGAAGGAGTGGCAGGACATATTTAAAATGATGAAAGGGAAAAAACTACAACCAAGATTACTCTACCCAGCAAGGCTGTCATTCAGATTCAATGGAGAAATCAAAAGCTTTACAGACAAGCAAAAGCTACAAGAATTCATCACCACCAAACCAGCTTTACAACAAATGCTAAAGGAACTTCTCTAAGTGGGAAACACAAGAGAAGAAAAAGACCCACAAAAACAAACCCAAATCAATTAAGAAAATGGTAATAGGAACATGCATATCGATAATCACCTTGAATGTAAATGGATTAAATGCCCCAACCAAAAGACACAGACTGGCTGAATGGATACAAAAACAAGACCCATATATATGCTGTCTACAAGCAACCCAGTTCAGACCTAGGGACACATACAGACTGAAAGTGAGGGGATTGAAAAAGATATTCCATACAAATGGAAATCACAAGAAAGCTGGAGTAGCAATACTCACATCAGGTAAAATAGACTTTAAAATAAAGACTGTTACAAGAGATAAGGAAGGACACTACATAATGATCAAAGGATCAATCCAAGAAGAAAACACAAGAATTATAAATATTTATTTACCCAGCATAGGAACACCTCAATACATAAGGCGAATGCTAACAGCCATAAAAGGAGAAATTGGCCATAACACAATAATAGTGGGAGACTTTAACATCCCACTTGCACCAATAGACAGATTATCCAGACCAAAAATAAATAAGGAAAAACAAGCTTTAAATGACACAATAGACCAGATAGACTTAATTGATATTTTTAGGACGTTCCACCCGAAAGTGGAAGAATACACTTTATTCTCAAGTGCACATGCAACATTCTCCAGAATAGATCACATACTGGTTCACAAATCAAACCTTGGAAAATTTAAGAAAATTGAAATCTTATCAAGCATCTTTTCTGACCACAACGCTATGAGATTAGAAATCAATTACAGGAAAAAAAAACAGTAAAAAACACAAATACATGGAGGCTAAACAGTGTGATGCTAAATAACCAAGAGATCATTGAAGACGTCAAAGAGGAAATAAAGAAATACCTAAAAACAATGACAATGAAAACACAATGATCCAAAACCTACGGGACGCAGCAAAAGCAGTTCTAAGAGAGAAGTTCATAGCAATTCAAGCTCACCTCAAGAAACAAGAAAAATCTCAAACAATGTAACCTTAAGCCTAAAGCAACTAGAAAAAGAAGAACAAAGAAAACCTAAAATTAGTAGAAGGAAAGAAATCATAAAGATCAGAGCAGAAATAAATGAAATAGAAACAAAGAAAACAATAACAAAGATCTATAAAACAAAAAGCTGGTTCTCTGAGAAGATAAACAAAATTGATAAACTTTTAGCAAGACTCATCAAGAAAAAAAGGGAGAGGACTCAAATCAAAATTAGAAATGAAAAAGGAGAGATTACAACTGACACCGCAGAAATACAAAAGGTCATAAGAGACTTATACAAGCAACTATATGCCAATAAAATGGACAACCTGGAAGAAACGGACAAATTCTTGGAAAAGTACAACCTTCCAAGACTGAACCAGGAAGAATTAGAAAATGTAAACAGACAAATCACAGGTAATGAAATTGAAACTGTAATTAAAAATCTTCCAACAAATGGAAGCCCAGGACCAGATGGCTTCACAGACGAATTCTATCAAACATTTAGAGAAGAGTTAACACCTATCCTTCTCAAACTCTTCCAAAAAATTGCAGAGCGAGGAACCCTCCCAAACTTGTTCTACAAGGCCACCATCACCCTGATACCAAAACTAGACAAAGATATCACAAAAAAAGAAAATTATAGACCAGTATCACTGATGAACATAGACACAAAAATCCTCAACAAAATACTAGCAAATAGAATCCAACAATACATTAAAAGGATCATACACCATGATCAAGTGGGATTTACCCCAGGGATGCAAGGAGTCTTCAATATACGCCCGTCAGTCAATGTGATACACCATATTAAAAAATTGAAGGAGCAAAACCATATGGTCATCTCAATAGATGCAGAAAACGCTTTTGATGAAATTCAACACCCATTTATGATAAAAACTCTCCAGAAAGTGGGCAAGAGGGAACCTACCTCAGCATAATAAAGGCCATATATGACAAACCCACAGCAAACATCATTCTCAATGGTGAAAAACTGAAAACATTTCCTCTAAGATCAGGAACAAGACAAGGATGTCCACTCTCACCACTATTATTCAACATACTTTTGGAAGTCCTAGCCATGGCAATCAGAGAAGAAAAAGAAATAAAAGGAGTCCAAATAGGAAAGGAAGAAGTAAAGCTATCACTGTTTGCCAATGACATGATACTATACATAGAAAATCCTAAAGATGCCATCAGAAAAGCCACTAGAACTAATCAATGAATTTGGTAAGGTTGCAGGATACAAAATTAATGCACAGAAATCTTTTGCATTCCTATACACTAACAACGAAAGATCAGGCAGAGAAAATAAGGAAACAATCCCATTTACCATCACAACAAAAAGAATAAAATACCTAGGAATAAACCTACCTAAGGAGACAAAAGACCTGTATTCAGAAAACTATAAAACACTGATGAAAGAAATCAAAGATAACATAAACAGATGGAGAGATATACCATGCTCCTGGATTGGAAGAATCAATACTGTGAAAATGACTGTACTACCCAAAGCAATCTACAGGTTCAGTGCAATCCCTATCAAATTACTAGTGGCAATGAGCTGATTCACTTTGTTATAAAGCTGAAACTAACACACCTCTGTAAAGCAATTATACTACAATAAAGATATTAAAAAATAAAATAAAAATTACCTATGGCATTTTTTCACAGAGCTAGAACAAGAAATTTTACAATTTGTATGGAAACACAAAGGATCCTGAATAGCCAAAGCAATCTTGAGAAAGAAAAACGGAGCTGGAGGAATCAGGCTCCCTGACTTCAGACTATACTACACAGCTACAGTAATCAAGACAGTATGGTACTGGCACAAAAACAGAAATATAGACCAATGGAACAAGACAGAAAGCCCAGAGATAAACTCATGCACATATGGTCACCTTATCTTTGACAAAGGAGGCAAGAATATACAATGGAGAAAAGACAGCTTCTTCAATAAGTGGTGCTGGAAAAAATGGACAGCTACATGTAAAAGAAAGAAATTAGAACACACCCTAACACCACACACAAAAAATAAACTCAAAATGGATTAAAGACCTAAATGTAAGGCCAGATACTATAAAACTCTTAGAGGAAAAAGTAGGCAGAACACTCTATGACATAAATCACAAAAAGATCCTTTTTGACTCACCTCCTAGAGTAAGGGAAATAAAAACTAAAGTAAACAAATGGGACCTAATGAATCTTAAAAGCTTTTGCACAGCAAAGGAAACCATAAACAAGATGAAAAGACAACCTTCAGAATGGGAGAAAATATTTTCAAATTAAGCAACTGAAAAAGGTTATCTCCAAAATATACAAGCAGATCATGCAACTCAATATCAAAAAAAAAAAACAAAAACAACCCAACCAAAAATGGGTGGAAGACTTAAATAGACATTTCTCCAAAGAAGATATACAGATAGCCAACAAATGCATGAAAAGATGCTCAACATCACTAATTAGAGAAATGCAAATCAAAACTACAATGAGATATCACCTCACACCAGTCAGAATGGCCATCATCAAAAAATCTACAAACAATAAATGCTGGAGAGGGTGTGGAGAAAAGGGAACCCTCTTGCAGAGTTGGTGGGAATGTAAATTGACACAGCCACTATGGAGAACAGTATGGAGGTTCCTTAAAAAACTAAAAATAGAACTACCATACGACCCAGCAATCTCACTGCTGGGCATATACCCTGAGAAAACCATAATTCAAAAAGAGTCATGTACCACAATGTTCATTGCAGCTCTATTTACAATAGTCAGGACATGGAAGCAACCTAAAATGTCCATCAACAGATGATTGGGTAAAGAAGATGTGGCACATATATAAATGGAATATTACTCAGCCATAAAAAAGAATGAAATTGAGTTATTTGTAGTGAGGTGAATGGACCTAGAATCTGTCATACAGAGTGAAGTAATTCAGAAAGAGAAAAGCAAATATGCATATATGTGGAATTTTAAAAAGTGGTACTGATGAACCTAGTGGCAGGGCAGGAATAAAGACGCAGGCATAGAGAACGGACTTGAGGGCATGGGGGGGAAGATGAAGCTGGGATGTAGTAAGAGAGTAGCATTGACGTATATACACTACCAAATGTAAAATGGATGGCTAGTGGGAAGCTGCTGCATGGCACAGGGAGATCAGTTCGGTGCTTTGTGATGACCTCGAGGGTTGGGATAGGGAGGGTGGGAGGGAGGCTCAAGAGGGAGGAGGTATGGGGATAGATGTATAGATATAGCTGATTCACTTTGTTATACAGCAGAAACTAACACAACATTGTAAAGCATTTATACTCCAATAAAGATGTGAAAAAAAAATGCAAGCAGATGTCCATACAAAGATTTAAGCATGAATATTCATATGAGCTGTATGTGTAATTGCCCAAAACTGGAAACCAGTTTTGATTGTGGAAATAAGTGAAATGTCCATGAACAGATGAATGGATAAAAGTGTGGTATACAACTAGAGAAAAGCCCGTATACAGCAATGAAGACCCAACGCAGCCAAAAAAAAAAAAAAAAATGTGGTATAACCATACAGTGGAATACTACTGCGCAATAAAAAGAAAGGAAGTATAATTGATACATGCAACAACATGGGTGAATTGCTAATTATGTGAGTGATGGAAGCCAGACAGGAAAAGTACATACTGTATGGTTCTAATTTTTATAAAATTCTAAAAAAGCAAATTTATCTATAGTGACAGAAAGGTGCTTAATAGTTTGAGTAGGGTGGGTAGGAATGAGAGGGCGGGATTACAAAGAGGCAGAAGGAAACTTTTGGAAGTTATGGATATGTTGATTATCCATTACTGATTGTGGTGATGGTTTCATGCATGTATACATATGTCAACGCTTTCCAAATTTCACACTTTAAATACATGTAGTATACTGTATTCAATTATAACTCAATAAATTCTATCTTTAGGAAATAATCATAGATACCACAAAAATGTATTTATAAGGATGTTCATTGCAGAAATATTTACAGTAGCATAAAAATTCAGAGGCAGATTATATGTACCATAATAGGAGTAGGTAAAGTAAGTTGTTGTTCTACATAATAAAAATAAGTATAACACATTTATATAATATGAGATTTGTGATGGATTTTTACTGACCTGGGGAAAGGCACACAATGTTAACAAAGAAAAGCAGGATATAAAACCTTGAAGTATAATCACAATTTAAATATCCTCTCCCCCTCACACCCACTTATAGATAAAATTCCTGAAGGAGATGCACTAAAATTGTCTCTGGGTAGCAATATTATGGATGTTTTTTTCTTTCCTGTTTATTCTTTTACCCCCATATTTTCCTAACTTTTTACAATAACCACAATTAACTTTTTTACCCCCAAAAGAATACCTTTTTAAAAGACAGTTACCCAGATTGGTGAAAATACTGATTCATTAATCATCAGCTACTAGATGTCTGCTCTTGCATGGTACTGGTCTCCTGCTTGTTCATATGTCCACACATTTGTCTGTTGTATGTTTAGTTTTGGTCACAACTCTTTGTTCCCTCCCTGGAGGTGGAGTATATTGACAGACTCAGCCATGCGACTTGCTGTAGCTAGTGAAATGTGAGCAGACAGGACTGAGGCCACTTCAGAGCAGAAGCTTTAGATGCAGTTGTGTGGTTTGGCTTGGCCACTGGAGCTCCTGCCCTCTGCAAGAGAACAGCATGACGCATGGGGCTGTTTCGCCATTCTGGGTCCCAGAGTGAGAAGACATGTGAAGCAAACCTGAAGTCATCTTGCCTGAACTGCAGCCCTCCTATAACAGGAGAGAGAAATAAAGGTTTGATGCTGGAAGCCTCTGAAATTTGGGAGACTGTTCGTTATCCAGCAAAAGCTGACCACTTCATATTGTCTATATAGATTGTAGGCTCTCAGACAGCAGGGACCAAAGTATAGCATAGCATAGCAGTGTGTGTACCACAAAATCTAGAATCCAAGTCAAGAGTCTCTGATGCCTTAAACTCCACATGATGGGATAGAGATTTGTGGATGAGGGGTACAGGCTTAGGCGAGGTGTAGCAATACTTAAAGATGCCTCTAAAAGGGAGAAGGAAAAAGAAAAGAGAGAAAGAAACCAAAATTTTGGAAATGGGGTAGTGAGATGACAGAATGAAGTGAGATTGTAGAGATGGAAAGAAGTGGGTGAAGATGAAGAGGAAAGGGAGAAACATATAATCAAAAAGTGGTCAAGAAATTCTTTCCATCTTGGCCACCACAGGTATTCTTTCTCTTCTTAAAAATGGTGCTGAGATCATTTCCTTCTAAAATGCACCTTTCACCTCATTTTCTTAGCCAGAAAGTAGAAAATGCTCCAATGTAGGTTTTGATGAAAGTGTCTGCTGTCCTAGCAGCTCAGGGTACCTATGTTTCTTTTCTCTCCAAATGAGAGCTTCCTTTTAGGTTCTTTTGTGTACAGTGCTTTTTCTGGGTACTTGCCTCTGAATTTTCCTTTTCTCTTAACCTGCAGGTCTCCAGTTCAGGTCTACTCTGTGTACTTAACTTCTCCCAGGAAGATATCACATCTTCATCTTCATAAATGGCACCTGCCCACCTTTCTTGGAGGACAGGATTATTTGATGTTGAGCACCCAAGAAACGTCACTGAACATTGAGATGTAGGTGGCAAGAATTTAAATTTGTATTTAATAACCAGCTCATCTTTTTTAATACCTAAAGACTTCTTTTTTCAAAAGAAAAAAAAACCTAATTATGCACAAAAGAATTTCACTGGGAATTAAATTTAAAAAAGGTAAAGATGTTAACAATCCTTTAAAAAATAATTCAAATTAGAAACACTAATTATAGGAACTCCTTTATATAACATGAAAACTCAGTTCTCTGAGGCATGGGGAAGAGGGATGGTTGTAAAGCAGACTCAAAGAAAACAAAGTTTCTGATTTATGGGGGAATTTGTGTGAATGAGGAATAAAATTTCCCTTGAGGAAGTACTGCCCCGTTCTGCTGATAATCTGTGTGATTTTTTCTGGGGAGACCAAAGGATATAGAAGGACCAACATTTAATTCTGGAATCAGGATCTAAGGGTTCACCATCTTGGACTTACAAAACCAGGAAGGAAGGAAGCCAGAATATTTCAGTGGTCCATCTGGTCAGATCAGGACCACGCGGTGAGTGAGTGATAAAGCTGGGATTTCTATCTGGGGATGACTCACCCAAAGCTTTTGCTCTTTTCACTTCTCCCTAAGGACAGGCAAGGATCACGATCAGCATCTGAAGGCTGTGTTTTCTGACTCTTTGTCAAGGTTTTATTTGCCAATCATCAGACCACAGAGTAACACCAAGGTGTTAAATCGTGTTTTTCAAACTCTGGGTTGTGTCCCGTTATTGGGTCATGAAATCAAATTTTAGAGCATCTCACCATGTATTTTTGAAAAACAGAACAGAATACAAAATAACAGACTGCATTGGATGCATGCAAAAAGAGTGTTGTGGGCTGAACTGTGTCCCTCCAAAATTCATGTGTTGAAGTCCTAACCCCCAGCACTTCAGAAAGTGACTATATTCAGAGACAGTCTATTTATTTATTTATTTTTTGGCCGCGCAGCATGCGGGATCATAGCTCCCCGACCAGGGATGGAACCCATGCCCCAGGCAGTAGAAGCATAGAGTCTTAACCACTGGACCATCAGGGAAGTCCTGGAGGTAGTCTTTAAAGTGGTAATTAAGTTAACACGCCACCATTAGAGTGTGTCCTAATCCAATATTTGGGTATACTTAGAAGAAGGAGGTTAGGACACAGACATACAGAGGGACAGTCATGTGAGGACCCAGCAAGAAGGCAGCCATATACAAGCCGGGAGAGAGGCCTCAGAAGGAACCAACTCTGTCAACATCTTAATCTTAACTTCTAGGCTCCAGAACTGTGGAGAAAATAAATTTCTGTTGTTTAAACCACCCAGTCTGTGGAACTTTGTTATGGCAGACCTAACAAATTAATACAAGGGTTAAGAATTATTTTGTGGAATTTTAATTTCAGTCACCCCCCCACACACACACACAGTCACACTCTTAATATAGATTTATAGCCTAAAATTATTGAAGAACGCTGAGTTAGAATGAGACAACATTTCCATAATCAGGGAGTCAGCCATGGAGACCATCTGTGGCCACCCAGGGGAGGGCTGTGAAGATAGGGCATAGACCCAGTGCCCAAGCAAGCAAAGGCTGCCTGGATCCTCACGAGCAAGAAAGAGAAGCCCTTGGCTTCACAGAAGGAAATCTCCTAACCTACCTGAAATTTTACCATGGCAAAAGAATGTATGTTAGAACAAAGCAGTGCTCTCTAAGTGCAAATTATTTACATTGATTTTTTTTTTTCCTTAAGGGAGCAACTCATCACCCTGTGAGCTCAGCCATTTGGAATTTACCCATAGAAGCTTTGAAGAAAGCTGGACACTTTATAAGTCAGTAAGCTTCAATCTCACAAAATCCATGCCCAGAAGTTTACCAGCTGTGTTCACAGGAAAGCTCCTCTGGTTCTCATTCCATCTCTCCCTTCTTATTTTAGACCCTAATAGTTGAAAAAGAAGTGTTATTTTAACTTTAAAACATTAAAAAGGCACTGCATTTGTTGGCCAAAATCAAGAGTGGATCTTCTCCTTTGATTCAAGTCTAATTCTTGGTGATGATGTCAATCAATATTTCAGGACACCTAGGATCCTCAAAGAGTCATTTTGCTTTCCCCTTATTTTCTATTCAAAAAATATAATACATCTTTTAGATATAATCAAGCAGACTTCTGTTCTGTTGGTGAGATGATTTATGTTTGCACGGGTCTGAGCCAGACCAGGACCGTCCTACTTGCAGAGGACCCTACAACTGCTCAGAAGGAGGAGAAAGTGTGGGACCTTTCACAGCCTCTCTTGGCGCAAATGTGACTGACAGCAACAACGTCCAATCACATCTCCATTGCCTGATTGGGGCAGGCCTAATGGACCCGCCCCTTTCGGTTCTTTGGAACAGATCTCTTGCAAAAGGTTTGCAAGCATCCATGTATTTAATTTGTTGCAATGCTGTGAAATTTACAACTCTGAAGGAGATAACACCCAGCTTTTATTTCTTGAATACAACACTTATGGATATTGTTTTTTTTTCCTCCCAGAAGGAAGGAGTAAAATTATAAATGGAGAGGATGAGTAGTGCCAGGTTTTTAAAAGGGATTTTGACCAGAGATCTCCCAGAACAATCAACCAGAATTCTAGCATTCTAGTCCCACTATTCTAATTAGAAATATTTCACTCAAAGCTAGCAGTCTGGCTCCCTAGTTTACAGCAGACTGGAAGCAGCAAATAGGAAAGGCAAGTATGATGACAAGCACAAAAATGACAGCTAACAGAGTAATAAGAATAGTGACAATCAAAATATTAGAGGGAGACTTAAGAATTTGGAAGCCATCTCCTGGGCACACCGGGTGAAGGAACATCCCACCCAGCATAACTTAATAGCCCCTGGCTGTGTTTCAGACCAGAATGACAACATGGAGTAATCACGAAGACAAATTATGATTCTGTTGAGTAATGACGAAGATTCTCGCTTTGACCAAACCTTAGTTGGACTCCTCTAAGCCTTCTTCTCAGCTGGGCCTCCACCTTGACCCCTCTCCCTTCAGGGTTTGCATAGCCTAGCTGTAGCAAGAATCCTGCTAAGTCAGTTTAAAGAGAATCTCTCTACTCGATATCTTGATATCACTCTTGATATGTGATCAAATTCTTCATCCCCCACCCTTGATATCTGATCACCTTGGCTACCTTCAGCAAGACCCCCTTACTCTTGATGTCTCCTTTTATAATTTCCCATCCACTGACCCCCTTACCCGGGCCCTTGCCTGTAACTGGCCCCCTTACCCTGGCCCTTGCCTATAAGTTCCAACCCATCTTTGCATTCAGAGTTGAGCCCAGTCTCTCTCCCTTGTTGTGATAGTGTTGACACCTATTGCAATAACCCTAAATAAAGTCTTCCTTACTGTTTTAACAAGTGTCAGAATGATTTGTTCTTTAACAGTCATCAGGAAGACAAGCCTTTCATAGCAGCTTGGATGTAGATGCTTCAGCTGTTTGCTGTCCTGCTCCCAGGAAGTTTAGGCACTAGCTCCTGGCCACTTTACTCTGGGGAGCCCAAAATCTGAGAGAAGGAGCTAAAATGATTATTATTTTGATAGGTTTATACCAAAGGCAGGGGTGTGTAAGTTGCTTCCTTTCCCAGCTGAACCCCAGCCCACATCTGCTTGGCAAGTGTCTCACCCTTGTGTGGGGTTGTATCCCCAGAGTAAGGGATGCCTTTTTCTAATCGTTACAGGGCCCCCTGTAAACTGTGTACCTGTTGGGCTCATCTACCTGGAGGGTTACATTGAAACACTTGTCAGAGGTGTGGTTTGGAAAAGTACTCTGAACACAGGTGTGGGATGGGTAACAAGGCAAAAGATAATTTTGTCCAATACATTCAGTAGCAAATCAGCTGTAACAGAAAGAAAAACAAATACAGTTGACCCTTGAACAACATGAGTTTGAACTGAGCGGGTCCGCTTACACAGGGATTTTTTTTCAATAGTAAATACTACAGTACTGCATAATCCACTGGTTGGTTGAAACTGCGGAGGCCGAACCGTGGATATGGAGAACCACATATATGGAGGGTTTACTATAAAGGGAGGGTGGCGCTCCTAACCCCCATGTTGTTCAAGTTTCAACTGTCTCCACAGGTTGAGTCTCTACTTGAGAGGCCAGTGGTTCTCCAACCTCATTGAGCCCCAGAATCATGGGGGAGCAGCTTCCCAGGCCACACCCACCAGCAAGTGGATTCAGTAGCACTGGGCTGGGGGCCTGGGAATCTGTGTTTTAAATAAATGCTTATGTAATTCGGATCCTTGAGGCTCACACGAATCTGCCCAAGGAAAGACTTGCTTTCATAGGGAGATTTTGGTTGTCCAAGGCAAAGTCTGCATAAAGTCTGGAAGAGGAGATGTGAACAGTGATGGAGCTGTATCGTTATGTGTAATCAAATAGCAGGAATCTGGAAATTGCTGGAAGCCTGTAAGGGAGGAGGTTCTAGAAAGATGGAGAAGGCTTCTTTCACGAGAGGAGGGGCCCAGCAACTTGGTAAGAGCCAGGGGCTGAGGAGGAGATGGGCCGAGCAAAGTTCCCAGTGGTGAGAATAAACAAGGAACATTCCAGAACACTGATGTCAACTATTTAATTATAAGTTGCTTACTATTACGGGTTATAATCCCTTTCTATTGCCCTTGAACCCTCAGTAGTTCTGTTATGAAAACTGGTTTTGTGCCATCAGTCATTTGTGGATAAAGAAGAGGCCCAGCCCAAGGGCCAGCATGGAAAGGGGGCCAAGAGCTTCAGTTATGAAAAGGAAGCAACACAAAATCCACTTTCCGTCTCTGTGAAGTTTCCTATTTTAGGTACCTCATATGAGTGGAATCATAAAATATTTGTCCATAGCAAACCCCAGCTCAGAAGGGATGGGCTGCAAATCCTTCCCCCAAAGGTCCTAAAGCCTTGGTGTCCTACCTTTTTTGAGCAAATACCTTTATCAGTAAGGAAAAATTGTAAGCATGCCCCTCCGATATATATGTATATTTATTTTTGTCAATAACATACATGTGCTACTATACTAATATATTATCAACATTACAAAACACATATAAAAAGCGAGGTTAAAAAGGAAGAGATGGGAAATTAACACAAGAGTTCTAATAATTTACTCTCCCCTGTCTCCCTGCAAGCATGGGCTAGGTTGAGGGACCACTAGAGCACATGGGCTCCACATCGGAAGGCCTGACTGAAAGGAAGGTGACATTTAAGTAGGGGAAGGACAGACCTTGCTGCTCTGTGGATGAGGCCTATTTAGTTGGCAGTCACTTGGGTTACTCAGCCACCCGAATTACAGGAGAACGGTAAGGAAGGAAACAAGAAACTATGCTCCGGTAAAAGGAAGGTGCTTTATGTGCTTCTCAGACTGTGGTCAGTAAATCCTCTCTCAGAGAAAAGCCATGGGAAAAGATACCTTCGTTATAACCAGCTGTGGTCACTAATTAAAAGGAGGAGGGAAAACCCAACTTCCCCAGGGCAGTGACCTTGAAACAGTCAATTTTTGGTTGCTGAGCAGGTATTCCAGGGCTCTTGTTCAAGAATCTTTGGGTTCTCATAGAACCAAGAGCAGGATGAATGTGACTCCCTTCACCAGGGCTCTGGGCACCAGCTCTTTGTTCCTGTGTGTGTGAAGGTAAGCTATCTAATTTTCTTAAAAAAATTTTTTTTTATTGGAGTGTCGTTGATTTACAGTGTTGTGTTAGTTTCAGGTGTACAGCAAAGTGAATCAGTTGTATATATACATATATCCACTCTTTTAAAGATTCTTTGCCTGTATAGTGGGCCCCAGCTCTGGCTTCTTCAATTTAATTTAATTTTTAAAAATTGCGGTAAAATATATAAAACATAAAATTTGCCATTTTAACCCCTTTAAGGTGGCATTAAGTACATTCACAGAGTTGTGCAACCATAACTGCTATCTGGTTCCAAAACTTTTGCATCACCCCACACAGAAACTTTGTACCCATTTGTTGGAGGAGGTCATTAAGAGGATGTGACCACCAGTTGAACCATGAGCTAGACCTGGGCAATCAGAGGCACCTCACCTCCTCCCCTGTCCTTGGAAGGTAAGTTCTGCCCACTGTTCTCAGCATGGGAACTACTTTGAAGGACGCAGCCTTGAAAGAGCAATGTGTTGATGGGACCATCTGGACGGTTTATATGTGACTGAACCCTGTTAAGTCCTCTCTATAAACTTTTAAGATTCTGGCAGATGGGTGCAGAGATCTACTTGTCTTGTAGTAGCCCAAGAAAAACCTCTTGCTTATTAAAACCGCCACCTACTGATCTGGAATGATCTGCCTCTTCCTTGGTTTCTCCCTGCCCTCTGTGTACAGGGGCCAGTTTTACCTGGGAAGCTCCTGAGAGTTTGAACCAGTACCATTAAGCAATAACTTTCCATTCTGTCCTCCCAACGGCCCTCATTCACCTGTAAGAGTGGAATTGCTGGGTTACATGGTAATTCTATGCTTAGATTTTGGAGGAACTACTAAACTGTTTTCCATGGTGGCCACACCAGTTTACATTTTCAACATCGATGTGTGGAGCTTCCAATTTCTCCACGTTCTTACCAACACTTGTTAATTTCTGGTTTTGTTTTTATAGTCATCCTATTAAGTGTGAAGTGGTATCTCATTGTGATTTTCATTTGCATTTCCCTCGTGACTAATGATGTTAAGCATCTTTTCATGTGCTTATTGCTCATTTGTGTATCTTCTTTTGTTCATTGTAAAATTGGGTTGTTTGTTTTGTTGAGTTGTAGGAGCTCTTTATATATTCTGGATATAAAATCCTTATCAGATATAGAATTGACAAATATTTTCTCTCATTCTGTAGGTCGTCTTTTTGTATTTTGATGGAAAAAATGTTTTCATTTTAATCAAGTCCAGCTTATCTATGTTTTCTTTTGTGGGTTGTGCTTTCGTGTTATATCTAAGAATCTGAGAATTGCCAAATCGAAGGTTATGAAGAGTTACCTCTATGTTTTCTTTTAAGACTTCTATGGTTTTAATTATTATATTTAGGTCATTGATTCCTTTTTTTTTTTTTTTTTTGTGGTACGCGGGCCTCTCACTGTTGTGGCCTCTCCCGTTGCGGAGCACAAGCTCCGGACGTGCAGGGTCAGCAGCCATGGCTCACAGGCCCAGCCGCTCCGTGGCATGTGCGATCTTCCCGGACCGGGGCACGAACCCGTGTCCCCTGCATCGGCAGGCGGACTCTCAACCACTGCGCCACCAGGGGAGCCCCCATTGATTCCTTCTGAGTTAATTTTTGTATATAGTATAAAGTACGTGTCCAACTTTATTCGTTTGCATATGAAAATCCAGTTGTCTCAGCACCATCAGTTGAAGAGACTGTTCTTTTCCCACTGAATGGTCTTGAACCCTGGTCAAGAGTCAGTGGATGCATATATGTATGGGTTTATTTCTGGACTCTCAATTCTGTTCTGCCTATCCTTATGCCAATACTACCCTTCGGAGATTACTTTCCCTTCGTTGTACGTTTTGAAATTGAGACGTGTTGAGTTCTCCGACTTTGTTCTTTTTCAAGATTGCTTTGGCTATTCAGAGCTCCCCCCCAACCTTCACCAATTCCATAGGAATTTGAGAATTGTTTTTCTCATTTTTAAAAAGAAAAAGTTGTTGGAATTTTGATAGGGATTGTGTTGAATTTGTAGATCACTTTGGGTCCAGCTCTGGCTTTTTTCTGGAACTATGAGGACTATTGAGAAGCTTCTCACCTGATTCCAGAGGGTTTAACCTTGGAACTTCTTAGCCAGGAGGCTCAGCAACTTCCCAGCACTCTGTCCATGGTGAGTTGGAACAGTGAAGCCAGTCAGAACATTCAGTGCCTGTCTTCCCTTCCAGTACTTGCTAAGTACATCACTCAAAACACCAACACATCTCTCTCTTGCATTTGTTCCAGCCTGAAGACCACACTTTAGAACCCACTGTCTTAGTGGGTTGATGAATCAGCACCCAACTGAGGAACTGAAATTGGACCAGCTGGGTGTTCTGAGGCTAATTGAGAAGCAGACATTGAACTAACTCTTAGTTTTCCAGTAACTCTTCTTTTATGAATGTATTTTAGTACTTTTGTACTTAAATATATTTTGCAACCTATATACATATTGGTTAGGAATGCATTCAGTTGCATGTAACAAAAGATTTACTTTTCTCATACAATAAGAAGTCCTAATGTAGGTGGTTCCTGGCATTAGTTCAGGCATTCAAAGATTGTAGGGCTGGCATCTTGGCAGTTCTTTTTGCCTTTCACTCACAATCTCAAGATGGCTTCACCACTCCAAATATCACATTTACATTCATAACAGGAAAGGGTGGGAGGGGCACCTCAGAGCTTATATCAAGGAGACAGAAGCTTTTCTAGAAGCCCACAGAAGTCTTCCTATTATATTTTGTTAGCTAGGATTGTGTCCCATGGCTCTCTGTAGTTGCAAGAGATCTGGGAATTTAGGGAGCAGGATTGCCATGACGGGCTTCAATCCTGATCCATTGCTCGGAGCTGGGTACATTACCTTCCTAAACAAACCTGGGATTCTGTGGGCAAGGAATAAGTAGGGGTAGGATATCAGTACAGTGTATACTAGTACATGCAAATACATATTTGTAGTTATTTTATTATGTTTCCTTAACATTTTCTACCTCGTGTGAGCTTGTTCTCATCCCTGATATTCTAATACCAGAAGTCATCTCATCCTCTTTATTTCTCTGTTGGGCCTACACAGTGGCTTGATACATTGTGATTACACAGTAAATAAGGGGTGATCTCACCAACAGAGAAGCTGGAAAGTTGCCCTGTTTAAGAGAATATGCACAAGAGAGGGCTGGAAAGTGCTGTTCCTTTTCTGTTGATGAAAGTCTGACAAGGTGAGTGTAGGGAAGGCAGAATGTGCTCATCTTGTCAGACTGTAAGCAAATTCAAGCAGAGTTACAGGCTCTGTGTCTTTAAGGCCATGAGTTCACACTATCCATGATAGGCTTCCTGTACACTTCCTATATACATATACTTTAAATGTTAAAAACACTTTATTTTCTTGCCCTTTAGGGGAAATAAACAGTGTTTCCAAAAAAGCATCATCAATGATTCAATCAAAGAAATATCTTCATGAGAAGACAAATAGGAAAATATTCCCAACATTGTATTTGGGTAGATTTTGATAGTTAATTTAGATTTCCAAATGTGAAAGTAAATTAAGAGGCTAAATACTTGAAAGTCAAAAATTTCCCATATTTGAAATTAAAGTCAATGAATTGATCACATTCGCTGAATGTAGCTAGTAAAAAGTGTTAATTTATGGCTAAGTAATTAAACAGGGAGACAGATGGAGAATCAAATGAGTTTTCCTCACATCCGAATTTGCATACTGTTTCTGACGGTGCATACTCTTACTGCTCTATGTGGTGCCCTCCAGTATCGGAAGCACGTGGAGAGCTATTCATGTCAGTTTTGCTCATGCATCCCCAATGAAAGAAAAGGGACTTAGATAAAATACAGAGCTCAGTTATGTTCTCTCCTGTTTCTCACTCATTCATCCCTTTTGCTTCCATTTCATGATGGGGAGAACAAGCAAGGGCAAAATAATGAAATTCTCTCTATTCTCCATTGTGTAATGGAAAATGCACTGGTTTAGGAATCAGAAGACTAGCTTATTCTACCTTTTTCAGTAACTAGCTGTGTGACATTGGGCAACTCTCTTCTCTCTAGTCCCCAGTTGCCTCATTAGCCATTAGAGCTTGCTGTTGACTAGAATATCTCTAGAAAGTATGGCATCGTGGAGAAAGCAAGGGTTCTTCTTTTGTTCTTGGATCAACCACATACCAGCTGAGTCATCTTGGACAAGTTACCTTGACCACTGTGTGCTATATCCAATGCTCGGTAGAGAGGACCTAGGAGTCTATGTCCCTGGGATGGCATGAAGAAATACAACTCTGTGACCTAGACTTGAGCTGTCAGACACTGCTCCTCTCCCACAGACACTAAGGCAGAGCTGTGCAAAGGAGGGAAGCAATTCCTTTATCATTGTTTACAGAGATTCACTTTTAACCTTTCACTGGATTTTTAACCTCTCATGGATAGCAAAGACCCAATGACCAGGTGCCAGTTAGTTTTACAGTCCATTTCATTTTCATTTTTGTGTTGTAGCCAGTTGTTTGGGATTACAAAAGTACTAAAGTCTTTTTTTTTTAAGTTCTAAAAGATGTCCATGGTGGGTATCACTCTCTGGAAACCAGGTTGCCTTATCTTCCTCAAAGTACCTTGGTTTACTTCTTAATGTCTTAATGTGATAGCAAATCAATATGCTCTGGGCTTCTCTGGTGGCGCAGTGGTTGAGAGTCCGCCTGCCGATGCAGGGGACACGGGTTCGTGCCCCGGTCCGGGAAGATCCCACATGCCGCGGAGCAGCTAAGCCCGTGAGCCATGGCCGCTGAGCCTGCGCGTCGGGAGCCTGTGCTCCGCAACGGGAGAGGCCACAACAGTGAGAGGCCCGCGTGACGCAAAAGAAAAAAAAAGCTCTGTCCTTCCCTACCCAAGAGGTAAGAACCGGGTCCAAACTGGGCAACTTAGATCCTCCTCTAACTTAAATCTTATGCAAAATGAATTAAGAATGGGTACTGTGCATACTTCCTTTGTCTCTCCGGTTCTGCTCCCCAGCCATCTACGCGGCTCAGTATCTTGGAAAGTTGATCCTTACAGCGTCCATCAGTGGACTTCCTTGACCTCTGGATTCCATTTGCGTTTGGCCATTGGAAGGCACTGGTGGGAGGTCCGAAGGTAGAACAAGGGTGAACCTGGGGTCTTTTTTCATCTTCTTCCCTGCCTGCCAGGCACCGTGGGCTGGCTCTTTCCCTTTACTATTGTCTCAGCTCCATGTATCCGCCCTAAAAATTAATATTTTTTTTTCCAGTTTAGTACCACCACAAGTGGCAGTCCTGTTCATTACTCTTTAAAAACTAGTATCAGTGTGAACTGAGAACTGGAAGCTCTGCAGTTGTGTGTGTGTGTATTTTTAAACATCAGAATTAATTTATAACCTCTTTCTTTTCTTGGCAACCGTTTTTCAATCAAAGCATTACTGTATTTAGGGTTGTCTATTTCCTCATTCATAGTTTTTAATCATTAAAAAAAATTAGATACAATGAACATAGCATAAGATTCACCCTTTTAAAGTGTACAGTTCAGTGGCTTTGGGTTTATTTACAAAATTGTGCAATCATCCCCACTATCTAACTTCAGAACATTTTTATCGTGCCAACAAGAAATCCTGTACCCAGTAAGCGTTCATTCCCCACTCCTCACTGACAACCACTGATTTACTTTCTGTCTCTATCTAGTTGCCTATCTGGGATACTTCATATAAATAGAATTCTGGATTATGTGGTCTTTTGAGACTGGCTTCTTCCACATAGCATAATACTTTCAACATTCATCCAGGTTGTAGCGTGTTTTAGTATTCCTTTTTATGGCCAAAAAAATATTCCATTGTATGAATAGACTACATCTTGTTTATCCATCCATCAGTTGATGGACATTTTGGTTATTTCTACTTTTTGGTTATTATGAATAATAGTGCTATGAGTATTCACGCACACGTTTTTATTCAAACGTCTGTTTTCAGTTCTTTTGGGTGGATACCAAGAAGAGGAATTACTAGATGATATGGTAATTCTGTGCTTGTTTTTGAGGAATTATCAAACTGTTTTCCGAAGTGGCACTACCGTTTTACAATCCCATCAGCTATGCATGAGGATTCCAGTTTCTCCACATCCTCACCAACACTTGTTATTGTCTGTCTTTTTGATTGTAGTCATCCTGGTGGGTGTATCTCATTGTGGTTTTGATTTGCATTTCTCTAATGACTAATACTGTTGAACATCTTTTTATGTAGTTATTGTCCATTTTTATGTTTTCTTTGGAGAAATATCTACTCAGATCATTTGCTCGCTATTTTATTTATTTATTTATTTTTGCGGTATGCGGGCCTTTCACTGTTGTGGCCTCTCCCGTTGTGGAGCACAGGCTCCGGACGCGCAGGCTCAGCGGCCATGGCTCACGGGCCCAGCCGCTCCGCGGCATGCGGGATCTTCCTGGACAGGGGCATGAACCCGTGTCCCCTGCATCAGCAGGTGGACTCTCAACCACTGCGCCACCAGGGAAACCCCGCTCACTTTTTAATTGGGTTGTCTTTTTACTGTTGAGTTGTAACTTTTTTACATTGTAGGTGCAAGCCACTTATCAGATATATGAATTACAAATATTTTCTCCCATTCTGTGGATTGTCTTTTCACATTCTTCATGGTGTTCTTTGAGGCATAAAAGTTTTTAATTTTGATGAAGTCCAATTTATCTATTTTTTCTTAAGTTGCTCGTGCTTTTAGTGTCATATTTAAGACACCAAGATCCTAAGAAATATTTTATATTGCAATATCTCCTCTCTCCCATGAAATTCTGAGGAACTATATTAGATATTCTAACTTTATCCTACAAGTCTCTTTTAAAAAAATATTTCTTTAAATAATTTATTATTTATTTATTTAATTTGACTGCACCAGGTCTTAGTTGTGGCAAGCGGGATCTTCATTGCAGCATGTGGGATCTTTCTTAGTTGTGGCATGTCAACTTCTTAGTTGTGGCATGCAGACTTTTTAGTTGTGGCATGCATGCAGGATCTAGTTCCCCAGCCAGGAATCAAACCTGGGCCCCCTGCATTGGGAGCATGGAGTCTTACCCCCGGACCACCAGGGAAGTCCCCATCCTACATGTCTCTTAACCACTCTTCCATCTGTTTTTCTTTCTTTCATTTCTTTTTCCAGTTTTACTGAGACATAATTGACATACATCACTGTGTAAGTTTAAGACATACAGCATGATGGGTTACATGATTTACATATATTGTGTAAATATTTACATATATAGATATTTAATGATTTACAAATATTTATATATATTGATTTACATATTTTGTGAAATGATTACCACAATATATTTAACTAACATCTACCTTATATATGGATACAATAAAAAGAAAAAAATGAAGAAAAAAGGACAAAAAATTATTTTGTGATGAGAACTCTTAGAATTTACTCTCTTAACGTCTTTACTATGCATCATACAGCAGTGTTAGCTATAGTCTTCATGTTGTACGTTACATCCCTAGTATTTCCTTATGTTATAACTGAAGTTTGTACCTTTTGACCACCTTCCTCTAATTCCCCCTTCCCCCACCCTCTTCCTCTGGTAACCACAAGTCTGATCCCTTTTTCTATGTGTTTGACTTTTTAATTTTAGATTTCATGTAAAAGTGAGATCGTACAGTATTTGTCTTTCTCTGTCTGACTTATTTCACTCAGCATAATGCCTCCATTGCTCATCCATGTTATCTCAAATGATAGGATTTCCTCATTTTCATGGCTGAATAATATTCTGTTATACATGTATATGTATAATTTCTTTACCCAATTTCTTTATCCATTCATCCATTGATGGACACTTAGGTTATTTCCACGTCTTGGCTACTATAAATAATGCTGTGAACATGGAGGTGCAGGCATCTTTTGGAGTTAGTGTTTTCATTTCCTTTGGATATATTCCCAGAACTGGAGTTGCTGGATCATGTGGTAGTTCTATCTTTAATTTTTTGAGAATCCTCCATACTGTGTCCCATAGTGGCTGTACTACTTTTTTTTGTTTGTTTTCCTGTATTTCATTCTGAGTAATTTCACCATATCTATCTTCCAATGCATCAATTCTCTTTTTAGCTGTGTCTAATCTGCTGCTTTTCTGTTTATTAACATTTAATGTCATTTAATATATTTTGCATTTCTGGAATTTCTATTTGCTTTTTGTTTTTTTTTTCAGATCTCCTTGTTCTCGTTTATAGTTACCTGTTCACTTTTTAGGGTTTCATATCTCCTATTTAAGTCTTTACTTATTTTAGGCATATTTAATTTTTATTATTTTCCACATTCTTCATTTTTAAAATCTTAAAGTTTTAGGGTTTCTAATCCTCTTATTTATATTGCAATATTTGTCTTATGGTCTCTGTGGATTGTGTGTGTGTTTACATACATACATATATATGAATATATGTATATATAATATATAATGTAATATATTTGAAAGTTCATCTTTAGCAAGGCTTCTACATTGTGGCAGTCTAGTGTGGCTTTCTTTGCAGAGAATCTAAGAGATCATCTTGTATTTTCTTCTCCCCTGTGTTTTTTCCCTGGTCCATGACCAATTTCTATATTAATTTCCAATTTGATGTTTCCTAGACTCTACAATTAGTAAAATTATAATCTCAGATACGTGAAGCCATGGCTTAAAGTTTTAATTTTCTTTTATTTTTTACCCAGAGCCCAAGCAGAAAACAGACGAGCTTTCTTCCCTAACTACTGGCTCTGCTGATGGATGATATTTTCTGGTCCACTGTTTTGCTGAGGTTGCAGCTATTTGACAAGTAAACTCCATGTGGGGTTTTTCACTCTTCCTTCTTCATCTCACCCTGGGCCTCAGCTCAGGGTGAACACATGAACACTGAAACTCAAGTCCTTTGGTCATTTGGAACAGACTCCACCCACCTGCCCTTGTATCTGCAGTGTCAGCTCACACAGCAGTTTTCAGTTCTCTCTTCTACCTGGCCCTGGGATTTCTTCTTTCTTTCTTGTGAGCTCAACTATAACATTTAAAAAGATTTTTAAAAACTATATTGTAGGGACTTCCCTGGTGGCACAGTGGTTAAGAATCTGTCTGCCAATGCAGGGGACATGGGTTTGATCCCTGGTTTGGGAAGATCTCACATGCCATGGAGCAACTAAGCCCGTACGCCACAACTACTGAGCCTGCGCTCTAGAGCCTGCGAGCCACAACTACTGAGCCCGTGTGCCACAACTACTGAAGCCCACGCGCCTAGAGCCCATGCTCCACAGCAAGAGAAGCCACCCAATGAGAAGCCCGCACACTGCAACGAAGAGTAGCCCCCGCTCGCTGCAACTAGAGAAAGCCCACACGCAGCAACAAAGACCCAACACAGCCATAAATAAATAAATAAACAAATAAAAAAACCCCATAAAAACCCTATATTTTAGGCAGCATATCTAGGAGTTTTTGGAGGGGGGTTTATTTCATCTCAGCCTGTCATCTTGCCAGCACAGCTTGCCCCCTCCCATTATTGTTTTTAAAAAGTCTTTTGCTGAGAGATCACCGTTACTGGAATAATATGAGCATTAGGCTCCTATGTCTAGCAGGCTACCCTTATGGGAAGAGAGAGAAAGAGAGAGATTTAGTAAGGAAAGGAATTCTTGTTACATTGAAAGTATCATTTTGAGCCAGTTTTCTAAACTTATCAGTTTTTTAGAGACTTCCCTAACATGCAGTCTGAACCCAGGGGGTTGAATTATTGTTTTAGGACCCAATGTGTGAATTATTAGATATTTTTTATTTGTTTTTTTCCCTTCTATTTATTAGCATCTCTTCTGTTGGCTGGATCATGGAAAAGATGTCATAGAAAACCCTTAAAACTATTTAATAACAATCATTAGCATCTCTGATAGAATTGTGATTGGAAAGACGTAGAAACAATTGGCTGAAATAAAATCAGAATTTTTACCATCTCTGCTCTTGTCCTCTTAGTCTGTATATAGGAATCTGACAACTAATTCTGAAACTTCCTATAAGACCATACTGTTACTATGGAAATTTTAAACTCTACTCTACGGACCTATATAGAGTTCCCCAGAGAGTCTTCAAAGAATTCTGCAGGAAATAATCTATTTGTTTGTTTATTCAACGAATACTCACTGAGTGCTGGTCAGATGTCTGACACTGGCTTGAGTATGGTCTTTGGGGAGATAGAACTGCCAAGTTCCTGGCCCCCACTCTTTCAACCAGAGCAATTCTGCTGGTATCAGTTTAATAGTTGGTGTTCTGCATAAGGAGGGCTCTGCTGCTTAAAGAAAGTTTGAAATCGTCTCTGATATAGTACCCTTGTTTAAAAGAAGTTTCTATTAAGCAAAGCTATTTGGGGGCCATAGTCTTATAGTTGTATGTGTAAATGAATTATTCATCCAGCTCAATGATAAGCATATAGTGGGCACTCTGTGTTATTCAGGGTAGGTTATATGAAGCTGCTATAACAAATGACCCCCAAATCTCAGTGGCTTACAACACAAAAGATTTATTTCTTGCTTATATGTATATTTAATTAAATTTTTATTGGAGTATAGTTGATTCACAATCTTGTGTTAGTTTCAGGTGTACAGCAAAGCGAATCCATTTATACATATACATGTATCCACTCTTTTTTTAGATTCTTTTCCCATATAGGCCATTACAGAGTATTGAGTAGAGTTCTCTGTGTTATACAGTAGGTTCTTATTAGTTATCTATTTTATATATAGTGGTGTGTATATGTCAATCCCTCAGTTTATCCCTCCTCCCTTTCACCCTTGGTTACCATAAGTTTGTTTTCTACATTTGTGACTGTATTTCTGTTTTGTAAATAAGTTCATTTGTACCATTGTTTTTAGATTCCACATATGCACAATATCATATGATATTTGTCTTTGTCTTTCTGACTTACCTCCCTCAGTATGACAATTGCTAGGTCCATTATTTCTTGCTTATATTGTATGTCCATTGCACATCTTTTGTGGCTCTGTTTACATATCCTCCTACTTTGGGACTCAAGCTGACAGAGCAGACTCAAGCTAAAACATTGCTGGCCCATGGCAGTGGTAAAAACAGAACATGGCAAAACTTACATTGCTTCTTACAGCTTCTGCTTGGAAATGACACGTCACTGCTACAGACTTTTCACCTGATGTCACTGGCACAGGGAAATATAATCTTTCCATAGGGAGGGGCAGCAAATATTTGAGAACTATCATGCAAAGTGCTATAGTATTCAGTAAATATTTGTCAATTAAACAACTCCATACAATAAATAATCATGTACCAATGCATTCTCAAATCCCAACCCTATAAGCCATTATCTCTGAGTAGAAGTCCACGATTGTGTGCTTTTTTGAATTATGAGAAAAGCTGAAATGAGGTTAAAATAATCTTGAGATTTTTATTGCTACAACTAAGTAAGAACTTCCCTCCATCATTGGGTAAAGAAACCGCAATATCCATTCCCTCAACCCTACATCTATTGTGTCTTTTCAAAATAATATTAGAAGGAAAAACGTCTGGAACTTCTAAAGATTTAGAAGAAATTCACATCAGCAGAAAGCCAGGCTGTAAATCCCAAGAAACGGAGGAGCTTAGTTCCAGAGCCAGATTGTATAAGACAGGGCTTAAAAAGTAATCTGGAGCTACCCTATGTAAAACTCATTGTCTGCCAAGAGGAAGCCTCAAAGGGGGTTGCAGAGAATGAAGTAATGAAATGGATTCCAGACTACCATCAGGAGTTTCTTGATTCAAACAAGACCAACTTACCGAATCATGCTCTGTGTGAATCTATGATTTCCCTCTTTCTGCAAAAAAATGAAGGAAAGCATATAGATATTCTTGCTGGAGCTGGAATACGTAGAGAAGAGATGCTTATCTGTGCAAAAAGATGCATAAAGGGGAAGCTATGGCTGGACTCTGCAGTGCAAATGCAGAAGTTAGATCCAAACTGCTTTTAGAGAAAGGGAATAATACTGGTTCTCAAAGCTGAAAAGCCCAGAGATGGATTTGGCTTTAGGTATGGCTGAATCCGGAGCCTCATGTCATGTTGTGTCATTTCTGTCTCTTGTCTCTCCTTGTTTCTGTTTGGCTTTATTCCACGGGCTGGGTTACCCCCATCCAGGTTGTCCTCACCAGGGCCTTGACCTGTGCATCCCACACCTGCCTTGGCTGGGCAGTCAGACATCTCTGGAGCTACCTGCAGCCGAATCAGGTCTTAGCCTGCTGCTAGCCTGTGTCTATCCTTCTTCTGCAGCTGATCTGGGCCTCTTTGCGAGTATCCACTCAGGTGCTCTAGCTCTCACGCGCTGCCATTTGCTGCTTCTGCAGGGCCTCAGCGTGACTTAGCATAACTCAGCTGATGCTGCTGTCTCTGTAGGCTTTCCCCACAGGTTTTTCATATGCCCGCATCATGGCCCCTGCCGGAGCATGCCCTACCACCAGGATACTTTCCCAGGCCACCACCAGTGAAATCTTTAGCAATTGAGCTGCTGCTTTGTGACCTACCGGCCCAGACAGCATCCTCTTCGCCCGCCACGTGGTGGATGGGGTAGTCACAAATCCCCATCTTTCTGCCTGTATTGTCTGACCTCCCTTGGCATCGCTTAAGCTTCCTCCCAGAAGCAGACATTGAAATGGGCTTAAGCAGCAAGGTTTTTATTAGGGCAGATGCCTGTGAGAAAATGCGGAAGGCGGCCAGGAAAATTCAGGAGAGTCAGCAGACCTCAAGAGAAGGGAGGGAGGGTTGGGTGGAAAGGTCCCAGACCGACAAGCAGTTTAAGGAAGATTCTGCAAGGATGCCAGGTAGTTCTTGAGCCCACCTGGGGGTCGCCCATCTCCCAGGCAGGACCAGCTACATCATATGTAGGGCCCGGTGTGAAATGAATGTGCAGGACCTCTTGTTAACAGATTTTTAACAGCAGAGCATTCAACCAAGTACGGGGCCCTTATGAGTGGAATGTTCTGTGTGACTGCGTGGGTCTTGTGCAGGTGAAGCCAGACCTGCTCCCAGGCTGCCTTAGTATCCCCACTGTGCTCAGTCACTGCCTGGGAGTAGCTCATGGGAAAATGGGTGGCCTCAGTGCCACACAGTGAGATTTCAGAGCCCAGGGGGTGGGGCCCTTTTTGTGTGTGTGTGGTTTTTTATTTTTGTCTCTTAAGAAGGTTGAGGATGAACATGTTATCCTCTATTTCCAGCTAATCCTTTAAAATGACACTTTAATCCTGATGCAATTTATTTGTATGAATGGTGTGAAGTGGGGATTTAAGTTTTGCCCTTAGTTGATAACCACGTTTCCCATTATTTATTGAATGGCTGGTCTTTTCTGATTTAGATGCCCATTGTGTCAAATATTAAATTTGCATCTGTACGTGGGAGACAGGAAGTGATAATGGAGTTGTTTTCATCTTATTTTAGCTGGGTTCTCAAGAGATGCCATGTCCCACTTTCCAAGTGGGAGAACAAGGAAGGGTTGGCAGAAGGGTTTTAAGACTCTTAGTTTCTTGAAAATACAGGGTGCACAAAAGAGCTAAGAGGGAAGCTAGAGGAGGATCTTCCTTAGAGAGGGTGGTTGACGAATTCGGGGTCTCTTCACCCCAAAAGGGAGGTAGGGGTGCTTGCACTTCTTCCTAAGTCTAGGGAAAGGGGATCCCGTGGGACCACCCAGAGAGCTTGCTGTGCGTGTCCCACAGCTGGGGTGACGCGGTAGGCTGGTGTTTGATTCATTCCAGAAAAACCTTAAGCTCAAGGATCTGCAGCTGCTCTGTGCGGCAAGGGCAGGTGGCCACCCTGCCCCGTTCCCCCTCCTTCCCCTCCCAGGGCTGCCCTCAGCATCTCCACCCTCCTGGGCATCGCAGAAGCCAACTTCCCAAATGGCACCAACTTGGCTCCTTGCCCTCCGGATTCCTGCTGGGTCTGGGCATCGGGGAGAGTGGACAGGGAGACACAGGTGGGAGCATGTACCCCCAGCCGCCTCCCCACTGGGCACGGTTTGTGGAAGGGCTGCCATCCACAGCTCCACACCCCTGCTGCCTCTCGCTCCTCCAGGCCCAGGGGTGAGAGGTGCTCCTGCTTTCTTGAGCTCAGAAGGCTTCCCTTCTCTGCTGGCTTCCCTCAACGCTGCCCACACTTTTATGGCTCGTCCTCCCTTCATTGAATCAGCTTGCATTTCCCTTCCAAGTGGGCCATCTGTTTCCCATGGGGAGGAACCTCGATACAATGGCTTTTTATCTTTTGGAAGAAGATCTTTATTCATTTCTTTTTCCTAATTCAAACTTTTTTTATGCTGAGTGCAGAAAACTTGGAAATTAGAAATGCATCGGAGAAAAGTTGGAGGGCTTAGCCTGACTGTTCTGTTTTCTGTTCTACCCCAGTTCCTGGGTGATCTCATCCAGGCCCAGAGCTTCAATTCATCTATATGCTATGGATCCCCAAATTTATATCCTCACCCATTCTTCTCCTCTGAGTTCCAGGTTTGTGTGTCCAAAAACCTGTTTACTATGTCCACCTGGTGTCTGCCAGAGCTCCGGATCTTTCCCCGCACCCAGACCCCTACGCGACCGTCCACCGGACACTCACTCCTCATGAGGCTGGGCTGTCTTAGCCATGGCACGCACCCACCCAGCTGCCTGAGCCCCAGATTTGGAGCCACTGAAGACTGTTTTCTCATTACTCCCCTCTCCTCCTTTCCTTCACCCCCTACATTGAATCCGTCATCAATCTTGCTGTCCAACTTCAAAAATAGATGTCAGATCTGTGCCCCTCTCTGCACATTGTGGCCATGCCACTTGCCCAAGAGAGCTTTGTCACTTGTCTGCACAGTAGCTTTTATAGGGTCTTCCTGCTTCCGTCTTCTTCCAAAAAGTCAGAGTTGTGTTACTAAAATGCAAATCAACAGTTGTCACCCTCACGCATCCCAGGATGAAGTCCAAACGCCTTACACTGAGCTGGAAGTGGAGCCACTGGATACAGTGGGGCAGTTTGTGTCCTGCTCTGGGCTCCTGGCCACCATGTCCAAGGGCTGATATATGGCCTGAGCCTGGGTCTGTGTCCTGCCACTGGAAGAACCTCTGCTCTGAGGAGAGGGTGCTTTTCTCCAATCTGTGCAAAGGTTCCCTGACTGCTAGGCTCTAATGGCATCTAATGGCAGTGAGCATCACGGTCCAGCACCACATCTTATCGCTCTGCCCCTTGTTTCCAGGGCTTCAGCCACAGCAAATTCCCTCCCTCTATGAACATGCTCGTCCCCAGATCTGTGCAGTAGCAGTTGTGGGTCTCTGCTTCTTGACTGTTCTTCCTTCTCAGTCTTTGGGTCTCTGTCCAAATATTGCTTCTTCAGAGAGGTCTTCCCTGACCACTTGAGTAAAGTGACTGCCCCAGTCAATTCACACACTAACCTAGTGATTCCATAATTTTTTTTTTTTTTTGCGGTACGCAGGCCTCTCACTGCTGCGGCCTCTCCCGTTGCGGAGCACAGGCTCGGGACGCGCAGGCTCAGCGGCCATGGCTCACGGGCCCAGCCGCTCCGCGGCATGTGGGATCTTCCCAGACCGGGGCACGAACCCGTGTCCCCTGCATCGACAGGTGGACTCTCAACCACTGCGCCACCAGGGAAGCCCCTGATTCCATAAATATTTAACGAGTGCCTGCTAAGTGCCAGGCATTGTTCCATGTGTTGGAACAGTGACTCAGATGAGAATTCCTGCCCACATGGAGGTTATGTTCCAGTGGTGAGAATCAGAGATCAGATGAAATGGTACATTTTTTGTGTTAACTTGGCTAGGTCATGGTAACCAGTGTTTGGTCAAATGTGTCTGGATGTTGCTGTGAAGGTATTTTTTTTGATGTAATTAACATTTCAGTCAGTAGACTTTGAATGAAGAGGATTGTCCTCTGCTGTGTCAGTGGCCCTTGATCAGTCAGTTGACAGCCTTAAGAGACAAGACTGAGAGGTCTCCCGAGGAAGAAGGAATTCTGCTTCCTGCCTGCCTTAAGACTAGACACTCCAACTTCTCCTCTTCACGGGTCTCCAGCCTGCTGGCCTGCCTTGCAGACGTAAGACTTGCCAAACACCCAATCATGTGAGCTAATTCCTTAAAATCACTCTCTCTCTCTTTCTGTGTATATCTCCTATTGGTTCTGTTTCTGTGGAGAACACTGATTAATATGATAGACAAGATAAAGAAGTAAAGTAGATTACATATACAGCAGATAGTAATAAAGAACAATAAAAAAACAATGGAGAAAAACCCATAATCGTATTTATTATTCTTCACTGTCTCATGCTGTTCTGGTTATCGTTGCTGTGTAACAAAGCACCCCAAAGTTAGTGGCATTAAACAGCAATTATTTTATTGTGCTAACACATTCTGAGGATGAGGAATTTGGAAAGGGCACCATGGGGATGAATATTCTCTACTCCAGGATGTCTTGGTCTCAGCTGGCAGGACTCGAGGTGGAAAGAGCAGAGGCTGCAAGAACCATATCCTGGGTGGCTCCTTCACTGACCTGCCTGGGGCCTAGGCTGAGCTGGTTGAGGGACGGGCTCCACTGAGACTGTTGACCCCAGCACCTCCACGTGCCTCACCTGTGAGTTGGGTGTCTCACAGCACAGTGACTGGGTTCAGGGTGGGAGTATCCAAGGGGAGTGTTTGGGCAATGAGCATTCTGAGAACTCCAGGTGGAAGAGGCTTGGTTAACTGGGCGGTTAAGGGGGGTGGGGTAAGGAAATGTGTGAAGGTGGTCAAAGGCTACAATCTTCCAGTTATAAGATGAATGAAAAAAAAAAAAGATGAATGAGTTCTGAGCCCCTAATGTACAGCATGGTGACTATAGTTAACAATACTCTATTGCATACTTGAAAGTTGCTAAGAGGGTACACCTTAAATGTTCTCACCACAGACACACACACACACATAGCACACAAAAGTTAACTATGTGAGAGAATAGATGTGCTAACTAACCTTACTGTGGTAATCATTTCACCATATATGCATATATGAAATCATCACGTTGTACACCTTAAATTTATACAATGTTATATGTCAAATATATCTCAATAAAGCTGAAGAAAAAATTAAGGTGATGTTTTCAAACCATCTCACACATTCAGCACCTAACAGTTCCTAGTACACAGAAGATAAACAACGAGCATTTATTGATTGCATAAACAGAAAAGCCCAAGCCAAACAAAAGAAATAACACACTTATTCTACTACCTAGAGATAATCACTATTAAAATAATGCTTCTGCTAATTTTTTTCAACGCAGGGACTGTATACACATATGTCCTTTTTACTCAACCATCACTTCTATAAGTACCCTTAACATTATAATATTTTTCACTTAATATTAAAACTTTCCCATGTCCATAAGTATTCTTCTGCACCACAATATGGCTGTGTAGTTGCACATTTTCAGAGGTACTGGACTTTACGTATTTGACCTTGTAGTATTAGGCAGTTGAATATTTCCCAGTATTTTGCTGTAAGTAAATACTGCAGTAAACCTATTTGTGTGTATGTCTTTATGCATTTTTGTTAATAATTCTTTTAAGGATAAATTCCTAGGAGTAAAATTGTGGGTCAAAAGGTATATACACTTTCAAGATCTTTCACATATATTCATTCATTATGATTTTCTCATTTCTGAGAAACCGAAACTGAAGTCAACAAAATCTTTCTTGCATGTTTTAAATTAGATTTATTTTCTTTAGAACAATAAAGCATACATTTTTTGGTCTATTCTAAATGTTGATCTTTACGGCTTTTGCTTTTTTGATTTCAATAAAATCAGTAGAGCTTCTGAAAAGAAATATTAGGAGGCTTTCTAAAAATATCCATCTTTGCAAAAATGTTCAGATTTGAAAATGAAATGTGTCCCTAGTAATTGAATCCCCCTGCAAACCAATTCATCACAGTTCTATGTAGCAAAGAAAATTGCAGGGTGAGAGGCGTGACTGTAGCACATTATTTGTGCTACATGACTGCAAACTTGCTTGAACAAAACCCTGGAGCCTAGATGTACACAAAGAGACGATTTTAGTTTTTAGTTTTATGATAGTGATATGACATTTCATCTTTTAGAAACGATTGTTCTGTGAGTTTTAATCCTCTTAGTGACCATCTTGTCTCTTTCATTGTGACACACCTTTAGTTATATTAATGATGGGTGTTATACTGATGCATAATCTAACTTTTATAGTCTCACTACAGTTGTGGAGTAAAGAAACAGGCTATCATATCACATAACGCAGCTGTAGCTGCATTTACAATTTATCATCTATGTATAATCAAGCTCTCCCTAAGCTTGTATTGTAAGTTGTGCAAGCTTAAATGTTGCACATTCTATAAACCAGTTGGTTTCATGGTATCTCATATTTAGGTTAGCCAGTGTGATGGACAACTACCTCAACCTTATCAGGAAGATAGCCTGTAAAACATACATTTATCTGTTTGTGTCTCTATCTCCCTTAGAGCAAATGCTATCAGTGGAATAAAATACTAAAGCTTCTAATTTTTAGATTAAAAATAAAGTGATTTATAGTAATTTTCTCCCCCCCCACTTTGATTGAAATATAATCAGCATATAACATTGTATTACTTTAAACTGTACAACATAATGTTTTGATACTTGTGTATATTGTTAAATGATTACCACGTTGAGTTTATTCAATATCCATTACCTCATACAGTTACAATTTTTTAATCTTACAATGAGAATTTTTAAGATCTACTCTTTTAGCACTTTTCAAATATACAATACAATATTGCAGTCATGATACTGTACATTACATCCTCAGAACTTATTTATCTGGTAAGTGGGATTTTGTACTTTTTGACCACCTTCACCCCTCCCTTCTACAACTCTGGCAACTACCAATTTAATCTCTGTTTCTATGAATTTGGTTTCTGTAGATTCCACATAGGTGAGATCATACAGTATTTTCTTTCTCTGACTTATTTCCCTTACAATAATGTCTTCGAGGTCCATCCATGTTGTCCCAAATGGCAGCATTTCTTTCTTTTGTGACTGAGTAATATTCCATTGTATATATACACACATTTTCTTTATCTATGCACCTGTTGATGGACACTTAGGTTGCTTCCATGTTTTGGCTATTGCAAGTAATGCTGCAATGAATATGGGGTGCAGATATCTCTTCAAGATAGTCTTTTTGTTTCCTTCAGATATATATTCAGAAGTGGAATTGATGGGTTATACAGTAGTTCTATTTTTATTTTGAGGAATCTCCATAGTTTTCCAAGGTGGCTGCACCAATTTACATTCTTACTACCAGTGCACAAGGGTTCCAGTTTCCCTCAAGCCTTGCCAACACTTGTTATCTCTTGTCTTTTTGATGATAGGCATTCTAACAGGCATGAGGTGATACCTCATTGTGGTTTTGATTTGCATTTTCCTGAAGATTAGTGATGTTGAATATCTTTTCATGTACCTGTTGGCCTTGTATCTGTCTTCTATGAAAAACATCTATTTAGTTCCCCTGCCCATTTTAAAATCAGATTGTTTGTATTTTTACTATTCAGTTGTATGAGTTCTTTATATATTTTGGATATTAACGTCTTATCTGATGCATTATTTGCAAATATTTTCTCCCATTCTGTAGATGTCTTTTCATTTTGTTGATGGCTTCCTTTGATGTACAGAAGCTTTTTAGTTTTAGTTTGATGTAGTCCCACCTTTTATTTTGCTTTTGTTGCCTTTGTTTTTGATGTCAAATCCAAAAAATAAATTGCCAAGATTGATGTTAAAGTTGTGATTGCCTATGTTTTCTTCTAGGAATTTTATGATTTCAGGTCTTATGTTCAAGTCTTTAATCCATTTTGAGTTGACTGTTGTCTATGGTGTAAGATAGGGGTCCAGTTTCATTCTTTTGCATGTGCTGTCCAGTTTTCCCAACACCATTTATTGAAGCCATTATCCTTTCCCTATTGTATATTCTCCTTTGTCATAAATTGATTGGCCATACATGCATGGGTTTATTTCTGGGCTCTGTATTCTGTTCCACTGATCAATGTGTCTGTTTTTATGCCAATATTTACTGCTTTGATTACTATAGCTTTGTAATATAGTTTGAAATTAAGGAGTGTGATGTCTCCAGCTTTGTTCTTCTTTCTCAAGATTGCTTTAGCTATTCAAGGTCTTTGTGGTTACATACAAAGGACAGCCTTGAGTATATGATGATGGGCTCAAACCTTGCTTCCTCATTAGGGATACTGGCACTTTCTCCCAGTTGCTTCTCTGGGCTCTAGGAAGAAGATGAACATTTGCACCTGAAGGGGAAACACATTGAGTTTAAAAAGATAACATAAATAACCATTTAAGATCTTTTTTTAAAAAATTTAATAAACAAATTTTTACAGATGTGAAATTAGCTCATATAAGTTCATTTAACAGATTCAGTCCACATTTTGTTTTCACTGGACCCAGAAAATTTTTGTTATACCAAGGTATTTGTACTTTGTATTAGCTAGGATTTGGGGGGCTTACATTATTCAAGAATTATGCATTTGTAACAGGAGTCCTGGTTGTGTAAGGTCAACAGGGTTCCAGAGATGTCTCAGCCCTGAAAGATAACACTGGACACTTAAGACTGTCTGTATTATTTTCTGCCATTTTTATGAGGTCCAGAAGATCCTTGATAAAGGAGTTTACCCCTGTTGTTGGTGGTCTCTATCCATCACTCAGAGTGTCATGAGATGTTGCAACTTAGGGGAAAAGTTATCAGTTTTTTACCATTGAGTATGAGGATGAAGAATTCCTGCCACCTGTGAAGAATTCCAGATATTTCCATAGTCCCCACACAAAGTCTCAGGTCCACATCAGAGCTGTCTGATTCTATTTAGAGTTTGCAGAAATTGTGAAAAATATCCCCAGGATATGTTTATTCTTAATTAAAATCCCAGGAAGAGGAGTGGCCAAGATGATGGAGTAGGAAGACCCTGAGCTCATCTCCTCCCATGGCCACACCAAGGTTATGACTATTTACAGAGCAACTACTGATAAATAAAACCAGAAGATTAGCAGAAGAGATCTCTAACCAAAGACATAAAGAAGAAACCACAATGAGACAGGTAGGAGGGGCGGAGATGTGGTTTAGTCAAGACCCATACTCCCCCAAAGGTGGCCCACAACAGAAGGATAATTACAATTGCAGAAGTTCTCCCCAGGGAGTGAGGGGTCTAAGCCCCCACATCGGGTTCCACAGTCCAGGGGTCCTGCACCTGGAGGCTAAGCCCTCAGAACATTCAGCTTTGAAGGTCAGTGGGGTTTATTTTCAGGAGACCTGGGGGCTGTGGGAAATAGAGACTCCACTCTTAAAGGGCGCACACAAAATCTCATGTGCTCTGAGATCCAGGGCAGAAGCAGTAATCTGAAGGGAGCCTGGGTCAGCCCCACCTGCTGATCCTGGAGAATCTCCTGGAGAGGCAGGAGGCAACTGCAGCTCACCCTGGGGACATAGACACTGGCGGCATCTATCCTGGGAAGCTGGTTCTACCATGTGGACACCGATGTCGGCAAGCACCACTTTGGAATCCTCCCTCTAGCTTACTGGCACCAAAACCTGGCCCCATACACCAGCCTTTCTGTACTAGTACTGGGAGGCCTCAGGCCAAGATACTAGCTGGGCAGAGACATAGCCCCACCCACCAGCAGGCCTGCTGTCCTAAGCCCCCCTGAGCCCACAACTGCCCCGGGATCCAGCCCTGTCCACCAGAGACTCAGGACCTGGCTCCACCCACCAGTGAGCTGGCACCAGTCCTGGGATCCCCTGGGCCTCAGCCCTGTCCAGCAGGCTGATGCCAGCACTGAGACACTTTGGACCCCTCAGCCAGCTGCCCCAGGATCCAACCCCACTCACCAACAGGCCAACACCAGATTTGGGACATCCCAGACACCACAGCCAGCTGTTTTCAGGAACTGGGCCCACCCATCAGTAGTCCTACACTAGATCCGGGATCCCTGACCTCACAACCAACCACCCACCCCAGAACCCAGTTCTGCCCACCATTGGGCCAGCATTAGCCCTGGGAACCCGAGGACCACACAACCCACAGCCGCATGCTCTGGCCCAAAAACCAGCCTCTGCACAAGGCAGGACCTGGCAACCAACAGACTGGGGGCCAGTCATGCCTACCAGACCACCCGCAGTAGTCAGCCTGCAACAACAGAAAGACCCACATAGCTCACATAGGGGGTGCTCATAGAGTATATGGCTTTGGTGACCAGAGGGTAGTGCACTGTTGAGATGCATAGAATGTCTCCTACAAAAGAGGAGACTGCCACTTCTCCAGGGTTGGGAAAAGTCACCAACCTACCAGATACGTAGAAATTAAAAAGATCAAATTAAGGAAAATGAGATGCCAGAGAAACATGTTGTAAACAAAGAAACAAGATAAAACCCCAGAAGAAGAACTAAGTGAAGTGGAGTAAGCAGTCTACCTGATAAAGACTTCAAGGTAATGATCATAAAGATGTTCAAAGAATTTGGGAGAAGAATGGATGAAGAGAGTGAGACGTTGGAAGCTTTTAACAATGAGTTGGAAAATATAAAGAAGAACCAAACAGAGATGAAGAATACAATCACTGAGATGAAAACTCCACGGGAAGGAATCAACAGTAGAATAGATGATACAGAGGAATGGATCAGCAAGCTGAAAAACAGAGTAGTGGAAATCACTGATGCTGAATAGAAAAAAATAAAAAAGAATAAAAAGAAATGAGGACAGTTTAAGAGACCTTTGGGACAATATCAAGCACACTAACATTCACATTATAGGGGTCCCAGAAGGAGAGGAGAGAGGGGGGTGGGCAGAGAACATTTTTGGAGATATAATAGCTGAAAACTTCCCTAACCTGGGAAAAGAAAAGACCTCCAGGTCCAGAAAGCAGAGAGAGTCCCAAACAGGATGAACCCAAAGAGGAACACACCAAAGCACATTGTAATTAAAATGGCAAAAATTAAAGAGACAATAGTAAGAGCAGCAAGGGGAAAGCAACAAGTTACATGCAAGGGAACTCCCATAAAGCTATCCACTGACTTTTCAGCAGAAACTTTGGAGGCGAGAAGGGAGTGGCGCAACATATTTAAAGTGATGAAAGGCAAAAACCTACAACCAAGAATACGCTACCTGGCAAGGCTTTCATTCAGATTTGAAGAAGTGATCAAAAGTTTTACGGACAAGCAAATCTAAGAGAGTTCAGCTCCACAAAACCAGCTTTACAAGAAATGTTAGAGGGACTTCTCTATGCGTAAAAGAAAGGGCCATGACTAGTAACATGAAAATTACCAGGCAAATATACAGTAAAGGTAGAAAATCATCCACGCCCAAAGCTAGTAGGGAAGGTTAAAGACAAAAGTAGTAAAATCATCTATATCCACAAGAAGCAGTTAATGGATTCACAAAACAAAAAGATGTAAAATATGATGTCAAAAGCAGTAAACATGGGAGGGGGTGAATAAAATGCAGGACTGTTACAATGAGTCTGAACTTACGAGATCAGCAACTTGAAATACATAGATGATAGATGATAGATAGATAGATAGATGATAGATAGATAGAGGTATATATTGCTAGGTACAGTGTGGGGAATATAGTCGATAGCTATGTTAATATCTTTGTATGGTGACGTATCATAACTAAACTTATCATGGTGATCATTTTGACATGTACAGAAATATCAAATCACTATGTTGTATAACAGGGACCAACATAGTGGTGTAGGTCAGTTTTACTTCAAAAACAAGCAAACAAACTCATAGAAAAAGCGATCAGATTTGTGATTACCAGAGGTGGGGGGTAGGGGTAGGAGGAATTGGATGAAGGTGGTCAAAAGGTACAAACTTCCAGTTTTAAGATAAATAAGCACAAGGGGTGTAATACATGACATGGTAAATATAATTAACACTGCCGTATGTTATATATGAAAGTTAAGAGAGTAAATGCTGAGTTCTCATCACAAGGAAAAATATTTTTTATTTCTTTAATTTTATATGTATATGAGATGATGGTGTTCACTAAACTTACTGTCGTAATCATTGCATGATGTATGTTAAGTCAAATCACTATGTTGTACACTTTAAACTTATACAGTGCTCTATGTCGATTATATCTTTTTTTTTTTTTTTTTTTGCGGTACGCCGGCCTCTCACTGTTGTGGCCTCTCCCGTTGCGGAGCACAGGCTCCGGACGCGCAGGCTCAGAGGCATGGCTCACGGACCCAGCCGCTCCGCGGCATGTGGAATCTTCCCGGACCGGGGCACGAACCCGTGTCCCCTGCATCAGCAGGTGGACTCTCAACCACTGCGCCACCAGGGAAGCCCTATGTCGATTATATCTTAAGAAAACGGGAAGAAAAAAAATCCCAGGAAGTCCAGAAATTCATTGATAGCATAAGTAAACTGAAATAGAAATACTTCACTATGTCAGCTCATCAATGACGTCATACATTTCATTTTTCCTGCGTATTAAATGGAAAAAAGAAAACCCAGGGGTTTCTCTTAGAATATTTCCATCGAGTTGTTGTTTTCATCTTGGTGCCTGGGTTTTTTCTTCCTTGGCAGTCTTCAGCATTCTCTTGGAAGTGAAGGTACACCATAAGTCAGTTGCCAAAGCTTTATTTTTATGCCTGTTTTCTTTTGCACAGTGTAATGTGCTGCAAATGGCAAAAAAGCTATAATTTTGACTTTAATTTAGGTGGACCTCATTGAAACCTTTTATTACATCTTTGGTATAAGTCTGGACTCTGAGTTTGCTATTGTGCATTTATTTATTTTTTATTTATTTATTTTTTTTGTGGTACGCGAACCTCTCACCGTTGTGGCCTCTCCCATTGCGGAGCACAGACTCCGGATGTGCAGGCTCAGTGGCCATGGCCCACGGGCCCAGCCGCTCCGTGGCATGCAGAATCCTCCCAGACCAGGGCATGAACCCGTGTCCCTGGCATCGGCAGGTGGACTCCCAACCACTGTGCCACCAGGGAAGCCCTGCTATTGTGCATTTAGATTTGTTTGTATAAGTTTAATGTGCATATTCTTTACTGATTCTCTTTGAGATTGGTTTGTATTTTAAGTTTTATGCTTTTGACCTAAAAGTAGCATTTCGCTTTCACTTTACTTTTACTTTTGAAAAGATTTAATTGAAGTATAGTTGATTTACAGTGTTGTGTTAATTTCTACTGTACAGTGATTCCATTGTAGATATATATACATTCTTTTTCATATTCTTTTCCATTATGGTTTATCACAAGATATTGAATATAGTTCCCTGTGCTATCCAGTAGGACTTTGTTGTTTATCCATTCTACATATAATAGTTTGCATCGCCTAATCCCAAACTCTCAATCCATCCTTCCCCCACCCGCCCCACCCCTTGGCAACCACAAGTCTGTTCTCTACGTCTGTGAGTCTATTTCTGTTTCGTAGATAAGTTCATTTGTGTCATATATTAGATTCCACATATAAGTGATATCATATGGTGTTTGTCTTTCTCTTTCTGACCTACTTCACTTAGTATGATAATCTCTAAGTCCATCCATGTTGCTGCAAAGGGCATTATTTCATTTTTTATGGCTGAGTATTATTCCATTGTGTATATATATGCACACACCACATCTTCTTTATCCATTCATCTGTTACCCATTCAAATGTCATCTGACATTTAGGTTGCTTCCATGTCTTGACTATTGTAAATAGTGCTGCAATTAACATTGAAGTGAATATATCTTTTCAAATTATAGTTTTCTCCGTATATATTGCATTTCTTTTACTTTTCATGTCCATCTTGACACCGGAGGACTCACTTTTCTTTACTATTGTAGTCTCATCTCCTTGTTAAGGGCTAGCACATTCTTCTTGCTTGGGCATGTTGCAGAGGTCTTGGTCCAACCTCCCCTTCTGGCCAAGAGGGCAATAGTTAGGATTAAGTCACAACATAACACAGCCGGTAAAGTGCTGGTCTGAATAAGGGAACAATGCAACCATATGCTTCAGGACCTAGCCGACATGTGCTGGCAGAAGTGGAAAAAGAACAGAAGGAACTGAATTCTCAGATGCTGGATGAAGGGGTGTGGAATATAAAGTTGGACAAAGGAGAGCCTATCAATTTGGGAGTACTCTCCTGCCATATAGGATCTAACAAGCTGGGCAATATATATTTTTTAATCTGACACCAAAAGCAAAAATAGATAAGTGGGATTGCATGAAAATGAAAATCTTCTTCACAGCAAAATGAACAATCAAGAAAATGAAAAGGCAACCTACAGAATAGGAGAAAATATTTGCAAACCACACATCTGATAAGGGGTTAATATCCAAAATATATAAGAAACTCATGTAACAATAGCAAAAAACCAGATAACTATATTGATAAATGGGCAAAGGACCTGAATAGACATTTCTTAAAAGAAGATACACAGATGGCCAACAGGTACATGAAAAGGTGCTCAACTTCACTAATCATCAGGGAAGTGCACATCAAAACCACAATGAGAAGAGACCTTCAAGATGGTGGAGCAGTAAGACATGGAGATCACCTTCCTTCCCAGAAATACATCAGAAATACATCTATACGTGGAATAACTCCTACAGAACACCTACTGAACACTGGCAGAAGACCTCAGACCTCCCAAAAGGCAAGAAACTCCCCACGTACCTGGGTAGGGCAAAAGAAAAAACAGAGACCAAAGAATAGGGACGGGACCTGCACCAGTGGGAGGGAGCTGTGAAGGAGGAAAGGTTTCCACACACTAGGAAGCCCCTTCGTGGACGGAGATGGCGGGTGGAGGAGGGGGGAAGCTTCAGAGCCACGGAGGAGAGCGCAGCAACAGAGGCGCGGAGGGCAAAGCGGAGAGATTCCCGCACAGAGGGTGGGTGCCGACCAGCACTCACCAGCCCGAGAGGCTTGTCTGCTCTCCCGCCAGGGCGGGTGGGGGTTGGGAGCTGAGGCTCGGGCTTCGGAGGTCGGATCCCAGGGAGAGGACTGGGGTTGGAGGCGTGAACACAGCCTGAAGCGGTTAGTACACCACGGCTAGCCGGGAGGGAGACTGGGAAAAACTCTGGACCTGCCTAAGAAGCAAGAGACCATTGTTTCGGGGTGCATGAGGAGAGGGGATTCAGAGCACTGCCCAAATGAGCTCCAGAGATGGGCGCGAGCCACGGCTATCAGCATGGACACCAGAGACGGGCATGAGACGCTAAGGCTGTTGCTGAACCATCAGGAAGCCTGTGTGCCAGCACAGGTCACTCTCCACACCTCCCCTCCCGGGAGCCTGTGCAGCCCGCCACTGCCAGGGTCCCGTGATCCAGGGACAACTTCCCCGGGAGAACAAACGGCGCACCTAAGGCTGGTGCATTGTCATGCTGGCCTCTGCCACTGCAGGCTGGCCCCACATTCCATACCCCTCCTGCCCCCCTGGCCTGAGTGAGCCAGAGTCCCCGAATCAGCTGCTCCTTTAACCCCGTCCTGTCTGGGCAGGGAACAGACACCCTCAGGCAACCTACATGCCGAGGTTCAATCTAAAGCTGAACACTGGGAGCTGTGCGAACAAAGAAGAGAAAGGGAAATCTCTCCCAGCAGCCTCAGAAGCAGTGGATTAAATCTCCACAATCAACTTGATGTACTCTGCATCTGTGGAATACCTGAATAGACAACGAATCATCCCAAATGGAGGCAATGGACTTTGAGAGCAACTGTAGACTTGGGGTTTGCTTTCTGCATCTAATTTGTTTCTGGTTTTATGTTTATCTTAGATTAGTATTTACAGTTTATTATCATTGGTAGATTTGTTTATTGTTTTGGTTGCTCTCTTCCTCTTCTTTATATATATATATACATATATATATATATTTCTTTTTTCTCTTTTTGTGAGTGTGTATGTGTATGCTGCTTTGTGTGATTTTGTCTGTATAGCTTTGCTTTTACCATTTGTCCTAGAGTCCTGTCTGTCCTTTTTTTTTTTAGTATAATTTTTAGTGCTTGTTATCATTGGTGGATTTGTTTTTTGGTTTGGTTGCTCTCTTCTTTCTTTCCTTTTCTTTTTTAAATTACTTTTTAATTTTTTATAATTATTTTTTACTTTAATAACTTTATTTTATTTTGTTTGTTTGTTTGTTTCTTTCTTTCTCCCTTTTCTTCTGAGCCATGTGGCTGACAGGGTCTTGGTGCTCCAGCCTGGTGTCCGGCCTGAGGCTTTGAGGTGGGAGAGCCGAGTTCAGGACATTGGTCCAACAGAGACCTCCCGGCTCCACATAATATCAAACAGTGAAAGCTCGCCCAGAGATCTCCATCTCAACACCAAGACCCAGCTTCACTCAATGACCATCAATCTACAGTGCTGGACACCCTATGCCAAACAACTAGCAAGACAGGAACACTACCCCACCCATTATCAGAGAGACTGCCTAAAATCATAATAAGGTCACAGACACTGCAAAACACACTGCCGGATGTGGTCCTGCCCACCAGAAAGACAAGATCCAGCCTCATCCACCAGAACACAGGCACTAGTCCCCTCCACCAGGAAGCCTACACAACCCACTGAACCAACCTTAGCCACTGGGGGCAGAAACCAAAACAATGAGAAATACAACCCTGCAGCCTGTGAAAAGGAGACCCCAAATAAGTAAGTAAAGAAAAATGAAAAGACAGAGAAACACACAGCAGATGGGGGAGCAAGGTAAAAACCCACCAGACTAAACAAATGAAGAGGAAATAGGCAGTCTACCTGAAAAACAATTCAGAGTATTGAGAGTAAAGATGATCCCAAATCTTGGAAATACAATGGAAAAAATACAAGAAACGTTAAAAAAGAACCTAGAAGAACTAAAGAGTAAACAAACAATGATGAACAACACAATAAAGAAATTAAAAATTCTCTAGAAGGGATCAATAGCAGAATAACTGAGGCAGAAGGACGGATAAATGAGCTGGAAGATAAAATAGCGGAAATAACTATTGCAGAGAAGAATAAAGAAAAAACAATGAGAAGAATTGAGGACAGTCTCAGAGACCTCTGGGACAACATTAAACCCACCAACATTCGAATTATAGGGGTCCCAGAATAAGAAGAGAAAAAGAAAGGGGCTGAGAAAATATTTGAAGAGATTATAATTGAAAACTTCCCTAATATGGGAAAGGAAATAGTTAATCAAGTCCAGGAAGCGCAGAGAGTCCCATACAGGATAAATCCAAGGAGAAACATGCCAGGACACATATTAATCAAACTGTCAAAAATTAAATACAAAGAAAACATATTAAAAACAGCAAGGGAAAAACAACAAATAACACACAAGGGAATCCCAATAAGGTTAACAGCTGATCCTTCAGCAGAAACTCTGCAAGCCAGAAGGGACTCGCAGGACGTATTTAAAGTGATGAAGGAGAAAAACCTACAACCAAGATTACTCTACCCAGCAAGACCTCATTCAGATTCAATGGAGAAATTAAAACCTTTAAAAACAAGCAAAAGCTAAGAGAATTCAGCACAACAAACCAGATTTACAACAAATGCTAAAGGAGCTTCTTTAGGCAGGAAGCACAAGAGAAAGAAAAGACCTACAATAACAAACCCAAAACAATTAAGAGAATGGGAACAGGAACATACATATAGATAATTACCTTAAATGTAAATGGATTAAATGCTCCCACCAAAAGACACAGAGTGGCTGAATGGATACAAAAACAAGACCCGCATATATGCTGTCTACAAGAAACCCACTTCAGACCTAGAGACACATACAGACTGAAAGTGAAGCGATAGAAAAAGATATTCCACGCAAACGGATACCAAAAGAAACATGGAGTACCAATTCTCATATCAGACAACATAGACTTTAAAATAAAAACTATCACAAGAGACAAAAATGGACGCTACATAATGATCAAGAGATCAATCCAAGAAGAAGATATAACAATTGTAAATATTTATGCACCCAACATAGGAGCACCTCAATGCATAAGGCAAATGCTAACAACCATAAAAGGGGAAATCGACAGTGACACAACCATAGTAGGGGACTTTAACACCCCACTTTCACCAATGGACAGATCATCCAAAATGAAAAAAATAAGAAAACACAAGCTTTAAACGGCACATTAAACACGATGGACTTATTAGACATTTATAGGACATTCCATCCAAAAACAACAGAATACACTTTCTTCTCAAGTGCTCATGAAACATTCTCCAGGATAGATCATATCTTGGGTCACAAATCAAGCCTTGGTATACTTAAGAAAATTGAAATTCTATCAAGTATCTTTTCCAACCACAATGCTATGAGACTAGGTATCAATTACAGGACAAGATCTGTAAAAAATACAAACACATCGAGGCTAAACAATACACTACTTAATAATGAAGAGATCACTGTACAAATCAAAGAGGAAATCAAAAATTATCTAGAAACAAATGACAATGGAGATACGAAGACCCAAAACCTATGGGATGCAGCAAAAGCAGTTCTAAGAGGGAAGTTTATAGCAATACAATCCTACCTTAAGAAACAGGAAACATCTCGAATAAACAACCTAACCTTGCACCTAAAGCAATTAGAGAAAGAAGAACAAAAAACCCCAAAGTTAGCAGAAGGAAAGAAATCATAAAGACCAGATCAGAAATAAATGAAAAAGAAATGAAGGAAACAATAGCAAAGATCAATAAAACGAAAAGCTGGTTCTTTGAGAAGATAAACAAAATTGATAAACCATTAGCCAGACTCATCAAGAAAAAAAGGGAGAAGACTCAAATCAATAGATTTAGAAATGAAAAAGGAGAAGTAACAACTGACACTGCAGAAATACAAAGGATCATGACAGATTACTACAAGCAACTCTATGCCAATAAAATGGACAACCTGGAAGAAATGGACAAATTCTTAGAAATGCACAAACTGCCAAGACTGAATCAGGAAGAAATAGAAAATATGAACAGACCAATCACAAGCACTGAAATGGAAACTGTGATTAAAAAACTTTCAACAAAAAAAAGCCCAGGACCAGATGGCTTCACAGGTGAATTCTATCAACCATTTAGAGAAGAGCTAACACCTATCCTTCTCAAACTCTTCGAAAATATAGCGGAGGGAGGAACACTCCCAAACTCATTCTACAAGGCCACCATCACTCTGATACCAAAAATAGACAAGGATGTCACAAAGAAAGAAAACTACAGGCCAATATCACTGATGAACATAGATGCAAAAATCCTCAAAATACTAGCAAACAGAATCCAACAGCACATTAAAAGGATCATACACCATGATCAAGTGGGGTTTATTCCAGGAATGCAAGGATTCTTCAATATACGCAAATCAATCAACGTGATACACCATATTAACAAATTGAAGGCGAAAAACCATATGATCATCTCAATCGATTCAGACAAAGCTTTTGACAACATTCAACACCCATTTATGATAAAAAGCCCTCCAGAAAGTAGGCATAGAGGGAACTTTCCTCACCATAATAAAGGCCATATATGACAAACCGACAGCCAACATCGTCCTCAATGGTGAAAAACTGAAAGCATTTCCTCTAAGATCAGGAACAAGACAAGGTTGCCCACTCTCATTCAACATATTTTTGGAAGTTTTGGCCACAGAAATCAGAGAAAAAAGGGAAATAAAAGGAATCCAAATCGGAAAAGAAGAAGTAAAGCTGTCACTCTTTGCAGATGACATGACACTGTACATAGAGAATCCTAAAGATGCTACCAGAAAACTACTAGAGCTAATCAATGAATTTGGTAAAGTAGCAGGATACAAAATTAATGCACAGAAATCTCAGGCATTCCTATACACTAAAGATGAAAACTCTGAAAGAGAAATTAAGGAAACACTCCCATTTACCATTGTAACAAAAAGAATAAAATATCTAGGAATAAACCTACCTAAGGAGACAAAAGACCTGTATGAAGAAAACTATAAGACACTGATGAAAGAAATTAAAGATGATACAAACAGATGGAGAGATATACGATGTTCTTGGATTGGAAGGATCAACATTGTGAAAATGACTATACTACCCAAAGCAATCTACAGATTCAATGCAATCCGTATCAAACTACCACTGGCATTTTTCACAGAAGTAGAACAAAAAATTTCACAATTTGTGTGGAAACACAAAAGACACCGAATAGCCAAAGCAATCTTGAGAACAAAAAATGGAGCTGGAGGAATCAGGCTCCCTGACCTCAGAATATGCTACAAAGCTACAGTAATCAAGACACTATGGTACCGGCACAAAAACATAAATATAGATCAATGGAAGATGATAGAAAGCCCAGAGATAAACCCACGCACATATGGTCACCTTATCTTTGATAAAGGAGGCAAGAATATACAGTGGAGAAAAGACAGCCTCTTCAATAAGTGGTGCTGGGAAAACTGGACAGGTACATGTAAAAGTATGAAATTAGAACACTCCCTAACACCATATACAAAAATAAGTTCAAAATGGTTTAAAGACCTAAATGTAAGGCCAGACACTATCAAACTCTTAGAGGAAGACATAGGCAGAACACTCTATGACATAAATCACAGGAAGATCCTTTTTGACCCATCTCCTAGAGAAATGGAAATAAAAACAAAAATAAACAAATGGGACCCAATGAAACGTCAAAGCTTTTGCACAGCAAAGGAAACCATAAACAAGACCAAAAGACAACCCTCAGAATGGGAGAAAATATTTGCAAATGAAGCAACTGACAAAGGATTAATCTCCAAAATTTACAAGCAGCTCATGCAGCTCAATAACAAAAAAACAAACAACCCAATCCAAAAATGGGCAGAAGACCTAAATAGACATTTCTCCGAAGAAGATATACAGATTGGCAACAAACACATGAAAGAATGCTCAACATCACTAATCATTAGAGAAATGCAAATCAAAACTACAGTGAGGTATCACCTCACACCAGTCAGAATGGCCATCATCAAAAAATCTACAAACAATAAATGCTGGAGAAGGTGTGGAGAAAAGGGAACCCTCTTGCACTATTGGTAGGAATGTAAATTGATACAGCCAGTATGGAGAACAGTATGGAAGTTCCTTAAAAAACTAAAAATAGAACTACTATATGACCTAACAATCCCACTACTGGGCATATACCCTGAGAAAATCATAATTGAAAAAGAGGCATATACCACAAAGTTCATTGCAGCTCTATTTACAATAGCCAGGACATGGAAGCATCCTAAGTGTCCATCGACAGATGAATGGATAAAGAAGATGTGGCACATATATACAGTGGAATATTACTCAGCCATAAAAAGAAATGAAATTGAGTTATTTGTAGTGAGGTGGATGGACCTAGAGTCTGTCATACAGAGTGAAGTAAGTCAGAAAGAGAAAGACAAATGCTGTATGCTAACACATATATATGGAATCTAAAAAAAAAACCAAAAAGGTTCTGAAGAACCTAGAGGCAGGACAGGAATAAAGACACAGATGTAGAGAATGGACTTTAGGACATGGAGAGGGGGAAGGGTAAGCTGGGATGAAGTGAGAGAGTGGCATGGACATATATACACTACCAAACATAAAATTGATAGCTAGTGGGAAGCTGCTGTATAGCACAGGGAGATCAGCTCGGTGCTTTGTGACCACCTAGAGGGGTGGGATAGGGAGGGTGGGAGGGAGGGAGATGCAAGAGGGAAGAGATATGGGAACATATGTATATGTATAGCTGATTCACTTTGTTATAAAGCAGAAACTAACACAGCATTGTAAACAGTTATATTCCAATAAAGATGTTAAAAAAATACCACAGTGGCTTGGTAGAATGGATTTTATCATAAAGACAAAAGATAAGAAATGCTGGAGAGGGTGTGGAGAAAAGGGAACCCTCTTGCACTGTTGGTGGGAATGTAAATTAGTGCAGCCACTATGGAGAACAGTATGGTGGTTCCTCAAAATATTTAAACTAGGACTACCATATGATCCAGCACTTTCACTTGTGAATGTATATCTAAGGGAAATGAAATCAGTATCTTGAAGAGATATCTGTACTCCTATGTTCATTGCAGCAGTATTCACAATAGCCAAGGTATGGAAACAACTTAAATGTCTGTCCATGGACGAATAATAAAGAAAATGTGGTGTATAGATACAATGGAGTATTATTCAGCCATGAACAAGAAGGAAATACGGCCATTGTGACAGCATGGATGAACCTGAAAGACATTATGCTAAGTGCAGGAAGCCAGACACAGAAAGACAAATACTGCATGCTCTCAATTACATGTGGAATCTAAAGTTGTCAAACTCATAAAAATGGAGAGTAGATGGGACTTCCCTGGCAGTCTAGTGGTTAAGACTCCATGCTTCCACTGCAGAGGGTGCAGGTGTGATCCCTGTTCAGGGAACTGAGATCCTGTATGCCACGAGGCACGGCCAAAAATTAAAAAAATAAATAAAATAAAGAAATGAAGAGTAGAATGGGGCTGGGAGAAGGGGATATGAGGAGATGTTGGTCAAAGGGTACAAAGTTTCAGTTACACAAGATAAATAATTTCTGGAGACCTAATGTACAACAATGTGACTATAGTTAACAATATTCTATTGTATGGTTGAAACTTGCTAAAAGGATAGATCTTAAGTGTTCTCAAACCACGCAGATAAGAAAAGGCAACTATGTGAGGTGGATATGTTAAAGGATATGTTAACTGACTTGATTGTGGTGAATATTTTGCAATGTGTACGTGCACTATATCAAACCATCCAGTTGTATCTCTTAAATATACAAAATGTTTCATTGTCCATTAAAACTCAATAAAATTCTCAAAAACAAAGTGATTGAGGCTTCTGCCTTGCCTTCTCTTACAGTCTACTGCACTGGGGGGAAGCCAACTGTCTTGTCATGAGGACAGTCAAACCATTTGGAGAAGTCCATGCGGCAAGGAACTGAGGCCTCCTGAGAACAACCAGAATGAACTTTCCCATCCATGCCTCTTGGAACTGGATCATTCAGCCCAAGTCCAGCCTTCTGCGATGGAGCATGGGCAGGCCCTGATGGCCCAAGCAAGCGATATAAGCAGGTAGCTCAGACCTCCATAACCTGCTCCCCTTTTGCACCTGCAACTCTCCATCAGCTCACACTTATGGCCATGTTTGGAAGGGCATCCCTGATGATACACTGATGGAGGAGGAAAAAGCACAAGCTTGGTTCTTGGTTGGTGTGTGAGGGTACTAGGCAAAAATACACAGTGGCACTACGGCTGCCCCCAGGATCGGCCTTAAAGACAAGAATGAGGCGAATTCCTTCTAATGGGTGGCTTCGGTGGTGTACCTGGTCATCCACTGGTCTAGATGGAGAATATATGTCATCCATCTACTATCTCTACACACGGACTCTTCAGCAGTGACAAATGGCTTGGTCAGTTGATCAGAGGTCTGGAAGGAGAAACATGGGAAAATCATCATTAAAGGAGGTCTGAGGTAGGGGCATGTGGATGGACCTGTGACAGTAGGCACAAAGCATGAAGATGTCTCTACCCATGTCAATACTCCCCAGAAAGCCTCCACCTTGAAAGGAAGAGGCTCTGACTGACTACATCTTTTCAACCGTTCACTTTCTATTTTATTTTAAATTCATTGATTTCTAATGTATGCCCCAGACACTTTCCTTTTTTTTTTTTTTTTTTTGTGGTATGCGGGCCTCTCACTGTTGTGGCCTCTCCCGTTGCGGAGCACAGGCTCTGGACGCGCAGGCTCAGTGGCCATGGCTCACGGGCCCAGCCGCTCCGCGGCATGTGGGATCTTCCCGGACGGGGGCACGAACCCGTGTCCTCTGCATCGGCAGGCGGACTCTCAACCACTGCACCATCAGGGAAGCCCCACTTTCCATTTTGACTTAAGACAGCAATGACCAAAATAGCTTCTATTTTCGTGGCACATGCATGCGTATTTGCCTCATTTTATCCAGGGGACATTCCTGGGAACTAGGAATGACAGAAAGTAGTTATTCCCTTTACAGGTGGAGAAAACTGATATCAGAGATAATAAGTGCCCTGCTGAGGGTCACTAAGCCAGCGAGTGAGGAGGTTTCTTGTTTCTAGACTGGTGTTCTGTCTGTGGCTCCTTGGGCTGTGGAGGGAAAGCAGAGCTGAGTCAACCAGCAGGGGGCGCCTGATTCTTGTTGTCTGAGTCTGGCCACTGACCGTCCAGAGCAGGCTTCTGCCATCAGCCTGCGTGAGTGCCTGACATGTGACTGGTGAGTGGGCTCAGTTCCAGAATGCCCTTCCACTCACTGACCCTCCACCTACGGGTCACATTTTAGAGTTGCCCCACTGTGTGTGCTCACTCTCCAGGTGCCACTGCAGACCTGATGAAGCTGCATGGTTCTGCCCAGTCCCCAGCAAGAAATGGACAGACGTTCGCACCTGTAAATGGAGGCCACGTATTTCAAGTCTTAGTGCTGATAATAACCTTTCCCTTCCTGCCATCCTACAAATGTGGAGCTTGTTATGGAAGTTTATCTTAGCGGCATGAATATTGATTTTTTTTTTGCAATTTTTTCTTTCTTTCTTTCTTTTTTTTTTTTTTTTTGCGGTATGTGGGCCTCTCACTGTTGTGGCCTCTCCCGTTCTGGAGCACAGGCTCCGGACGCGCAGGCTCAGCGGCCATGGCTCACGGGCCCAGCCGCTCCGCGGCATGTGGGATCTTCCCAGACCGGGTCACGAACCCATGTCCCCTGCATCGGCAGGCAGACTCTCAACCACTGCGCCACCGGGGAAGCCCTCAATTGTTTCTTTTTGATGTAAGCTTTCTCTAACAGAACTCAGTTTTGCTGTGTTTCTTTTTTCTGCTTTCTCATTTATTATGGTCCCCTCTTCAGCAACGGGAGAACCTGTGAATTACAAATTCATTTAATCACGACAGATTTGTATTGAGTACTTCCTGTGTGCCTGGTACCGCGCATAGGACACTGAACAAAAAATCCCCGCCCTCATGGAGCCTCCATTCTAGGGAGGGAGACAGATAGTAAACAAAATAAATAAGGAAAATATATGATTTGTCACATGGTGTTAAGTGCCAGGAAGAAACATCAAGCAGAGAAGGGGCAGGGGGATAGGGGAAGAGGTAGCCTGGCGGACGTCTGTGCTGTAAATGAAGAGGTCAGACACAGGCTCACAGAGCGGGTCACCTCTGAGCCAAGACCCAAAGACAGTGAGGGGGCTGGCTCTGCAGATACTTGGGAGAAAGCTATTCCAGGGAATAGATAACATAAAGGGCCCACTGCAGGAGAAGTGTGGCTTCACTGGAGTGAATAGGGAGAGACAGGTCAGAGAAGTAAAGGGAGGGGGAAGGGCCTCATAGTTCTCGGGCGTGCTCTTGGAGTTGACTGCCAAGGAGAAGTGCAGGCAAGGAGAAACGGTCCAGAGGGGTATATGTGATGATCACTTCCTGTAAAATATTTTAACTTCCAATCCTTCTCAATAGCCTCTCTCTGGAATTTGGAGGAAGGGACCAAACCTTAGCTGTGGAATCCTAAAGCCCAGGCTCCCGTGTGGCTGTGAGGTGGGCGGTACATTTTTCTTACTGAAATAGCCATGATATCTGGCTCTTGGGGCCTGATGGAGGTTCAACCATGATAAACCTTGAGCTCCCTTGGGGGCAGCCATCAGGATCTTGTTGGAAGACATCACCTCAGTGCTGCTGGGAAGCAGTCGCAGGAGGGCAGGCTTGGTACCATCATCCAGACTCCGTGCATGGGCATATCAGGAGTTGAGATGGGGTTCCACAGGTGTTGCTGAGCTCCTACAATATGCCAGGCATGCACAGGGGTTGGGATACGGCCAACGTCCTGGCTGCATGGACCTTAAAGTCTAGAGGGAGAGAGAGACGTGCATAAACAAACGAATGTGCACCCTTCTGTCAGCTACTGACCAAATGGCACAAGGAAATATGGAGTAGAGTTTGGGGTTAGAGGATGGCAATGAGGGGACCTGGGGAGGTCTCCCTGCTCTCTGGTCCAGAGCGCAGAACCCTGAATGAAGGGAGGGACAGACCACACCAAGATCGAGGAGAAGTGTGCTATTGGCACAGAGGGAAAAGCGAGGGTAAGAGCCTTGAGGTGGAAAGGAGCTGGGTGGCTTGCAGTCGGGGCAGGAGGGAGGTACCGCTAGTGACTCTCGGGAGGCCGGATGCTGAAGGGGGAAGCAGGGGCTGCACCAGGATAAGGCATGTGGGCATCTTTTCTGTGGTGGCGGCTCTGTTGGACAGTTTGGGGAAGGGAAGTTGTGTTGTGATAGGATTCCCATTTTTAGGGCATGGTTTGGGCTTTGCTATGGAAGCAAGGGATACCAATTAGGAGGGGAGAGAGGATGGTAGCTTGAAGAAGGTGACGATGGTGAGAATGGCCAGCCATGGTCACATGTGGGTGTGTTGTGAAAGTAGAACCCATAGCATTTACTGAGGGACTGGATACGAGGCTCAGGAAGGAGAGGAAGCAAAGGATGATTCTTAGATTTGGGGGTGAGTTGGGGTGCAACCCTAGAATAGGAGTGGAGCAGGGTGTGTGTGTGTGTGTGTGTGTGTGTGTGTGTGTGTGTGTGTGTGTTGAGCCCAGTTTAAGTCTGAGATCCTTTCAGGCAGCCTGGTGGAGAAGAAGAGGGTTTGGTCACAGGACTCTGGATTCAGGGAAGTGATCCCACCTGGAGAAAATGCATTGGCTTCCTCAGTAATAAGGGTATTTGTGTTTGTGGAATTCTGGGGCCTTCTTGAGTGACCTCTCCCAGTGTTGTGATGATCACGGTATTGATGGAAGGAGTGAGAGCTAAAGTTCACCATGTGCTTCTAAGTGCCAGGTACTAGGCTGAACGCTTGTGTGCACCATCTCATTTAAGCCTCACGCTTCCTTAATATCCCACTTTTACAGATGGAGGAGACTGAGGCACAGGGAGGTGGTGAGTCACGATTCATTTTCAGAGAAGGACATCACTGCGGGGTGTTGCACGTTCTGCTCTCCAGTGCCAGCTTAGGTTGCCTCCACACCCCCGTCTGTGACTGAGGGACCCCGCCTTCCTCAGCCTTTGCACTGTGCACATTCAACAGCCGAGTGCTGTGAAAAGATAACGGTGCACGTGAACTCTGGGGACAGGTGTTCAAGTCCTGCCTCTGTGATTTACTGGAAGCTTTGTTTGGGGAGAATTAACGTATAGAGTTCAGAGAATGTCTTCCAGGCAAAGTTTCTTCATGCCTGCTCTCTTTGCTTTGCTCTCCGTTCCTTCTCCAGTCACCAGCCAGCTTCTGCCATCCTAACCCCCTCCAGACAACTTTCATTTCCTGGTCGTGCCAGCTGATTACTTCTAATTGTCTTTGACTGCTTCCAGCTGGGTCTCCTAGCTGGCATTCTGTGGGAGCACATAGACAGTCTCCCAGCCATATGGAAGGAGGAGATGGTGAAAGAGACGGGAAGGAGGCAGCTGGTACAAGTCAACTGAGAAAGCTTTTCACGGCTTTCCAGCCCACTGTAATTGGTAATGTTTTTTAAAGGGTTAATGCATCCGAATTAGAGAGTGGCCCATCTTTGACAAGACAAACAATTATATTTCTTGACTACCCATAGGCAACGAACAATATAACTGCAAACGCTTTTAGAAAGTTATTAGAAGTGTCTTCCACCAGGACAGAGGGGATCTTGCTGTCTGGAGCAATGAAGCTCCACTCATTTGAGAATCCGTGAACGATTGCTTTCTTTTTTTTTCTAAATTTATTTTTTGGCTGCATTGGGTCTTCATTGCTGTGCGTGGGCTGTCTCTGGTTGTGGCGAGCGGGGGCTACCTTTCATTGTGGTGCGTGGACTTCTTATTGCAGCGGCTTCTCTTGTTGAGGAGCATGGGCTCTAGGTGCATGGGCTTCAGTAGTTGTGGCGCGTGGGCTTCAGTAGTTGTGGTGCATGGGCTCGGTAATTGCAGCGTGTGGACTTTAGGGCGAGCAGGCTTCAGTAGTTGTGGCTCATGGGCTCTAGAGCACAGGCTCAGTAGTTGTGGCACATGGGCTTAGTTGCTCCGTGGCATGTGGGATCTTCCTGGACCAGGGAACGAACCTGTGACCTCTGCATTGGCAGGCAGATTCTTAACCACTGCACCACCAGGGAAGTCCCACGATTGCTTTCATTTATGCAAATATATATTGAATGATGACCGTGTCTCAGGGCACTGTGCTAGGTTCTCTAGGGCAAATAGAATCTCTTGTTCTCAAAAAGTCTAAAAGAGAAGAAAGATATTCACAGGAAGTAATACAGAACTTAAGAAGAATGAGTGACATAGAGTAAGAGAGAAGGACGAGTGATCAGCCTATTGCAGCTCACTGTTGTTAAACTACAGTGCCCACATGTTCTGGAACCCACACGCCACAACTACAGAGCCCACACGCCCTGGAGCCTGTGCACCACAACTAGGGAATGGAAAACACGCACACCACAACTAGAGAGAAGCCCACGCATCACAACGAAGAGCCAGCACTGCAATGAAAGATCCTGCATGCCTCGACAAAGATCCCGCGTGCCGCAAGGAAGATCCTGCGTGCCGCAACTAAAAGACCCTATGCAGCCCAAAGAAAAAAGGTGCAGAGGTGAGGAAGCCCCATCCCGGATAAAGACAGCTGAAATGTATTGCTCAGGGACATCCCACAGGAAGAGAAGACATATAGTTTGGAATAATTAGTAGAGAATCTTCAATGCTGGACTAGGACTTTCAACAAGATGTTTCCTACGTATCTAACATGAGGGCAGTCCATTGTTTCGTGTACTAATTTGTCCTACATAAAGGAATTTCTGGGCTTATTCCTTATTAAACAAGGCCATTTCAGAGGACAGGACCTATAGTTCAAAAACCAGTTACTAAGCCCAGGAAGGGTAAGATTTGAACTTCTCTTTGGCATCCATCCCAGCTGATGGAATTAGCAGTGAACTTGAATCAAACCCAGGCATCAGGCTTGAAAAAGAATTAATGGGCCTGGATTTTCTCTCTTCTTCACTCCTTTCCTGACCTCTAACCCGAGAGGATAATTAAAAGGAAAGAAAATCTCTATTTCATTGTAAATATCTTCCACCATTTTTGTGCCTGAATTGGCTAGCTTTTTTTTTTTTTTTTAGGCCATAAAGGTAATTTGATGAACTGTCTCTGACATTTGCCTTATTCTATAATAAAGTAATTTCTAAATTTTCATACAGAGCGAATTATCCTAAAATTTAAAGAAATTCATACTCTATTAACACATAGGCTACTAACTGGGGAAACTCTAAAACCTTTTCAGAAAGAAGATGCAGAATGGTTTTGATCCCAAAGTGAGCTCCATATTCCTCGTCCATCAGATCGTTGTTGAACATTCACTCAGTGCTGGTCATATAGCCTCCTTCTTCCGCCAGGTTACTGTCCTAAAATTTGATCATTGAATCGGAGACATTATAGCGATTTGATTGGCCTTGTGGAAATTATGGGGGTGGGGTGGGAGTAATGAAGTCCCTTAAGCACAGCAAGAAAAACATTTGAAAGTGTATTTTTAATATTGAGAAGAGGGAACAATGAGGAGACTGATGGAAAACAACCCCAGTCATAACACGTGAGTAGTCGATCATAGCATATTTAAAATTAGATCTACTTAAAACAGGCGTTCCTCTGGGTCACTTTTCACATGGGTCAGAAAGCCCCCAAGACACTGGATTAACGACTGCTGTGCACCACCTCCTCTTCCCGCCCCGCCCCTATCTCAGAGCACTGACGTGGATCATACCATAATTGTTTACAGCGGAGTCAGTAGTGAAAGGAACTTGAGGACCGAATCCTGCCTTTGAACTCTGATGCTGTAATGTCAGGGGTTAAGTATGCTTGAAACGCTGGTGCCTTTTATCTGGCTGCTCAACAGGTAGCATTTTGTAAATGCCTCCCCCTTCCTCCCCCCTCCCTGCCACGAGATTCCTCATTTTTGGTTTGAGAAGACGCTGGGGATCCTGGAGAAGATCAGAGTGGTCAGGGCAGCTGCACTTGTTTACGAGGGATGAGCAGAGTCAGGGCGCGCACAGAACAAAAGCCTCCAGGAGCAGGGAGCGCTGGTCCATCGCATCCTGCAATCACCGGCATCATTTCAATGGAAAGCAGAGAAGGTGTAAACGTACGAGCAGAGGCAGCAAATGCCCTGGTTCCTACGTTGCTGCTGCTATTAGTATTGTTGCGGCTGCTCCTCCTCCAACACAGCGTTCCCGTCTGGTGTGAGCCCGGGCAGACGCCCCGCCACCTCTCCATCCTTCCACCCATCCATCTATCCACCCATCCAGGGTCCAGAGGGTCCTACTATGTGCCACGCCCGGGGCTGCACACCGGGCACCTAACCCACAGTCCACCGGGTTCGAGAGAGCCTCCCTCCCTTCCTCCTGCCCGGGGTGGGTGCGGCTGGTAGTGGGGGATTTCTTCGCCGAAAGGTCCAGAAAGCCCGAGCCCCGAATCTAGGCGAGAGGCGCAGCCGGAGGCGGCCCGACTTGGGCGGCCCGGGAGCGCGCGTCTCCGAGGCAGCGCGAGGTCCCCCTGTCCGGCGCTCAGGTGGCTCCGCCGCCCACTCCGCTGCTCCCCTCCCAGGGCCCTCCCCTCTCCGGCGAGGGTCGAGTTTGGCTGTTGCGCGCGGGGAAGGAGGGGCTACGAGGGATTTGAAAGTGTACAGGCTGCAGAGTGGAGCTCGCATCTGTTCCCGCCGCCCGCGCCCGGATTAAATTTCTGCAAATTCAAACTGAATGGGGCTTTCTTCTGCTGCCTTCCAGAGGGCGCCTGCAGCCCGCCGCGCGCTGCTCTCGGGCGGCCGCAGCTAGGAGCCAGCGAGCCGGACACGAGCCCGTGCGGGCCAGCCCGCGGCGGCTAGGGCGGAGGCTGCCGAGGCGCCCGGGCTCCGGGACCAGGCACCCCGGCTCCGGGACCGGGCACCGGACCGCGCCCCCCCCCCCCGCCCGCCCCTCCGCAGCCGGCTTGTTCCCCGCGCACCCGAGCGGGGCGACTGTCACTAGCCGCCCGGACTGGACCCCGGGCAGGGTCTCGGGGTCCCGAAAGGGGCCCGGGCGACCCTCCGAAGAAGAACTTCTTGTGGGCGGGTCCCCGGTACCCTGTGGCCTGGGCGACCGCTATTGTCTGCGCGCGGCGCTCGGCGGCGGCCCGGGGCGCGGGAGCCGCGGGCCGGGCGGGGCCGGGCCCGGGGTGGCGGCGGGAGGAGCCGGGGGAGTCGCGTGGGCCGGACTAGGAGGAGGAGCCGCGCCCGTGGGAGCAGAGCCGGAGCGGCGCGGGCAGCGGGCAAGCGTGATGCCGGCGGCGGCGGGGGACGGGCTCCTGGGCGAGCCGGCGGCGCCCGGGGGCGGCGGCGGCGCCGAGGACGCGGCCAGGCCGGCGGCGGCCTGCGAGGGAAGTTTCCTGCCGGCCTGGGTGAGCGGCGTGCCCCGCGAGCGGCTCCGCGACTTCCAGCACCACAAGCGCGTGGGCAACTACCTCATAGGCAGCAGGAAGCTGGGCGAGGGCTCCTTCGCCAAGGTGCGCGAGGGGCTGCACGTGCTGACCGGAGAGAAGGTGAGCCGCCCGGGGCGCCGGCCCCTGGCCTTCGGGTTGGGGGATCGGGGAGGCAGGGACGGCGGGGACCCTGCGGAGAGCCCTGCGCTGCGAGTCTGGCTGCGGAGCCCCGGACGGGCGCCTCCCGCTCCGTCGGCTTTTCCTCTCGGGTTGAAAGTGGGGTCGAGCCAGACGCGCGCGCAGACCCTCGCAGCCGGGATACCGGCCTTTCCCGAGGGGCGATCTGGGGTCACTTTCCCTGGGGGGCGACTGGTTTCCCCGCGAAGCCTCCCGCAGCCTTTTTTTGCTCCTCGAAGGGCGCCGCCTGGCGGACACCAGCGCGGGGGTGGGGTGGGCTGGGGTCTGGGGGACTCTGATCTCCGGGCCGGTAGGGGCGGCAGATCAGTGGAGAGGCTGGAGCCAGGAATGGAGTGCGTGGGCCCTTACGCTGAGGGTGGGAGAGCCGATTAGCCAGCCCTTGGGGGAACTTAGAGTCTGATCCGCACCCTGGGCTCTGGGTAGGAGGTGGGAGAAGGACGAGAGCCCAGGGACGTACCCGCTTGTGGGCTGCGGCAGCTAGGGGAAGTTTTGCGTGCTCACAGGAGGGTTTTCACGCGCCGCCCCTCCCTCCACCCACCCTTCCCACCCCTGCATCCCCATATCACCCCCTCCTTCCCTCCTCACTCCAGCCGCTGGGGTGGGAGCTGCAGTAAGGATCCTGCTCTGGCAGATACAGAACTACACACCGCTCTCCCCAGATTTCAGAGGTTGGGAGACGCCTTCTTATCTTCCTAGAAGAGGGGAAAGCAAAGGAGGAACCCCAGACACCTGCAAGGGTACCCCCTCCAGCCTTGTGAGACGTTAGCAGTGTGTGAACCCTTGCCAGGCAAGCCTCAGCTAGACCGAAGTTGTAACTTAGATCTGTGAGAAGAAACCCATAATATGATGACTTACTTCTGAGGTGAGGCTCCAGCCGGGAGGCTGCCCCAGCCTGGGACTTACCCTAAGCTTGGAAGTACTTCAGGCTGGGGTTGCCCCAAGCTCATGATCCTCTGAGACTCAAGGCTCCCCCCAGGCTGGGGCTTGCTCAGCACAGGTAGGGTAGTAGCCCCTTTTTGTGGCCCATTCACCAGGGAGGCATCAGCAGTGTGGGTGGGAGTGGGAAGCTCCAGGCTTCCTACCTGCCCTTCCACCCTCTGCCCTGGGATCCTCTGTCCGGCCTGGAAGTTCCTGGGAGTGCACTGCCGTGTGACCTCTGATTACTGGGCGAGCTGCCCTGCCCGCCAGTCCCAAGCCTCACCTGTCTGTAATCTCCCTCCTCGGTTCCCCAGTGTGTCCTGGAGCCCCTTGCATTTGAGTGCAGGTCTCCATCACCCTTGTCACTTGTCCTTTTCCTACAGCCGCTCTGGGTGGGGTGCCCTTTGTTTTGGGTAAGTGGGGTTAGAGTGAGCAGTTCTAAAAGTGCCTCTTGCTTGAATTTCCATGCAAAATGGGAGTGTTCAGGATGAACTCACTGAATTGAGTAACTCTTCAAAGGAGAAGAAGAAGAAAAACAAAAACAAAACCAAAAAACTCCAAACCTCATTCTAGTCCAAAGGGAGCGTGGCACCGTTTACTCCTGGGTTCGCAGTGGGCTGGGAACTTACACATCCCGTCATGGCACGGGGATGCCCGAGGCCCCAGCTAGCTAACTACAGTGCGCTCAATTCTCTGTGCCCGGCACACGGGGGTAGAACTTTATTTTGATTCGAAATGTATAGGATTCAGTCTAGTTGTGTGTGTTTCCTCTTGAAACTTAGCAAAAAGAGACGGGGCGTTATGCTGACAGCAGAATGGGCAACGTTAGAGACACGCTCGCTTCCCCTGCCCTGCGGCTCAGCTGCTTCGGGCTGCCTTCCCCTTTCCGGTCCGTGCTGTGGGTCCGGCTCCTCTCCGCTGCAGTTTTGCTTCTTAACATCAGGCTGTTCGTTTTGGCTGCACTGCCCGCGGATGCACTCAGAGCTCAGTCCCTAGCCCGATGCTTGGGCTCTGGAGCTCTGTGCTGGGCCCGAAGGCTCACAGCCTTCGGTAAGTGGGGAATTCCTGCCCGGATGGGGTCCAGTGAGGATTCCCCCTCACCCTTAGGTGCTAACGCCCGTTTATCTCATCTTGTCTTTCTTAAATGATGCATCTCACTTCCTCTCCACAAGGGGAGGAACAATTAATTGGACGTAAAATTATTGTGCTGGACTAATTGATTGGATCTAGTTAAGGAGTGTGGTTCTTAGAGTGGAGAAGGAGGTTGAGAGATTTTTCCGATGTGCCCTACTTCAGCCCTGAGAATCAGTGCTCAGGGAATGCAGGCGTCGTGAGAAATCTGGGTTTTAGTTCACTTAATGGCCAGCTTGAAAGAAACAATGGGTGTCATTCATAGCTTTTTATCTCCCAGATCCAACACCTTAATGCTTAACTAAAAGATTTGGTTTTTGGCAGATCGTAGAGATTAAAATGTTTGTGTGTGTGTGTGTGTGTGTGTGTGTGTGTGTGTGTGTGTGTGTGTGTGTGTATACATGATTCTGCCTGGGAAGTATTGCTGAGTTCATGAGTCCCCAGCCCCACTCATGTGCTGGATAATGTCTTACTAAGGCCAAAACAAAGGTGAAGTCAACCTCACACTATTTGCAGCCTCCAGGTCTCTTTACAAGGTGACCTATTAAGAGGGTTTTCACCCAGAGAGGGGTTACTGCTGTGAGCCAAACAAGGGGAGACCTCGAGGTGACAGGACCCAGAGGAAGGGAGGAGACGAAGTGTCCCCAGAGTGGGTGATGTGAGTGTTCCAGAAGGGCCTCTCCCTTCAATAATTCCCCCTTTGCAGAGGTGCATACTTTCTGGAGAAAGCACTCGACTTTTCTCTATTCCTTTTTTTTGGAAAGGACACAGACCACCGCGGGAGGGGAATTAAGTCATGAAGGCTGTCCTAAGAAATAGATGTATCCCCCCCACGCCATCCCCTGAGTGGAAGGATCCAGGGCAGCCCGTCCTGAGGAATCAGTTCATGAAAAATCTGCAAAGGGGGATGGAGAAAGGGAAGAAGGGGAGGTACCCCCACGCCTGCAGTTGCAGTCTCAAACTGTGCACGTTGTGTTGGGTGATTTATGCCAACAGCCAGAGTGTTGCTGGCTTAGGGTGTGTGTGTGTGTGTGTGTGTGTGTGTGTGTGTGTGTGTGTGTGTGTGTGTGTGTTGTGACTTGACGCTCGTTTCCAAAAAGCTTTGGGTGCCATCCTACATGGCTCGCTGAGAATCACCGTCTGAGTCCGTCTGACAAACGGAGCCGCTTTTTCCTGACTTTCATTCAGGCTTCAATCCTATCTTATCAAGAGGCTCCTTTTCCCACCACTGCGTGCGGGACAGTATTTTTTTTTTTTTTTTTGGCCAGCCTCTCTCCGAAGTTGTTTGAAAGTCATTTGAATCTAGTGCCCTTTTACCACTGGAAAAGAAAAGATGGCTTTGGGCAAGACCTAATTTTGTCCTCCTGTAGCTTTGAGTTGCTGCCATCCTCCGTTAACGCGGCTTTGAAAATAAATCATTCACTCGATCATGTGAAACTCTTAACCCGCACGTTCTCAGTCTGTCTTTGACTAAGTTGATGATTAGACAAGGAAAAATGATCACAAAATCAGACTTTGAAAAAAAGGATTCTCAGTGGCTTTGAGACAAAGAGCAAAGTTGCTGTGCAGGAGTATTAAGTGATAACTTTGAAATGTGCAGGAAGAGGTGTGCTTGCGGCCTCGGTATCGGTCCCCAATACCTATGAAATGCACAGTCTCTGGTACTTGATAGGTTATTCATTTTAAAGATGAAAGAATATAGTTGCAGAGGCTTAGAGAGAAGAGCACAGGGGTTTCTCAAGTATAGAGCAGGTTCCACAGGTAGGCAAAACTGCAAAAAGGGAAAAATAGTTGAGGCCACAGTTACTTTTTTGTGTGATTAAGTCTCTCTGAGAGACAAAGTTAGGTACAGAAAATGATTGGTTGAGATGTTTACCTTGTTCTAACCCTTGGTTAAAAAAAAAAAAAGCCTGTTTATCACTTTCATTGGAGCTATTTTGGGGCTAAAAATAAGGGTTGCCTGCTTAGTAAGTTGCCAATAATTATGCTTCAAGCATGACAGCACCAGATACCTGGAGTGAAGGAGTTACTAAAAATACAATTTACTATGTTTTTTGGATCAGGAAATATGACTAATTTTAGAGGTGGCCTTTTGGCAGATCTGTTTTTAGCAAGTATTTCGGAAACAAACAGGTGCTAAATCCTGTATTTTTTTTTTTTTTAAAGTGGTAGAAATTTAGGGGTAATAGCTCTGAGGCTCAAGAAATGCCTAGGGAACTGGAAATTCCTATTAGTCCCCAGCAGGGATTTCTTGGCAAGCGAAAGGCATTGGGGAAAAGCACCTGCTCAGTGTGTTGCTTGTGATAAAGCAGTGCCTATAGTTTCCGAGATTGCATGCTGCAGTTCACAGGCACAATCTTTTTGAACTTCCTGCCCTGCCTCATCTTTTTGAAGTCCTTGTGAATGATGGAAATTGGCACTTTGGGCTCACTTCTCAGTGTTCATTGATACGCAGGTCCCATGGACTTCAAAGGGCGCTTTGAGTCAGCACAACAGTGCTGAATAGTGCCCACGAAGAGGACACAGCCTGACATTTTCTCTGCGGGTGTGGAGTCACCGGCACAGGCTGGGCTCAACGACAGCGGTCCGCACGCTGGTGGCTGTTCCAGTGCCGCGTGGCAATCATCCATCCCAGGGGTTAACTTTTCCAGGAGGTGTGGGGAGTGGCAGCCGTGTCTGCCCAGAGAGAGGAGCAGACTGGGTGTCCTGTGGGAAGGTGGTTTGGACACCAAGTATCGTTTACCTCGGGATGTACGCCCCATCTCGATTATTCATGGTAACCCAGCGACCTGCTCTCTTGGTTAATTGAAACCCGTAGATAATCCCCAAGCCTTACTTTTAGCAAACTAGTGAAACCTCTTCCTCTGCTCAGCCTGGGCCCTGGCCACTTTCAAGTGCTGACCTGAATTGAATTTCGTGCTCTCTGATGAAATGGTGCTGGCTGGTAGGACGACCAGCAGGAAAGGCGTGAACCACGGGACCTGAATGGTACCCGAGGAGGTAGATAATTTTACAAAGGTAGACAGAGCTATTGCCTCTCCTGTCTCCTGAACGCCAGCTCAGCGGTATAGCGCCTTGTGGCATGTTCAGGGTCTTCCATGCATTTTCTCATTAGTTGCTAGAAGCAGCCCTGGGCAGGTGAGAACCAACTCGCTGGTGTCCTTACCTTTGTTGACTACGTGGATGTATGCCCTGAGTAGATTTTTCCTCTGACCTTCTCTTCTCTATTGCTAGGGCTGCCCTAACAAATGACCACGAACTGGGCAGCTTAAAACAACAGAAATGTATTCTCTTAGACTTCTGGAAGCCACAGGTCCAAAATCAAGGTGTTGGCAGAACCTCTGAAAGCTCTAGGGGAGGATCTTTCCACGCCTTTTGCAGCTTCTGGTGTTTGCTGACCATCCCCGGCATCCCTTGGCTTGTGGATGCAACACCCCAATCTCTGCCTCTGCCTTCATATGCCCTTCTTTCCCCTGTGTGTCTTCTCTGTCTCCAAATCTCCCTCTCCTTATAAGGAAGGAGGGGAATGTGGTCTTACGGTGTATACTCGGGACCAGCACCTGTGAGGGGAGGAGAGGCGAGGAGAGGGGCAAGGCAGCATGGGGCAGAGGCAGAAGTTGGGCCCCGATGCAGTCCCAGCTGAAGCCCCCCGCCCATGCCATGCTGCACTCTGGAGCTGAGAGGTCCAAGCTGGGGCTCTGCATCTTATATCTACTGAGGTATCCAGGTTGGGGCGAGGGGACTGAGCCTTTGTAACTTTGGACCCTGGACCCGTCATTGGGTGAGGGCTGCCCTGGGAAGGGGCGTGGCTTAGGACACTTGCTGAGGGTAGTTCCCGGGGTGAGCTCGCAGCAGAGGTCAGCAGCTGGGGAGGAAGTTCTTAGTCCAGAAAGGGAAGTGGTGCAGCGCGGCCAGGTGTCCACTGCTTACTGGGAGAGACAGGCCGGAGTCCAGGGTCTTGATCTGAGTCCAGGCCGGATCCGTAAACAAAGTGGGCAGCTTCCCGCCCTACCTTGCCCACCTGGTTATGATGTTTCTCCACCTGAAATGAGGGAACAGCCACAGTCTACTTCCTAACAGGGAGCATCCTGGGAATACTCTGGCCTCACGTTTCTTTTCACGTAGGATGCTCAGGGCTCACTGTTGGGTTTGTGGGTACCTTTGGGGTACTTTCATGTATTCTATGTGTTTTCTCTTGAGGACTTTATGTCCACAGAGTCGGGCCAACTTGTCGACCAGCGTGTCTAATCAGAGACAGTGGGAGAGATCGTCCCTCCCCCATCACTCCTGAGCTGTGGGAAATTGGATTGTTGCCAAACAGAGTCATGATTCGGGACATTCGGGTGACAGGAAGGATTGCTCGGGTGGGAGCCATCTCTTAACACCCTCTTACCACGTCTACCTCCAGCGAACCGGCTCTTCCCTACAGCTATGCAGTTTCTAATGACTGGATTCTTTCTGGTTTTTAATCACGTGTGTGTGTGTGTGTTTTAAGATTCGTTTGGCTAAAGTCTGCAATAGGAAATACAGACACGTGGTCTTAAATGGAAAGGTTTCAAGAGGGGATGCAGTGAAAGGTAATTCTGCCTTTACCTGTGCGCCTCAGTGATGGGTTCCTCTCCCCAGAGGCAACCCCACTTCCAGTTTCCTGTGTATCCTTCCCAACGTACTCTATCTGCATACAAGTGTACATACATTTGATACTCCATATGCATGCATTTGTAAAGGTACAGATACAGGGAAATACATTTTTACACTATACATGCTGTTCAGTATCTTGCTGTTTTCACTTAACAATATATCTTGAACATCCTTCCCCCAAATTACTACAGAATTGCCTTATTCTTTTTAATTACTGCATAGTATTCATCGTATGGAGGTACCATGTTTACTTAGTCATTCCTTGATAAGTATGCCAATGGACATTACTTGAGGAATTAAGCACAATTAAAGAACGGACATTTAGGTTGTATACAATTTTTTCTTATTCCCCAATAGTGCAGCAGTAAATATCTGTGCCTGTGTCATCTTGTAAATGTTTCAGGTATATCTGAGGGATAAATTCCTAGTCTTAGGCGAAAGGGTATGACTCTTTTTTTTTTGGCCACACTGTGCAGCTTGTGGGATCTTAGTTCCCCAACCAGGGATCGAACCTGGGCTCCTGCAGTGAAAGCTCTGAGTCCTAACCACTGGACTACGGGGGAATTCCCAAGGGTATGACTTTTAACTGTTGACGAATATTGCCAAATTGCCTGCCAAAGAGGTTGTCCTAGTTTATACTTCCATCAACCTGGTATGTGAGTTTCTTTCCACATCTTTATCGATATAAGGTACTCTCAAACTTTCTGATCTTTGCCTATCTAGTAGATTAAACATGGTATCTTTTTTATGTGTAGTTTATCATATTTGTAAGTGAATTGAACATATTTCATATGTCCAAAAACAATTTGGATTTCATTTCTGTTAATTGTTCATGTCCATTCTCCATCTTCCCTTGGGTTTTTGGTCTTCTTCTTATTGATTTATAGGCACTTTTTATATTTTAAGGCAATCAGTCCTCGTCCAGTGATATATTTTGAAGCCTCCTCCACCTTGCTTGCTCCCTGCTTATTCTTTGTCTTTGTTTCTTGGTCATCCTCACCATTGCAGAGGTTATTTCCCTGGATTCTACTAACTAGTGAGGGGCCATAAGGAGCTTTGCGGTTCCATGGACCCCTACAAATTGTATGTGTATAATTAGATTTCTGGGGCAAGGATCCATGACTTCATCAGATTCTACAAGGAATTATTTACCCCCAAAATGTTAAGAGCCACTGCTTCGTTGCCCATCTGTGTCAGCAATGCTGTCTGAATGGAGGTTTGTACGTTGGGATCAGGATTTGGATCACCTTGGCGTGTTAGCACCTGTGCTAACTGGGCTGAAGTTGCAGGTTACACTCGGGCTAGGCAGGTGATTCTATGACTGTGACCTTGGCTTGGCATGCCTAATTTCTGCCTTCCTGTCCCCCACCATGCCTGGGTCACAGGGAAAGGGCATGATAGAGTGTGGACAGATTTTTGGAAGACGTCGACTCTTGCTAGGACATGTTTGAATCATGTCCCATTATTTCTTCATGGGAAAGGTGATAGATACAGTTGATGGTGAGTGGTTGAGAAGAAAGAGAAAGAGGGAGCATCAAGGGAAATGAAAACCTTTTAAGGAGCAATAGCTGCCTCTTAACTTGGACATAAAATGCACCGAGTCAAGTGTAAGCACGTGTGTACAAATATTCCTGGGACCCTTTGGGGCTATTTTGTCCACGCTCGAAGCATTCCGGCGGGTGGTACTGGTGGAGTGAACTGGGCCTGTTTGGAGTCCTGGAGGGCAGCATGGCCTCGCTCTGATGACCCTCTCTATTGCTCCTGTCCCCTGTCACTCTCTGCCGCCTCACCCTGCTTTGTCTTTCCTCAAAGTGCTTCTCACCACCTGTATTAGTTTGCTAGAGCTGCTGTAATAAAGTACCATACACTGGGTGGCTTAAACAGCAGACACTTATTGCCACACAGTTTTGGAGGCCAGAGCCCAAAATCAAGGTGTTGGCAGGGTTGGTTCCTCCTGAGGGCTGTGAGGGCAGGATCTGCTCTAGGTCCCTCTCCTTGGTTTGGGGATAGCTTTCTTCTCTCTGTGTATTTTCACATTGTTTTCCTCTGTGTGTGTCTGTCTCTGTGTCCACATTTCCCCTTTTTATGAGCACATCAGTCGTACTAGGGTCCATCCTAATGACTTCACTTGATGACCTCTGTCAAGATCATTATTGCCGAATAAGGTGAAATTCTGAGGTACTGGGGGTTAGTCTGAATGTTTGTGTCCCCTCAAAGTTCATAGGTTAAAACCTAATCCCCAATGTGACAGTATTAGGAGGTAGGGCCTTTTGGAGGTGATTAGGCCATGTGGACAGAGCCCTTATGAATGGGATTCCTGGTCTTAAAAAAGAGACCTTAGAAAGCTCTTTTGCCTGTTCTTCCATGTGAGGCTATAGCAAGAAGATGCTGTCTAGGAACCAGGAAGAGTGATCTCACCAGACGCCACATCTGCCTTGGTCTTGGACTTCCCAGCCTGCAGAACTGTGAGAAATAAATGTCTGTTATTTATAAGCTATTTGGCCTATGGTATTTGTTATAGCAGCCTGAACAGACTAAGAAAGGACTTAAACAGATGAATTGCGGGGGGGGGGGGGGGCTCCAATCAATTCATACCATCACCTGACCCCATGGTATGTATTTCTGTGTTCATATGTTTATTATTTTTCTCCCCATTAGACCGTAAGCCCCATGAGGAAAGGATCACTGCTTTATGCTTGGTGGCTAGAATAGTATCTGGTACAGAGACAGTGCTTAGTCAATATTTTTTGAATGGATCAAAGAATGCTTTGATCTCCCCAGGCCATGAGGACGGTTGGCCGGAATGGTTTTGTTTTGTTTTTTTTTGTTGCGCCACGGAGCTTACGGGATCTTAGTTCCCCGACCAGGAATCGAATCCGGGCTCCATCAGTGAAAGCATGGAGTCCTAACCACTGGGGCACCAGGGAATTCCTTGGCCGGGACCGGTTTGACAGCCCTGTCTCTCTCACTTCCTTGCAGCTCCTGGGTGCGCCTGTGTGAGCAGTGAGGAGATTGGACAGCTTGTTCAGCTGGCGCTCTTTGGGAAAAATCCCAGACCCAGGACAGCTGTGCCTTCTGCAGGGACTTGTTAAGGAAGTCACCTAGGTATCAGAGGGACCAGCCAGAGACAGAAAGATATCCTGCAGTGTCATGGGACTGTTAATGGACCCTCAGCTCTTTCCTGAGAAAACGTACCAACACTGCAGCAGATGGGCGACGTTGCTATTTGCAAACATACATTCCTTTGGATGTTTCCCATGGAGATATATGGAGTTTTGGATTCTGTCTCTTTAACTAAAGATTTTTTTATAAGTTTATCAGTCTCTTAGCCAAATTGCTGCCGAAACGTTTAGCAAACCTGCTTGCTTGTCTTGCCTGTTCTCTGAGCCATTTGATTCGTTCTCATCCCTTTCCTTGCGTTATCTCTGTCGTGGTTTTTTTTTTTTGAAATATAGTTGACTTACAATGTTGTGTTAGTTTCTGCTGTATAGCAAAGTGATTCAGTTTTATATATGTGTGTGTGTGTGTGTCTGTATATATATATGTATATATATATATATTCCTTTTTTATATTCTTTTCCATTATGGTTTCTCATAGGATATGGAATATAGTTCTCTGTGCTGCACAGTAGAACCTTGCTGTTTATCCAGCCTATATATAAAAGCTTACATCTGCTCATCCCAAACTCCCCCAACCTCCTCCCCCTTGGCAACCATCAGTCTGTTCTCTATGTCCATGATTCTGTTTCTGTTTCATAGATAGGTTCATTTGTGTCATACTTTAGATTCTACATATAAGCGATATCGTATGGTGTTTGTCTTTCTCTTTCTGACTCACTTCACTTAGTATGATAATCTCTAGTTGTATCCATGTTGCTGCAAAGGGCATGATTTCATCCTTTTTTATGGCTGAGTAGTATTCCATTATACATATGTACCACATCTTCTTTTTCTTTTTCGGCTGTGCTTTGCGGCTTGCAGGATCTTAGTTCCCTGACCAGGGATTGAACCCGGGGCCACAGCAGTGAAAAACCCAAGTCCTAACCACTGGACTGCCAGGGAGTTCCGTGCACCACATCTTCTTTATCCATTCATGTGTCGATGGACATTTAGATTGTTTCCTTGTCTTGGCTATTGTGAATAGTGCTGCTATGAACATAGGGGTGCATGTATCTTTTTGAATTATAGTTTTGTCTGGATATATGCCCAGGAGTGGGATTGCTGGATCATATGGTAGCTCTATTTTTAGTTTTCTGAGGAACCTCCATACTGTTCTCCATAGTGGCTGTATCAATTTACATTCCCACCAGCAGTGTGGGAGGGTTCCCTTTTCTCCACACCCTCTCCAGCAAGTGTTATTTGTGGACTTTTTCATTATGGCCATTCTGGCCGGTGTGAGGTGGTGCCTCCGTAGTGTTGATTTGCATTTCTCTAATAACTAGAGATGTTGTATCTCTGTCATTTTAATCTCCTACTGAGTTTCTGTTGTCTTACATCCTGCCCCATGGCTTTTTGCTAAGGGGTCTGGCCATCCTTCTGACCCTGTTCAGATACTCTTTTTTTTTTCGGTACGCAGGCCTCTCACTGCTGTGGCCTCTCCCGTTGCGGAGCACAGGCTCCGGACGCGCAGGCCCAGCGGCCATGGCTCACGGACCCAGCCGCTCCGCGGCATGCGGGATCTTCCCGGACCGGGGCACGAACCCGCGTCCCCTGCATCGGCAGGCGGACTCTCAACCACTGCGCCACCAGGGAAGCCCTGTTCACATACTCCTGTTCCACGAATCTCTTCTCTTGGTCACGACTTGCTCTTCGCCAGAGCTCTGTGCACAGGAAGGGTGAACAGCAGTGAGGGATGCCCCCTGGTCATGGTGCTGGCGGACAAAGCAAGCGGAAAATGCAGCAGCCACCCACGAGGAGGCTTGCTCTCTCTGTTTCAGATGATGGGATGAAGTTCTGAATCCCAATGATTCTCTTGTCTACCTGGAGCAGAGCAGGGTGTTCGTGACCTTCTGAGTCACCAAAAACCTACAGGAGAGGATTGCGTGCTTGCTCTTTGCTTTGACCACGAGGATGTAATACTGATAACAATAGTAATAATTAACATTTACGGATCGCATACCATCTGCTAGGCCATGTCCTAGATGCTTTGCTGCAGAATAGAATTTATTCCTTACAGTGGCTTTTGTAGTAGGCAGTGTTGTCCCAGTTTTGTAGCTTAGGTTAACCAGCCGTCCGGGGTGCCCAAGAGTCTCTAAAGTCCTGCATTTGGGGAAACTCCTAAGATAACAGCAAAACCAGAGGAACCCAAGAAGACATCTCATCAGTATTTGGAATCCTACTGAGGGTTTTCAAATGAAAGTATTAAAGAGCAGTTAATCAGGTCATGAATAAGTGATGAACGTACCAAACCCCAAAGCCCAAAGCCCTGGGCGTAACTGAGATGCTTGTTGTGGACGAAGACCTCCACTCGTGGTCCTGGGTGGTGAGGGGGGCTTTTCCCACCCCTGGGCTCCAATATGTTAGGTTCACCGTGCACTCCAAGTCTCCAGTGTGGGCAGAGGTCCTGGTCTGCCATCTTTTACAAGTTCACAATGAGATGAAGAGATTGAACCTGCTCTGTGTGTGTGTGTGTGTGTGTGTGTGTGTGTATTATTAAATAAAAATCATAATACCGAGCTAAATATAAACACACACAACTTTTCAAAGATTTTTTTGATGTGAACCATTTTGAAAGTCTTTATTGAATTTGTTACAATATTGCTTCTGTTTTATATTTTGTTTTCTTGGCCATGAGGCATGTGGGATCTTAGCTCCCCAACCAGGGATCGAGCCCACACCCCCTGCATTGGAAGGTGAAGTCTTAACCACTGGACCACCAAGGAAGTCCCCACACATAATTTTTTGGTAGCAGATTTTCTTTTTTTTTTTAATGACAAGGTATTTCACTCTTTAATTAATTAATTTATTTTTGCTGTGTTGGGTCTTCGTTGCTGTGCGAGGGCTTTCTCTAGTTGCGGCGACCGGGGGCCACTCTTCATCACGGTGCACGGGCCTCTCACTGTCGCGGCCTCTCGTTGCGGAGCGCAGGCTCCAGACGCGCAGGCTCAGTAGTTGTGGCTCATGTGCCCAGTTGCTCCACTGCACATGGGCTCTTCCCAGGGCTCGAACCCGTGTCCCCTGCATTGGCAGGCAGATTCCCAACCGCTGCGCCACCAGGGAAGACCCGCTAGCAGATTTTCTTAATGAAGGAAGCGATGGGTACTAGGAGTTACCTTGAGCAGCTCTGATTAGCATTCAGTCTTAGTTTTAATACCTTTCTTTTGCGCTGGAGGGAGAAAAATCTGTATGAGGGGAGAGAGGATTTTGAATAAAGGTAAGCTGCAAATGCACGTCTTATGTAGCTCACTGAACAGTCCCTGAGAGTCTCCTTGTTAGACCACCCTCCTTCAAGAATGAACAGATTATTTATTAAAAAACAATGCAGAACACCTAGTACCTTTGCCTAGTTTATTTATGCAGACGGTTGGAGCTAGACTAGCTTTTCTAAGCCTTTGCTCTGTCCCCATTTGGGCTAAGAAGGGACGCTGGAGCCAAACAGAAGGAAGTGCCCAAGTGAAAATGAAGCTGCAAGGAAAGTGACTGTAAAGTCTGGGATCAGAATATTCTAGCATGTTACCTGAGCCCTACTTTAGTGAAACCAAATGGATAGAGATAAGTGTTATCACTTACGTAATCTGGTCTTTCGGTGGAATTACTGCTTTGATGTAGAAGTCGAGGTTTTTAAGTGTATTCTTTATTCCAGGTTAAAAATTTAATTAGAGAAACTAGTTGATGACTCAGTTCTCAGTTGAACATTTACATTTATAATACTAATAAAAAAACTTGTTTTGAAAATACTTCTTCAGGTTTGTAAAGTGTCAGTTCCCCGGGATGACACTTTTTTTTTTTTTTTTTGCGGTATGCGGGCCTCTCACTGTTGTGGCCTCTCCCGTTGCGGAGCACAGGCTCCGGACGCACAGGCTCAGCGGCCATGGCTCACGGGCCAAGCCGCTCCGCGGCACGTGGGATCTTCCCGGACCGGGGCACGAACCCATGTCCCCTGCATCAGCAGGCGGACTCTCAACCACTGCGCCACCAGGGAAACCCCGGGATGACATTTTATTCTATTAAAAACTAACATTTGTGAGCAGTGGCTGTAATTTCAAGCCCAATTTGACATAATGAAACTTGAATTTCCCTCTGGAGGGAGGGTGCTTTATGGCTATGGTACTCCCACCCAATTCAGTACCCTGAGATGCTTCTTCCTAGATCAAAAATGAGCTTTTTGTCGTAGAAGCCATTAAATTAAAGCACCTGAGAGCACATAGACTAACAAATGGTTTCTTTCCAATAATCAGACTTGGAATAATGTGCTACAGATTTCAGCAGGGCATATTTTTAAAAATATATATGTAAATCATCTAGTATAAATCCGTGTTTTTCCTATGATCAGCTATATTTTTTAAATAAATTTTTAAAGTATTTTGGACCAAGTACTTCGTGTTTTAGAATTTTTTCAGCTAGTCTAGTCACTGGCACATTCTAGAATATTTGTGGGTTTTAATTTATCAAAAAAAATCCTGGGCTAATATTTGTTAATTGCCATGTATTTTGTTCTTGCATAGCCCCTTACTTATACTTTTTTCATTATTTTCTTTAACATCTTTATTGGAGTATAATTGCTTTACAATGGTGTGTTAGTTTCTGCTTTATAACAAAGTGAATCAGTTATACATATACATATGTTCCCATATCTCTTCCCTCTTGCGCCTCCCTCCCTCCCACCCTCCCTATACCGCCCCTCTAGGTGGTCACAAAGCACTGAGCTGATCTCCCTGTGCTATGCGGCTGCTTCCCACTAGCTATCTATTTTACGTTTGGTAGTGTATATATGTCCATGCCACTCTCTCACTTCGTCCCAGCTTACCCTTCCCCCTCCCCGCGTCCTCAAGTCCATTCTCTACGTCTGCATCTTTATTCCTATCCTGCCCCTAGGTTCTTCATAACCTTTTTTTTTTTTTTTTAAATTCCATATATATGTGTTAGCATACGGTATTTGTCTTTCTCTTTCTGACTTACTTCACTCTGTATGACAGACTCTAGGTCCATCCACCTCACTACAAATAACTCAATTTCATTTCTTTTTATGGCTGAAAAATATTCCATTGTATTTATGTGCAACATCTTCTTTATCCATTCATCGTCGATGGACACTTAGGTTGCTTCCATGTCCTGGCTATTGTAAATAGAGCTGCAATGAACATTGTGGTACATGACTCTTTTTGAGTTATGGTTTTCTCAGGGTATATGCCCAGTAGTGGGATTGCTGGGTCGTATGGTAGTTCTATTTGTAATTTTTTAAGGAACCTCCATACTGTTCTCCATAGTGGCTGTATCAATTTACCTTCCCACCAACAGTGCAAGAGTGTTCCCTTTTCTCCACACCTTCTCCAGCATTTATTGTTTGTGGATTTTTTGATGATGGCCATTATGACCGGTGTGGAATGATATCTCATTGTAGTTTTGATTTGCATTTCTCTAATGATTAATGATGTTGAGCATTCTTTCATGTGTCTGTTGGCATCTTCTTTGGAGAAATGTCTATTTAGGTCTTCTGCCCATTTTTGGATTGGGTTGTTTGTTTCTTTGTTATTGAGCTGCATGAGCTGCTTGTAAATTTTGGAGATTAATCCTTTGTCAGTTGCTTCATTTGCAAATATTTTCTCCCATTCTGAGGGTTGTCTTTTGGTCTTGTTTATGGTTTCCTTTGCTGTGCAAAAGCTTTGAAGTTTCATTAGGTCCCATTTGTTTATTTTTGTTTTTATTTCCGTTTCTCCAGGAGGTGGGTCAAAAAGGATCTTCCTGTGATTTATGTCATAGAGTGTTCTGCCTATGTTTTCCTCTAAGAGTTTGATAGTGTCTGGCCTTACATTTAGGTCTTTAAACCATTTTGAGCTTATTTTTGTGTATGGTGTTAGGGAGTGTTCTAATTTCATACTTTTACATGTACCTGTCCAGTTTTCCCAGCACCACTTATTGAAGAGGCTGTCTTTTCTCCACTGTATATTCTTGCCTCCTTTATCAAAGATAAGGTGACCATATGTGCGTGGGTTTATCTCTGGGCTTTCTATCGTGTTCCATTGATCTATATTTCTGTTTTTGTGCCGGTACCATAGTGTCTTGATTACTGTAGCTTTGTAGCATATTCTGAAGTCAGGGAGCCTGATTCCTCCAACTCCATTTTTTGTTCTCAAGATTGCTTTGGCTATTCGGTATCTTTTGTGTTTCCACACAAATTGTGAAATTTTTTGTTCTACTTCTGTGAAAAATGCCAGTGGTAGTTTGATAGGGATTGCATTGAATCTGTAGATTGCTTTGGGTAGTATAGTCATTTTCACAGTGTTGATTCTTCCAATCCAAGGACATGGTATATCTCTCCATCTATTTGTATCATCTTTAATTTCTTTCATCAGTGTCTTATAATTTTCTGCATACAGGTCTTTTGTCTCCTTAGGTAGGTTTATTCCTAGATATTTTATTATTTTTGTTGCAATGGTAAACGGGAGTGTTTTTTTAATTTCACTTTCAGATTTTTCATCACTAGTGTATAAGAATGCCAGAGATTTCTCTGCATAAATTTTGTATCCTGCTACTTTACCAAATTCATTGATTAGCTCTAGTAGTTTTCTGGTAGCATCTTTAGGATTCTTTATGTATAGTATCATGTCATCTGCAAACAGTGACAGCTTTACTTCTTCTTTTCGGATTTGGATTCCTTTTATTTCTTTTTCTTCTCTGATTGCTGTGGCTAAAACTTCCAAAACTATGTTGAGTAAGAGTGGTGAGAGTGGGCAACCTTGTCTTGTTCCTGATCTTAGTGGGAATGGTTTCAGTTTTTCACCATTGAGGACGATGTTGGCTGTGGGTTTGTCATATATGGCCTTTATTATGTTGAGGAAAGTTCCCTCTATGCCTACTTTCTGCAGGGTTTTTATCATAAATGGGTGTTGAATTTTGTCGAAAGCTTTCTCTGCATCTATTGAGATGATCATATGGTTTTTCGCCTTCAATTTGTTAATATGGTGTATCACGTTGATTGATTTGCGTATATTGAAGAATCCTTGCATTCCTGGAATAAACCCCACTTGATCATGGTGTATGATCCTTTTAATGTGCTGTTGGATTCTGTTCTCTAGCATTTTGTTGAGGATTTTTGCATCTATGTTCATCAGTGATATTGGCCTGTAGTTATCTTTCTTTGTGACATCTTTGTCTGGTTTTGGTATCAGGGTGATGGTGGCCTCGTCGAATGAGTTTGGGAGTGTTCCTCCCTCTGCTATATTTTGGAAGAGTTTGAGAAGGATAGGTGTTAGCTCTTCTCTAAATGTCTGATAGAATTTGCCTGTGAAGCCATCTGGTCCTGGGCTTTTGTTTGTTGGAAGATTTGTTTTTTGTAAATTAATTAATTAATTAATTTATGGCTGTGTTGTGTCTTCGTTTCTGTGTGAGGGCTTTCTGTAGTTGTGGCACGAGGGGATCACTCTTCATTGCGGTGCGTGGGCCTCTCACTATCACTGCCTTTCTCGTGGCGGAGCACAGGCTCCAGACGCGCAGGCTCAGTAATTGTGGCTGACGGGCCCAGTTGCTCCGCGGCATGTGGGATCTTCCCAGACCAGGGCTCGAACCCGTGTCCCATGCATTGGCAGGCAGATTCGCAACCACTGCGCCACCAGGGAAGCCCTGTTGGAAGATTTTTAATCACAGTTTCAATTTCAGGGCTTGTGATTGGTCTGTTCATATTTCCATTTCTTCCTGGTTCAGTCTCAGAAGGTGGTGCATTTCTAAGAATTTGTCCATTTCTTCCAGGTTGTCCATTTTATTGGCATAGAGTTGCTTGTAGTAACCTCTCATGATCCTTTGTATTTCTGCAGTGTCGGTTGTTACTTCTCCTTTCTCATTTCTAAATCTATTGATTTGAGTCTTCTCCCTTGAGTCTGACTAATTGTTTATCAATTTTGTTTATCTTCTCAAAGAATCAGCTTTTAGTTTTATTGACCTTTGCTATTGTTTCCTTCATTTCTTTTTCATTTATTTCTGATCTGATCTTTATGATTTCTTTCCTTCTGCTAACTTTGGGGTTTTTTTGTTCTTCTTTCTCTAATTGCTTTAGGTGCAAGGTTAGGTTGTTTATTTGAGATGCTTCCTGTTTTTTAAGGTAGGATTGTATTGCTATAAACTTCTCTCTTAGAACTGCTTTTGCTGCATCCCATAGTTTTTGGGTCGTCGTGTCTCCATTGTCATTTATTTCTAGGGTTTTTTTTGATTTCCTCTTTGATTTCTTCAGTGATCACTTCGTTATTAAGTAGTGTATTGTTTAGCCTCCATGTGTTTGTATTTTTTACAGATCTTTTCCTGTAATTGGTATCTAGTCTCATAGCGTTGTGGTCAGAAAAGATACTTGCTGCAATTTCAATTTTCTTAAATTTACCAAGTCTAGATTTGTGACCCAAGATATGATCTATCCTGGAGAATGTTCCATGAGCACTTGAGAAAAATGTGTACTCTTTTGTTTTTGGATGGAATGTCCTATAAATATCAATTAAGTCCATCTTGTTTAATGTATCATTTAAAGCTTGTGTTTCCTTACTTATTTTCATTTTGGATGATCTGTCCATTGGTAAAATGGGTTGTTAAAGTCCCCTACTATGATTGTGTTACTGTCAATTTCCCCTTTTATGGCTGTTAGTATTTGCCTTATGTATTGAGGTGCTCCTATGTTGGGTGCATAAATATTTACAATTGTTATATCTTCTACTTGGATCGATCCCTTGATCATTATGTAGTGTCCTTCTTTGTCTCTTTTAATAGTCTTTATTTTAAAGTCTATTTTCTCTGATATGAGAATTGCTACTCCAGCTTTCTTCTGATTTCCGTTTGCATGGGATATCTTTTTCCATCCCCTCACTTTCAGTCTGTATGTGTCCCTAGGTCTGAAGTGGGTCTCTTGTAGACAGCACATATACGGGTCTTGTTTTTGTATCCATTCACCCAGTCTGTGTCTTTTGGTTGCAGCATTTAATCCATTTACATTTAAGGTAATTATCGATACATATGTTCCTATTCCCATTTTCTTAATTGTTTTGTTTGTTATTGTAGATCTTTTCCTTCTCTTGTGTTTCCTGCCTGGAGAAGTTGCTTTAGCATTTGTTGTAAAGCTGGTTTAGTGGTGCTGAACTCTCTCAGCTTTTGTTTGTCTGTAAAGGTTTTATTTTCTCCATCAAATCTGAATGAGATCCTTGCTGGGTAGAGTAATCTTGGTTGTAGGTTTTTCTCCTTCATCACTTTAAATATGTCCTGCCAATCCCTTCTGGCTTGCAGAGTTTCTGCTGAAAGGTCAGCTGTTAACCTTATGGGGATTCCCTTGTGTGTTATTTGTTGTTTTTCCCTTGCTGCTTTTATTATGTTTTCTTTGTATTTAATTTTTGACAGTTTGATTAGTATGTGTCTTGGCGTGTTTCTCCTTGGATTTATCCTGTATGGGACTCTCTGCGCTTCCTGGACTTGATTAACTATTTCCTTTCGCATATTAGGGAAGGTTTCAATTATAATCTCTTCAAATATTTTCTCAGCCCCTTTCTTTTTCTCTTCCTCTTCTCAGACCCCTATAATTCAAATGTTGGTGCGTTTAATGTTGTCCCAGAGGTCTCTGAGACTGTCCTCAGTTCTTTTCATTCTTTTTTCTTTATTCTGCTCCGCAGCAGTTATTTCCACTATTTTATCTTTCAGGTCACTTATCTGTTCTTCTGCCTCAGTTATTCTGCTATTGATCCCTTCTAGAGTATTTTTAATTTCATTTATTGTGTTGTTCATCGTTGCTTGTTTCCTCTTTAGTTCTTCTAGGTCCTTGTTAAATGTTTCTTGCATTTTCTCTATTCTATTTCCAAGATTTTGGATCATATTTACTATCATTATTCTGAATTCTTTTTCAGGTAGACTGCCTATTTCCTCTTCGTTTGTTAGGTCTGGTGGGTTTTTACCTTGCTCTTTCATGTGCTGTGTGCTTTTCTGTCATCTCATTTTGCTTATTTTACTGTGTTTGGGGGTCTCCTTTTTGCAGGCTGCAGGGTCGTAGTTCCCGTTGTTTTTGGTGTCTGTCCCCAGTGGCTAAGGTTGGTTCAGTGGGTTGTGTAGGCTTCCTGGTGGAGGGCACTAGTGCCTGTGTTCTGGTGGATGAGGCTGGATCTTGTCTTTCTGGTGGGCAGGTCCACGTCTGGTGGTGTGTTTTGGGGTGTTTGTGGCCTTATTATGATTTTAGGCAGCCTCTCTGCTAATGGATGGGGCTGTGTTCCTGTCCTGCTAGTTGTTTGGCATAGGGTGTCCAGCACTGTAGCTTGCTGGTCGTTGAGTGAAGCTGGGTCTTGGTGTTGAGATGGAGATCTCTGGGAGATTTTCACCGTTTGATATTACATGGAACTGGGAAGTCCCTTGTGGACCAGTGTCCTGAACTTGGCCCTTCCACCTCAGTGGCACAGCACTGACTCCTGGCTGCAGCACCAAGAGCCTTTCATGCACACGGCTCAGAATAAAAGGAAGAAAAAGTAGAAAGAAAGAAAGAGGAAAAAATAAAATAAAGTAAAATAAAATAAGTTATTAAAATAAAAAATAATTATTAAGAAAAAAATTGTAAAAAGTAAAACAAAAACAAACAAAAAAAAACGGATGGACAGAACCCTAGGACTAATGGTGAAAGCAAAGCTATACAGACAAACTCTCACACAGAAGTATACATGTACACACTCACAAAAAGAGGAAAAGGGGAAAAAATATTCTATCTTGCTCCCAAAGTCCACCTCATCAATTTGGGATGATTCGTTGTCTATTCAGGTATTCCGGAGATGCAGGGTACATGAAGTTGATTGTGGAGGTTTAATCCGCTGCTTCTGAGGCTGCTGGGAGAGATTTCCCTTTCTCTTCTTTGTTCTCACAGCTCCCAGTGTTCAGCTTTGGATTTGGCCTCGCCTCTGCTTGTAGGTCGCTGGAGGGAGTCTGTTCTTCGCTCAGACAGGACGGGGTTAAAGGAGCCGCTGATTCGGGGGCTCTGGCTCACTCAGGCCGGGGGGAGGGAGGGGCACCGATGCGGGGCGAGCCTGCGGCGGCAGAGGCCGGTGTGACATTACACCAGCCTGAGGTGCGCCATGCGTTTCTCCCGGGGAAGTTGTCCCTGGATCACGGGACCCTGGCAGTGGCGGGCAGCACAGGCTCCCGGGAGGAGAGGTGTGGAGAGTGACCTATGCTCGCACACAGGCTTCTTGGTGGCGGCAGCACCAGCCTTAGCGTCTCATGCCCGTCTCTGGGGTCCGCGCTGTTAGCTGCAGCTCGCGCCCGTCTCTGGAGCTCCTTTAAGCGGCGCTCTGAATCCCCTCTCCTCGCGCACCAGGAAACAGAGAGGGAAGAAAAAGTCTCTTGCCTCTTCGGCAGGTCCAGACTTTTCCCGGACTCCCTCCCGGCCAGCCGTGGTGCACTAAACCCTTCAGGCTGTGTTCACGCCGCCAACCCCAGTCCTCTCCCTGCGCTCCCACCGAAGCCCGAGCCTCAGCTCCCAGCCCCGCCCGCCCTGGTGGGTGAGCACACAAGCCTCTCGGGCTGGTGAGTGCCGGTCGGCCCCGATCCTCCATGCGGGAATCTCTCCGCTTTTTCCGCCGCACACCTGTGGCTGCGCTCTCCTCCGCGGCGCCGAAGCTCCCCGCCTCGGACACCCGCAGTCTCCGCCCGTGAAGGGCCTTCCTAGTGTGTGGAAACATTTTCTTCTTTACAGCGCCCTCCCACTGGTGCATGTCTCGTCCGTATTCTTTTGTCTCTGTTTTTTCTTTTTTCTTTTGTCCTACCCAGGTACGTGGGGAGTTTCTTGCCTTTTGGGAGGTCTGAGGTCTTCTGCCAGCGTTCAGTGGGGGTTCTGTAGGAGTTGTTCCACGTGTAGATGTATTTCTGATGTATCTGTGGGGTGGAAGGTGATCTCCGCGTCCTACTCTTCCGCCATCTTTTCCTGTCTCGTATTTTCATTATTTTTTTATTTTTATTTTTTTTGCGGTACGCGGGCCTCTCACTGTTGTGGCCTCTCCCGTTGCGGAGCACAGGCTCCAGACGCGCAGGCTCAGCGGCCATGGCTCACGGGCTTAGCCGCTCCACTGCACATGGGATCTTCCCGAACCGGGGCGTGAACCCGTGTCCCCTGCATTGGCAGGCGGACTCTCAACCACTGCGCCACCAGGGAAGCCCTATTTTCATTATTAACGCTACCACACTTGACATGTTTCATTATATACTCCCCTTCTGTTTTAGATACCTTAAAAAAAATATCCTTTTTTAATCTGATTAATGAAACATAATTTTCCCCACTTGTTCCTTGTGGAAAATAAAGACAAACACGAAGAAGAAATTAAAAATCACCTGTAATTATACAACCCAGCAATAATCAGTGGGTTTAGGTGTTTGGGCTGGTTACATGTGATCCAGATATATATATATATATATATATATACACACACACACACACACACACACACACATATACATATGTGAGTATGTATATACTTTTAAAAAGCATATTTTGATAATTAGTAGAGTTTATCGTAATTTGTGTACTTGATTGAAAATGTGTTTCCTCTTATTAACAACTGGTAATGATTTTCCCCATTTTTCTTCTGTTTGTCTTGTTGATTTCCACTAACTCTTTACATATTAAGAATATTAGCTTTTTCATATGTTATGTTGCAGATATTTTCTCCCAATTGATATTTGGATTTGATTCATTTTATGGCTCCTTTTTTGGGGAGGGGGTACATAAGATTTTATATTTTGTATAGTTAAACCAATTAGTCTTTTTCCTTTAGTTTTCTCTTATTTTTTATGCTTAAGTAAACTAGAGATTTGTTGTTGATTTTGCTTTATACATTATCAGTGAGTCTTGCCAGTGTTTCATTGTCATCTGCAGAAAAATCTTTGTGTTGAGTAGGGATTTTTGACTGAATTTTCTAGCCTGTTGCATGATTTAACTTAATGGGGTCATGTACTAAACACAGGCTTAGGAGCTGAAAGCCTTGGGTTCCTATGTCCTTTCTGCTGCTACCTAGTATCTGTGTGATCTTGTGAAGGTATTTAAATCCTCTAAACTTCAGTTTTTGTATTTGTAAAATAATGATAATATCTCACGGGAATTCAATAGAAAATTGATTAAATATATATGTGTGTGTATAAAATACACATGTATGTTATATATATATATATACATATATATATATATATATACTGTGTATTTGATGTGTATGTATGTGTATATATGGGTAAAGCACATAGTTAGCCTGAAAATGTGTTCAATATTGTGTTAGTGAACAAATGGCAGTTGGTTATCTTCCTCTGTTTTATTTTCACATTTATATTTAATCCTTAAAGATTTGTAATTAGGCTCTTTCAGATAGCGAGTTAACAGACACCCACTCAGTTCATCATGGAAGATGGTGTTTATTTTAATGATAAAGGGAAGGTGAGGAAGAAAGACTAGGGCTACATCTCTCACCTCTGCAGTCAGCACCTCCCTGAGGTCTGGAAGGTCTGCAGGACTCCCCAGGGCCCTGGATGTCTGCATTCCAAACATTCCTCTTCCCTTCCCTGCCTCTGCCTGGAGCTTCCCAGGCTCCTAGGGAATATTCCTCCATCCGGCCCACCCTCTCTGCCTTTTGTCTTCTCTGTCTCCTGGTTTTCCCTTTCTTCTCTTTTAAGTATTATTTGGTTCCCTGACATTTTTTGAATTGGTGACATAGTGCTTGGAAGGTCTGATCCTTGAATCCATACTGCCCTGACCTTCTTGTCACCTTTTTGGCACTGAGCATCCTTTAACAGTAAAAAATCATTTTAACAGTAGAAGAAAGAGTCAATTTATAGGTGATTCCCCACGAGTTACCAGATTGGTATGGTTTAGAAAAATGTATTAGACAACTTCGTTCTCCATGTTTTTGATTTGGTAGCCAACTGTCTCCTCAACACTCAGTAAAACATTTTACTGTCTTTAGATGTTCTGATTTCTTCTCCATTTGTGGTTTTGGGGATATGGCACTACATTTGTTAACTGGCCCTTTGCTAGAAGTTCCCATTATTTCCAGTGTGATCTAAGATCTCCGTAGAGTCCAGGATTGGATTGAGAATTTTTTATTGGATCATTATTGCCAAAATATCTGTGTTTCCATTTCCTATAGTGCCTCCCAAACTTAGCCCCCCTTCAAAGGCAACTTTATTCTTGTATTTTTTCAGCTACACTTGACTGCCAGCCGTCCTATGATGTGAGAATAGACTATTGATTGTTTCCTGTTGCCTGTGGGACAGGAATGCTTCTTGAATTAGAGCTAATTTTGGAGTTTAAAGTACTCAGTGTCAATTTTTGAAGATAGCCTGTTTAAGATCGCTTTGTTACACAAGGGAAGGTCATTCAAGGCTGAGGGGAAGGGAAAGGAAGAAAGAGAAGGGAAAAGAGAAAACAGCTGATGACTTCTTCTCCCTCTTCTGAATCATTCCCTCTACACTCATGGAGAACTCTTTCCATTTTCATATTGTCCTTTTTAAAGATTTATTTCTTAATCTAAAGCCATTTGCTAGGTGTACTGTGAGGTCAGAACGTTCATGGCTGGAGAAGTTTCCCGGTTGTGGATGGTTTTTAAAGAAAGCATTACCTTTACTTGGCCGTTGGAGATGATCATGTGTTTTTTCATTCAAACATTTATTGATTTCTTTCATTATGCACAGCTGCTGGCAACTTGTATGGGCTTTTGTACAAATTAGAAAAGACATGTATGTCTAGACAGACTGGTTAGAAAAAGGTGTTGCCCTGGGCAGACTGTTTAGAAAAGGAGTCTCCTTTGCTAGACCAGTTGGAAAAAGATGCCCTCCACGAGTGGCTGCAGCACCATGGTACCAGGCACCTCCAGGGCACATGGGTTGGCAAGTCAAGTGGAGTCTGGGTTTCTGTCCCAAACGGCCCCTCCAATGGGTGTTTGTGTGTGTGTGTGTGTGTGTGTGTGTATAAGGCACCAAATGCACTGTGAATAGGCAGAAGAATCAGATCTGCCCTCAGGAAACCTGGGTTCTAGAATCAGAACCAAGCCATGAACCACAAACACAGAGCTCATGGTATTACAGTGAAAATGTTTCCTCAAACCCTACTGTATAGCACAGGGAACTATATTCAATATCTTGTGATAAACCATAATGGAAAACAATATGAAAAAGAACATATGTATAACTGAATCACTTTTCTGTACAGCAGAAATTAACACAACCTTGTATATCAACTATACTTCAATAAGATAAAAAAAAAAATTTCCTCAGAGAGTGACAGATGAAGAGTCCTAGGGTTTTAGGAAAACTCCAGTAAAATTCTGCAGAATCAGTCCCGGTTCCTCTCTGGAAACATCCACTGTGTTGCTTTGCTCTATAAGAGAAAGTCAAGCAAGATGAAGCATCTGGGTGAGAAATAAATTCAGTTGTGTTTGTGTTACTCACTGTCCGGAAGACATAAGACATACTCCGGCATATGTAATGTTAAGATCTTGGGGAAATGCCCTTCACTGGAGCCTCAAGGCCTGTGACCCACCCCATCTCCTGAGTCATCATTCAAGCCGATGGAGAGGCCCAGGGCTCAGACTTCCTGTGTGTTAAGAGCTGCAGCAGCTGTTCAGCTGGGGTCCCATAGACCCTGCTCTATGAGTCTGAACAGAAAAATTCCCCCAAAGCACTGATTGCACCTCAGGCCCCTCGGCACAGTACCTCCCTTGGATGGGTAAATAGTGTGACCGCTTAATAAAGGGTCAGCGACAATTACATGCAAGTGGAGAGAATGAGAAGCCCGAGTCTTTGAACAGAGTTGGTTTCTGTTGTTGTTTTTTCTGGGAAAGGAACGTGATCGTTTTGGGTTTCTCCGTGTATAATCTGAGAGGCTCATCCGTCTCACTGTGACAGAGGAAAATTTCAACATTAGGAAAGTAACTTTTGATTGATCACAAACAGCTGGGTGGGCCATGCCTCACTGGTGCCCGGGCATCAGCGACCTTTTCAATATAGTTGCTCAGTGTGGCTTCTGCCCCTGAAAGGGTGTGTAAGCGGGTGCTTGGTGTTTGCAGTGGTTGTGAGCCACTGTCATCTTGAGCATCCCCATAGAGAGACCCAAGTCTTGCACATCTTGGGGTTTTTGTTATGGGCTGAACTGTGTCCCCCAACTCCCACCCCCTGCCCCCAAATCCCATGTTGGAGTCCTCACCGCTAGGACCTCAGAATGTGGCTGTCTTTGGAAATAGGGACTTGCAAGAGGTAATTACAGTAAAATGAGGTTGTACGGGTGGGCTGTGAACCAGTAGGACTGGTGTCTTCCTAAGAAGAGGGGATCTGAGAAACTCTGCCCTGTTGCTCAGCTCTCTGCCTTCCGTGGAAGCCTGCCCATCTGTGGGGCTCCCAGCTCAGTATTTCTGAGCCTTGACGTTCACCCACGTGCCCCTTGGTGAATCCCCACCTGGCAGAACCATCTTATGGTTCGTGATTACTATCAAGACCAGCTTTATATTTTGGGGGTTCTATTAGGGCAAAAGTCAGTGTATGGAATATGCGTTTTGCCAGCTGTCTTTCCTTCCAGACTCTGGAGGCCTCTCCTCTGTCTCTGGGTCGCCCCTTGGAGAGGCCCAGTGTTGAACTTTGCTGTGGATTGGGGTGGGACAGGGCAGGGGTGGGGCGGAGGCTGATTAACGTTGGCCCAGCCCTGAGGGAAGTAAGGAGTTCGGCAAGTTTAGGCGAAAGGCAGTTGCTGCTGGTAAAGAGATGGATTTGAAAGTAAAGACTTTGATATCCGCAAAGCATCCAATCGGTATGCTTAAATAGTTCGCTGGGAGCCTCTTGAGGACCACCGTTTGTGAACTTACTCTCCTTTACGGCTTAATGTCACTAACATTGATGATGGATGTTACAGGGGAAACAGTTTCAGTGATTATAAGTTATCACCGTCTTCCACTGCTCTGATAGGTATATGAGTATAATGGGGGGAAAGCTGAATCCCATACTTAGTGCTACAGACGACATGGCTTTAGGGCTGGCGGTGATTTGCCGATGAGCTAACCCTGCTCAGATCTTCTGTTTCCACATTCTGTATCCGTTTCCCGGGCCCGCCGAAACAAAGTACCACGAACAAGGTGGCCTAAAACAACAGAAATTCATTGTCTGACAGTTCTGGAGACGAGAAGGTCCGAAATCAAGGTGTCGGCAGGGCGAGGCTCCCTGTGAAACCCGTAGGGGAGTTTTTCCTTGCCCCTCTTCCAACTTCTGGTTTGCCAGCAAGCTTTGTGTTTCTTTTTCTTTTTCTTTCTTTTTTTTTTTTTCTTTTTGCGGTACGCGGGCCTCTCAGTGCTGTGGCCTCACCCGTTGTGGAGCACAGGCTCCGGACGCGCAGGCTCAGCGGCCATGGCTCACGGGCCCAGCAGCTCTGCAGCATGTGGGATCTTCCCGGACCGGGGCACGAACCCGTGTCCCCCGCATCGGCAGGCGGACTCCCAACCACTGCGCCACCAGGGAAGCCCGCTTTGTGTTTCTTGGCTTGTAGCCGCGTTACTCCATCTCTCCCTCTGTTTTCGCAAGGCATTCTGCCTGTGTCCCTTCTCTTCCCATGGGGACACGAGCCACCTTGGATAAGGGACCCTTCCTACCCCTGTAGGACCTCCTCTTGCCTTAACTAATTACATCTGCAATGGCCCTGTTTCCGAAGAAGGCCCCACTCCGAGGTCCTGAGAGTTAGGAGTTCAGTGTATCATTTTGAGGGGACACAGTTCCACCCCAAACACATCTGCCTCCATCTGTGCCCCCCGATCGCCTTTTTGCCTTCCCTGCTTCTTCTGCTCGGAGGCTTGGTGTCCTCTCCTCCAGCTGCCTCAGCCCCTCCCGGGTTATTTACAGCTCCTGTGAGTTCCACTTCTGCGTTGCATTTTGATTTTATCACCCACTGACCAGTCTCTTGGCTGCATTCAGGTTCAGTCCTTGTTCATCCGCCCCACCCTCAGATCCTCAGGGCCAGAATCCATCCTAACCATCTAGAAACCAACTCTATGCCACGGCCCTGCTTAAAACAAAAACAAAAACAAAACCACCCTCAATTGGTTGGTTTTCTTATTCTCTACAGAGCAGATTCCAAATTCCCTCCCCTGCGTCCAGGGTTCTCAGTGTTCAGTCCCCGAGCTGTGTTCTGGTTTCTCTCCCATCAGCGTTTGTGTTCACCCAGGCCAGATGGTTTCTCTGTCCTTGGAGTATCCTTCTCGGGGGCCTGTGGCATGCCTCTGCTCCCTGCTGGTGCCACCCGAAGGCCCACCCTTCCAGCCCCGTTGAGATGCCCCTTCTTCCACGGAGCCTGCCCTGATCTGCCCGACCCGAAGCAGTTTCTCCTGCTTCTGTGTCTTCCTGCCCCTGTCACCTCTCACACTCCATGTGACGTCTTGGTCATGAGGGAGCATGTGTTAGCTTCCTCATCAATTCGTAGGACTGTTTAGGTAGAACCAGGTTTTAGTCACTCAAAATAAATACTCTTCTGTGCTTCTCCTGATGTTTCGCACATGGTGGGACTTGGCAGCTTGGGAGAACCGAGGTCTTCCCGTGGAGGCTCTGGCTGTACTTCTGAGGCTTTGTCACTGTCCAAGGGTTTCCTTCGGGCAACATGACTGCCGAGCCCTGTGTGAGACCTCAGTTAATCAGTACTGTGGAAGAAAGCTTTTATCCAAAGTCGGCCGCTGGTTTATTGTGGTTTATTTTTAACTTCCTGATGGACCGGATGTGGGGTGGTTGGAAAGGATTTTTCCAGAGGTTTCAGGATGAACTGGGTGCCAGTAACCCTAGCGTCCTGGATGCATTTCCTGGGACTGTCTAACAAAGAACCACAACCTGGGTGGCTTAGAACAACAGAAACGATTTTCTTATAGTCCTGGAGGCCAGAAGTCCAAAGTGAAGCTGTCAACAGGGCCAGGCTCCTTCTGAAGGCTCTAGAAAGCATCTGTCCAGGCCTCCCCTCTAGCTCTGGTAGTTCCTTGGCTTGTGGCAGCATAACTCTGACCTTCACATGGCCTTCTCCTCATGTGCGACTGTGTCCACACTTCCCCTTTTTATACGGATGCCAGTCATTGGATCAGGGCCTATCCTAGTGACCTCATCTTAACTAATTACATCTGCAGTGACCTTATGTCAAAGAAGGTCACATTCTGAGGTACTGGGGGCTAAGACTTCAACTTGAATGTTTTGGGGCACAGTTCAACCCATGACACCCCGTAGAGCCTGGGGTGTGTCTGCTAGGTTGACTTGGGTGAGGCAATGAAGTCTGCCAGGGCAGAGGGATGCTCCCTCAGGGGTGAAGGAGGTGAAGAGAAGGATCTGACCATTCCCATCCACCCTGTTCCCCTCTAGTCCCTGGGAAGTAACTCTGGTCCATACACCTGGCTGTGGATACACTGTAAGCACTTCTCCCACGGGAAGGAACTGGTAGGCCCTCTTGGAGAGAGTTTTCGAGGTCTCTGAGTTAGGGTCCCAGCATCAGTCACATCTGTGTTTAGCTAATGTTTAAGCTTGTCACTTGCCCTTTTCGGTTCACACTGTCCCACCTGTACGATTTCTTTCTCTGTTCACCAAGTGCTGTGCTCCTGCGGGTGATTGAGCTACTGCCCGTTTGCTAAGTCAGTTCGTGTAGGATGTCTTATTAAGCAGTGGGAAGATGTAGAGATTTGGGAATTAGGCTTTTTAAGTGACTAATGTGGATAGGAAAATAAGTTGTTTTTGTTTTTCTTGGTTACATCAAATTACCTGATTTAGCTGTTTACAATAATCAAATAATCCACTGGGTAGTCCAGCTCGGGCTCCAACTCAGATCCAATGGCCCCTCTCCATGGCAAGACGAGCTTAGCTGTGGGTTGGGAGTCAAATTCAGGCTGTACCAGATCCCAGCTGGGTGACCTGTGAGCAAGTTTCTTAATCTGTGTAAAACAAGAGTTGCCCCTCTGGTAAAAAGGGGAAAAAGGGACTTCCCTGGTGGTCCATTGGTTAAGAGTCTGCGCTTCCATTGCAGGGGGCATGGGTTCCATCCCCGGTTTGGGGAACTAAGATCCCGCATGCCATGCGGTGTGGCCAAAAAAAAAAAAAAAAAAGGGAAACTAATAGGATCTATGGGAGTTACATGAGTCAATGCATGTAAAACGTCTTGCAGAGTCTTGCTTGGCAAGTACTTAATAAATAGGACTAGTCCCAGTCTGAGCTTTCTGTGGCTTGGTGACTGTGGTCTACGCGTGTACTTTTTAATTTGTTTTCACACTATGCAGTTGACAAAGAAATGGCAGTTGCCCAAATAGCTCGTTGATTTTATGCTTACAGACAGCTCAGCTAGACAAGTTAGATCGCTAAATGGATCCCTAGCCACTTGGAATATTTGCAGAGCTTCAGTTATTCAGACAGTTGCCTACATTGATTGATTGATCGAGTTATCTGGACCACAGAGACCCAATCCTAATTACAACATGAATTTTTTTTTTTTTTTTTTTTGCGGTACGCGGGCCTCTCACTGCTGTGACCTCTCCCTTTGCGGAGCACAGGCTCTGGACGCGCAGGCTCAGCGGCCATGGCTCACGGGCCCAGCCGTTCCGCGGCATGTGGGATCTTCCCGGACCGGGGCACGAACCCGTGTCCCCTGCATCGGCAGGCGGACTCTCAACCACTGCGCCACCAGGGAAGCCCTACAAAATAAATTTTTAATACTATTCGCACTATGAATCTTTTCTTTATGTAATGATAAAAGTATGTTGAATATAATGAGATTATCACTACTGATCCACTTTAAAAACTATGATAATGATCAAAGTATTTTTTTTTCTTTTTGAAGGGGGAGAGGTGGGGTTTGCAACCAGTAAATTTTGTCTCCTATGAAAGACACTATTAAAATCTTTCCATCCTGATTTTGACATAGCAAAGCTCCATTAATTTCGATGGAAGAAATAGATAACTGGTACTTGGCCGAAATTCACAGTATGGGACCCAGTAGTGTAGGAAATCATCAACTGGGTAATAACTCCCATCACAGGTATACCTCCACCAAAACTTAAAAAAAAAAAATCTCAGAATTTAAAATGTATTTTCATGGTTAGTGATCCCTTTCTTTTAAGTGGGAAACATCCTTTTGAAGTCTGTGATAGTCTGTTCTCTTGAAATGATTCTTTTATTGGACTTGACTATATAAATATTTATGTTGCTGTGTGTGTATATTTCATGTTGTTTCATCAGTTACTTTTTTGCCATCAGAATAACAAAAAATGTTTCCTAGGTACTGACGATCCAGTTGAGTTGAGAAATAATTTTAATTCTTGGCCAAACAGATTAGTTTATTTAATTTTTTTTTTTTTGCGGTACGCGGGCCTCTCACTGTTGTGGCGTCTCCCACTGCGGAGCACAGGCTCCGGACGCGCAAGCTCAGAGGCCGTGGCTCACGGGCCCAGCCTCTCCGTGGCATGTGGGATCCTCCCAGACCGGGGCACGAACCCGTGTCCCCTGCATCGGCAGGCGGACCCCCAAACACTGCACCACCAGGGAAGCTCTGACTGGTGTCTTTAAAAGAAGAGGAGGTTAGGACACAGGCATGTACAGAGGGAGGACCACGTGAAGACTCAGGTAGAAGACAGCCATCCACAAGCCAAGGAGAGAGGCCTCACAAGAAACCAACCCTGTTGACACCTTGATCTCGGATTTCTAGCCTCTAGGACTGTGAGAAAATAAATTTCTGTTGTTGAAGCCGCCTGATCTGATGTCATTTGTTACGGCAGCCCTTGCAAGCGAATACACTGGGAGACGTTAATTAAAATGATTGAAAGAACAACCTGTATTAAAACGAAAAAAGAATCAAGTACTGGAGCATTCTGGTTTCGCCCAGGCCCTCTCCACGCAGCCTACTGCACCCTGTGCACAAGTGCCTGCGAACACTCGTACACTGCCTGCCGAACCCCTTTGTTATCAGCTTGTGAATTCCTGGCCCTTCCTAAAAGCCATTATCTGCTGTCAGTGGAAGCGGAGCTTTCAGGATTCCCAGCAAATGGAAGAGAGACCGGGAGGATTTATGGTGTCATTGCAGGAACACAAATTCTCCTTTCACACAGACTGACACCATAAATGGATGCGTATAAATCAGAGCAAGAGTGAGAAAAAGACCTAGTTTTCGCGTTCTGAAGAGCACAGGCACTGGGGCTAGGCCTGATGTTTAACGCGTGGTTTACGCGGAGAGGAAGGAAGCTTTGTGTGCGTGTGGCGCGGGGAAGCCATTGCAGACACTGATTGAGGACCTCGTGTGAAAGGGCAGCAGCCGTCCCGGGCGCTGGAGGCGGGAGGGCTGATAAAGATTCCTGTGCTCGGTGGGTGCACAACTATTCTTTTGACTTTCTTTTTCTGGAACCACCGCATTTCTCCCTCCCCCGGGCCTTTGCCCTGCCTCATTTTCTGGGGGCTGGTGAACTCTTTTCCACCTAGAGCAGTACGTCCCTCTTCTTGAAGCCTTCCATGAGACGCCCCCCTTCTGCCCCTGCAGTCTACCCTTCCTTCCTTCCTTCCTCCTTTCCTCCCTCCCTCTTTTCTTTCCTTCCTTCCATCCTTCCTTCCTCCCTCCCATCTTTCCTTCCTCCCTCCCTTCCTCCCATCCTTCCTTCTTTCCTTCCATCCTTTTTCCTTCCATCTTTCCCTCCATCCTTCCTTCCTCCCTTCCTCCCTCCCCTCCTTCCTTCCCCTCCGCATTAGCACGGTGTGATTAGAGCAGTAATATCCTTATCCCACTGTGTTGTCACCATTGTTTGCTCAGTTTTAACTCAACTAATGAACAGTCGCTATGTGCCGAGCACTTTATGCGGCGTATCCCGGCCACCACCATCACCCCCAGTTTACTGATCAACAATCTGAGGTTTACTGAGGTTAAGTTTCTTGCCTGCGACTTCTCAGTTCTGGAGATTGACCTTGGTTTGGCTCCAAAAGGTGTGATTTTATTCTCACTACAAATCTGTGTGATTGGCGTTCTCCTACACAATGTGCAGATGAAGACCAAGAAGCACCTCTTCATTCCTTTCTTCATTCACCAGACTTTTTTGTTGAGTTCTCTGTCTCAGGCAGACAGCGTGCTGGGTCCTGTGCTCAGAGGGTGAGTGACTTGGTCCAAGTCATGGAACCAGGACTGCCTGTTTAACCCTGGCCACTCTCCACGTCTGCCTGTGGAACACTGGAAGTGTGCCTGGTCTGAACTGAGATGTGTCGTGAGTGTAAAATCCACATCAGACGTCAGAGACTTAGTATGACAAAGAAAGCATAAAACAGATTGTTAAGAATTATTCACAATATGGAAACAAATTAAATATCTGTTGGATGGGTGGACAAAGGAAGTGTGGCATATATATAATAGAATATTATGTAATCATGAGAAAGAAGAAACTCCTGCCACTTGTGACAATATGGATAAACCTGGAGCACATTATGCTAAGTAAAATAAACCAGACACAGAAAAACAAATACTGCATGATCTCACTTATAGGGAATCTTGAAAAATCAAACCCATGGAAGCAAAGAGTAGAAAGGTGATTACCAAAGGAGGGCGTCACAGACAGCTGTGGCTTAAAGAATACGGAGCTTCGCTTTTGCAAGATGAAAAGAGTTCTGGAGATGGGTGGTGGTGCACAACAATAGGAATGTACTTGAGGCCCCTGAATGGTATACTTAATACTGCTCGATTTAAACTACATTGAGGAATCACCTCACACCGGTCAGAATGGCCATCATCAAAAAATCTACAAACAATAAATGCCGGAGAGGGTGTGGAGAAAAGGAAAGCCTCTTGCACTGTTGGTGGGAATGTAGATTGATACAGCCACTGTGGAGAACAGTATGGAGGTTCCTTAAAAACTAAAAAGAGAACTACCATACGACCCAGCAATCCCACTACTGGGCATATACCCTGAGAAAACCATAATTCAAAAAGCGTCATGTACCATAATGTTCATTGCAGCTCTATTTACAGTAGCCAGGACATGGAAGCAACCTAAGTGTCCATCGACAGATGAATGGATAAAGAAGATGTGGCACACATATACAATGGAATATTACTCAGCCATAAAAAGAAACAAAATTGAGTTATTTGTAGTGAGGTGGATGGACCTAGAGTCTGTCATACAGAGTGAAGTAAGTCAGAAAGAGAAAAACAAATACTGTATGCTAACACATATATATGGGATCTAAAAAAAAAAAAAGTTTCTGAAGAACCTAAGGGCAGGACAGGAATAAAGACGCAGATGTAGAGAATGGACTTGAGGACACGGGGAGGGGGAAGGGTAAACTGGGACAAAGTGAGAGAGTGGCATGGACATATATACACTACCAAATGTAAAATAGCTAGCTAGTGGGAAGCAGCCGCATAGCACAGGGAGATCAGCTCTGTGCTTTGTGACCACCTGGAGGGGTGGGATAGGGAGGGTGGGAGGGAGACTTAAGAGGGAGGAGATATGGGGATATATGTATACATATAGCTGATTCACTTTGTTGTACGGAAGAAACTAACACAACATTGTAAAGCAACTATACTCCAATAAAGATGTTAAAAAAATAATGCTTGATTTTATATTAGGTGTCTTTTCTCAACATAAAAATAAATCATAAAGAACAAACAAAAACTTCATGACTATACGTCTCACTATGACTATTATGTGAAACCCTTTAAAGAAGGAAAATGTCATTTGGCTGACAGCAGTCGGGCTAAATGAAAGTTGATAGAATGTAAGCTAGTCAAAATTTTGCTCAAAAAAAAATATGCAGAGGGGGAGGTAAGGGGGCGTGGTGGTTTGTGCCGGATCATGAAGGATTTTTAATTTCTCCTCAAGGGATCAAGTTTCTTTTAAAAGTTTCTGAGCACAGAAGATGATCATAACCATCCTTAGAAAGAAACCTCTGATGCCTCAGTGTGTAGAGAAGGAAGAAGGTGGAGACCTGAGGGAGCCCCAGGAAGCCCTTAGGAGGCTGGGCCAGCAGCAGTGGGGGTGGCGAGGAAGGAAACTTCCAGAAGAGACTTGGTGACTGGTTGCCACGGGAATTGGGGGCTGGGGGGAGAAGGGGAGGGAGTCAAGTGCTCAGCCAATAGGTGGGGATGATGATGGCCTCAGTGAGGGGAGCACAGAGAGCGATTCACTCAGAGGAGGAGCATGGCGGGTATGATCTTGGAGAGGCTGTAATGGGAGGGTTGGATGCCGGCTCTCCGTGTGGGTGTCCCGCGGGCAGCCGGGAGTTGCTGTTTCCAGCCAGTTGACATTGATGGCTGGCGAGGGGTAGTCAAGCCTAACCATCCCATTATCTTTTGGATTCCACGGATCGATTTGCTTCTAGATGATGTAATTTGTGGCTTCCTCCATATTGGCCCCGAGTTACATTCTGGGTCATTAAAACGTGGGGCGGAGTTAGAATTGGAGCAGGAAGAGGCTCCTGGGGGGATCGGAGTTGAAGAGTATTTGAGACAAATGGACATTCAGTTTTTTAACCAATATATTTATCGATTTAATATATTCGGTGCTTTCGGAGCCAGGCACCGTGGGGAATACCAAGATGAATTACCCATGGTCTCAAAAAACTTGTAATCTGTTACTGAGCTGGGGCTTTTTGAACCTTTTCCAAAACCAGGGAGAAATGATTCTAGCACTACCTGTTTTAATTCATCGTTTAATTCTCATCTCCCCATAGGATTCATGAGCTGTGGTGAATTCCAACTGGGCAGGGAATTGGGGGTTACTTTTATCCTTGTGGATAATAAATACATTCTGACGACAAATGAGGCATGCATATTCTAACTAAGTAGGCGGGCTTTTGATAAGAATTCCAACAACTGCACAACTACTGCCCTTTGGGGGCAGCCTGGCCGGTCTACATAGCTCTCTCAAAATTCTGTGCTTTGCATTTTTCCTCCTTGCAGGAACCAGTTTCTGGTTTCCCACCCACGGGATGTTTCTAGGGTGTCAGGACGTGATTTGCTTTCTGAATCGGAGCTGGAGTCAGGGCGCAGGGAACCCCGGTGATGGTGGCTTCAGAACTTCCCAGGGTGGGTGTGGGAGGGTCTCCCAGCCCTGCACTGCGAGCTGGATTCTGCTCACATCTGCCCAGCACTGAGTTCTGCTCTCCTCACCGAGATCAGCCCTAATGAGCTCTGTTGTTTAAACTGGGGAAAGAAACTTTCCCCCCTCATTTCCACAAAGACAGCCGGCGGGGAGCCAGGGGTCAGAGCTGTTGTGCTCTGTGACATAAATAGCAGTAATTAATGGGCCCCATAAAAGAGCTATTTGTGTGTGCTGTCCAGCATCATTTCTCTGTGAATTGGAGCTACCCTGAAATTAATTATAAAGCCAGCAGAGGATATTTTCTGCTTTCTGTTAAGTAAGTATCCTCCGCACAGGCACACTCTCTACTCCAATCCATTTACACATACACTGTTTCTACCGGAAAAAGGCGTGAAACCAATTTATTTCCAAATCTTCCCACTGGGTCACGCTGATCACCACAGTTTTCAGCCCTTTTACACCGAATTCAGCCTTGGGCTAGAGCCTCAGAGTCCTCAGTCCCTTGCTGTTTTCTTCATGGCTTTGGGGATGTCCCCTCCAGCTCACCCCTGCTCAACTCAGTTCAGCCAGCATGGTCACCTAGATATTATTGTTGTAATGAGATCTACAGAGCAAGCCATCCTATCATCACTGATAACTTTCATGAAGATTCTGTATGAGTCTGCTCAGGCTGCCCTAACAAAATACCACAGCTGGGTAGCTTAAACAACAAATTTATTGTCTCACAGTTCTGGAGGCTGGAAGTCCAAGATCAAGGTGTCAGCAGGTTAGATTTCTCTTGAGGCCTCTCTCCTCGGCTTCCAGATGGCCATCTTCTTGCCGTGTCCTCGCATGGCTTTTTCTGTCTGTGAGTGGATCCCTGGTGTCTCTTCCTCTTCTTACAAGGACACCAGTCTTATTGGATCAGGGCCCCACCCTTATGTCCTCATTTAACCTTAATTACCTCTGTAAAGAGCCATCTCCAAGTAGTCACATTGCGGGTTAGGTCTTTTAACATATGAATTTGAGGGGAGACACAATTTGGTCCGTAACAGGTTCTGATATAGTTAATAGAATCTTTTTCTTCCAACTGCACTTGCATTCATTCATTCATTCAAGAAATATTTATTGAATGTTGTCTATGAGCCAGAGATGATTCTGGATGCTGAAAACATGACAGCAAAGGAGACAAAGAACTGTTTCTTCCCTTCTAGAGCTGCCATGGGTCAGGCAGATTCCACACTCAGTCAGTGAGTTCTATAGGATTTAAGAGGTGATGAACACTATGGGGACAAATAGACTGGATTGAGGGGAGGGTGAGTGCCAGGTGTGGCTGTAAATAGGTGGGTCACGGGAGCCTCTCTGAGCGGTGACGTCTCGGCAAGTCTTGGAGGTGAGGGAGAGAGTGTATGGCCAGGGCGGGAATACACCTGTCACATTCGTGGACCTACAGGAAGGCCTGCAAGTGAGCAGAGGGAATGAGAGGAGATGGGAGGGAGATGGGTGTCCAGGTGCTATCAGGACTTTGGCTCTTTCTCTGGGAGAAATGGGGATTCTGGGTGCTTTTGGGTGGTCCTTGCCTTGGGGGAACTTTCCTGCCCCTCTAGATTAGCTGTTCTAGAGAAGGTGACAGATGGTTCAGACAAGTTTAGGAGGGAGAAAGGGCACATGGCAGGGGCACAGGCCAGAATAAGATGTTGGGGTAGGAGGGACTTAGCGGGCATGAGGGGGAAGAGTTGGGCTGCTTCTGTGGTGGACACCAGGTCCCCAGACGGCACACTTCACCGCTGGTCATGGGTGTCCTCCAGCACCCCTTCTCCTTGGTGACTTCTCCCAGCTCTCAGCCAGACTCTCAGGAAGTAAGAAACTGCTTTCTGCAGCAGGATGGCTGGGCAGCTCCAGTCCACACGTGGTGAGCAGGGAACCACAATACACCTCCTTTAGCTTAGCAGGGTTTCTGAATTTCTCTGTGTGCTCTGGCTCTCCCAGAGAGGGTCACCAAGGATACTGTTTGTTCCATGTCATCTAATCTGTTTTCTAGCGTGGGCATTTAGGGTACATCGTCTGGCTTCTATCCGGGGATCCACAAAGCTCACATGTAACTGGGAAGGACCGGAGCCATCCATCCATCTTCCCTCTCCCCCACCCTCCCTTTCTCCCTTCCTCTCTCCTTAACCTGCACAATTGTTGGCTGTGTCATTGGTCCAGTACACGTTACTTGAGCTTCTTCTCTGTTCCTGACACTGCTCGGCACAGGTCGTGGAAGGGTGAGCACTGTTTGAAGTGGCAACGGGGATTGGGGTTCTGGAAGAGTATTCTACGAAAAGGATGAGGCTTGAAGAAGGGTGATCAGCAGGGCTGATCCCCAAATCTGGGAGAATTTGATGCTGTGAAGGAGGAATGTCCTATCGGAGCCCAGTGGAAAACCAGAATAGAGTAAGGGGATTATGAGTGTTGCCTTGGGGGCGGGGCTGGAGGGCGTGGGTGCAGCGCTAATTAGGCTGGTTAGGGAAGCCTCTGACGACGTGACATCTCTCAAAAGGGGAAGGGAGTGTTTCTGCGTCACAGTCACGCACGAGCTGAAACCACGTCCACAGGTGGCATCACGTTTTATAACCTTAATGGTTGAAGGGAAGGCTTTTGGTCTGCCTGTGTTGTAGCTTAGGAAGGGGAGGGCTCGAGCTGCCAGCTTACCCAAGGCAGGCGTAGAGATGACCCCCAGCTCACCATCCTGACCCACTGTAGCAGACTGCTGGGACCTTTTGTTCTTTTTTTTTTTCTTTCTCTCACGTACTTGTCCTAAATGAGCCAAGCACGGTGTGGAAGCCAGGAACACAAAAGTGGGGAGGCTGGGCAAGTCCTGCCTTCCTGGAAATGACACTGGAGGGTGTCCCACACCGTTAAGAGTGTGTGTGATGGGTGTGACAGCTGGGGAACTGCAGGGTGGCCCGAGCCAGTCTGGGATGGAGAAGCAAACTGTAATCTGAGGTTGGAGAGAGGAGTGGGAGTTGGGAGTTGGCCTGACCCAGACAGCCCTGTGTGGGAGGGAATTTCAGGCAGTGGTGGGCGGAGTTGGGAGACATCTGGGCAGGAGAGGATGGTGGTGCAGCAGGCAGCAGATGGAATGGGGGAAGAGAGGGGGTGGGGAGGTCTTAGCAGGTGGAGGTGACTGGCCCTGGTGATTAGTTAGGTGGGGGACTAGCGGTGCGCTGGGTGGAGGAAGATGCACAGCTGGGGTGCAAGGACACCTGTGGAGGGAGGTGCTTCAGGCTGAGCTGGGGAGCCCCAGGGAGGACCAGGGGGAAGTGATGGGTTTGGAGAGCCAGTGGACCACCCAAATGGGAGGTGTCCACGGGGCCGTCAGAGCTCGGGGAAGAGGCGTAAGCAGGATGGAGGTGTTGGGACTGGTCAGCATATGGACGGTCATAGGAGTCCTGGAAGTGGAGGAGATGGACTGCACATCCCTAATGTGAGGAAGGATGGGGCCTGGGGCAGTACCTTGAGAAGACTGGGCTGGGAGGAAAAGCAGGAGACAAGGAGGGAGAGTGACCTTGTGGACTGGGTGGTCAAGAGGCACCGGGGACCCTGACGAGGGGGAGTGATGGGGATGGAAGCTGGGTGGCAGGGGCTTCCTGGCTTCTCTTCCTGCACAAAACATGCAAATCCTAACAGTGGACACTTACTGAGGGCTTCCAGAAATGTTCCCGGTGCGCACCATCCTTCCTGGGTTTCCTCATTTATATCCCCAACATCTCCATGAGATAGGTACTATTATCCCCCATCCGTTTTTTTGGTTTGTTTTTTTTTTTTTTGCAGTACGCGGGCCTCTCACTGTTGTGGCCTCTCCCATCGCGGAGCACAGGCTCCAGACACGCAGACTCAGCGGCCATGGCTCATGGGCCCAGCCGCTCCGCGGCATGTGGGATCTTCCCAGACCGAGGCACGAACCTGTGTCCACTGCACTGGCAGGCGGACTCTTAACCACTGCGCCACCAGGGAAGGGAAGCGGCCCCCCCTCTGTTTTTTATAACAGCGAGGAAACTAAGGTGCAAGCTACTGGGTGGCAGAGGCAGGCTTTGAAGTCAAGGCATCCAACCTCGGAATCTGTATGTCTGGCTGCTGTGCCGTTCCACCCTCTGAACTGCTGGGGTGTGGATAACTGGGGGAGGGCAGGAAAGGAACTATCAGATCTGACCCCAGTCCTTGGAGAATGGACGTTAGCCCTTGGTTCTTACAGTTACACTCTTCTGCGTAGTAGAATTGTACGTTGCTCGGGTGGTCCATTAGTCTGCTCGGGTGGCCATAACAAAAGACCACAGACTGGATGGCTTAAGTGACAGACGTTTATTTTCTCACAGTTGTGGAGGCAGGAAGTCCAAGATCAAGGTGCCAGTAGGGTTACTTCCTAGTGAGGCTTCTCTCCTTGGTTTGTAGATGGCCTTCCTCTTGCTGTGTCCTCACATGGCCTTTCCTCTGTGCATGTGTGGAGAGAGAGATCTCTGGTATCTCTTCCTTTTCTCATATGGACACCAATCCTATTAGATTAGGTCCCCACCCTTATGACCTCATTTAACCTTTTTACCTCCTAAAAGCCCTATCTCCAAATATAGTTACATTAGGGATTAAGGCTTCAACATGTGAATTTGGGGGTGGGGTGTGTGGGCGGAGACAGTTCAGCCCATGACAGATGGTCATTTTAAACCACTATAAAAAATCTGAATTATGGCCGCAAATGGACCTGAAGATCCGTTTCTCTCTCATGGTGTACTCTTGGCATGTAGAACAGTGTCATGTATATTTTAGGTGGTTAATAAATGTTTGCTGAAGACGAAAAGATTCACTTGAGTTTAACATACAGTATTTATTAAGAAACCAAGATGTTCTGGAAAGGAAGCTCTTTTTGGCTAATTTCCATGTAAAAAGAAAATCCTGCTGATGACAGCCTCCTATTCCCTGTGCATTCTGATTATTTAAAACATCATGGTATAAACTTGCTTTAATTAAAGAAAGGCTGAACTTACACAGCATACATTGTACAATGGGTAAAACATATATGTATATTTCTGTGATATTAAAGAGTAGTTTCTTTGATCGGTGTTTCCCTCCCTCTCCGTTGTATGGAAGATGCATCCGTTTTGCCTCTGCCTTTTCAGTTTGGAGATCGGCTGTGTGAACAACCCTCGATGTGTTTCAGAGGAATGAATTTTAAAGGCAGTGAACGGTGATCCAGGATGAAGGGATGAATTTTAAATCCTGTTAACTCTGATCCTACGTAGACAGTCTCAACTAAGTCAATATTTAAAGAAGATGAGAGACTAGACTGATATTAAACCTCCTCCTTGGGATTTAAAAGCAACTCTATTCCAGAGAGTTCAAAACACTGAAATGAGGTTCAGGCTTCTTTTTCTTTTTTTAAATATGCCAAAGCGACAGGTCAAGGAAGTGCACGTTTTCTTCTTGGCTGAATTAAGCTTAAACGCTTTTCACCCTCTACAGGTTGCCTCAGTGAAAGTAAAATGATAATGATAATAAGAATGTCAATCTCAGGCGCTCTTACTATGTGCCGGACGTTGTACTGAGTGCTTTACGTATGTTATCTTAGGTACCAATTGGTTTGTGGGAGTGTGTGCCGTGACTGCAGCCATGTGATTTTGTGCATCCCGCATTCTAAGTACAATTCTGTGTTGGAATTTTTCTCCTAATACGTCACAGGGGCCATTAAGCATGAATACCTTTCTGCAGCTGGCGCCTCTCCTGGAGAATTGGGATTCACGCGCTTTGGTCCCTCCTCCTTCCCGTGTGGGAGGGAGTCGTGCTTCCCATCCCTGCAGAGCGCTCTGCCACCTCTTCCTTTCCTTCCTCAGGATCCTTCCTTGCAGTCACTCCTTCTTTCCTGTATCTTCTATTTCACTACCCCATAGCTGCCCTCTCCTCATCTTAGATCTACTCACTTTTTTTTTTCTTGGCCTTGGAGGGTTTCCTTTTCTTTCGTATGAGCTTAGTTATTTAAAAGTTTGCTGATTTTATCCATCATTGATAGGTATTTTTTTGGCGGGAGCCGGGGTGGGGTGGGGTGGGGTGGGAGTTGCCATACTGTGAGAAGTGCAACTTCTTTTCTTTGGTGACGTTTGGTCTTCGTTGCTGCGCGCGGGCTTTCTCCAGTTGCGGCGAGCCGGGGCTACTCTTCATTGAGGTGCGCGGGCTTCTCACTGCGGTGGCTTCTCTTGCTGCGGAGCACGGGCTCTAGGTGCGCAGGCTTCAGTAGCTGTGGCACGCGGGCTCAGTAGCTGTGGCTCACGGGCTCTAGAGCACAGGCTCAGTAGTTGCGGTACACGGGCTTAGTTGCTCCGCGGCATGTGGGAACTTCCCGGACCAGGGCTCGAACCCGTGTCCCCTGCATTGGCAGGTGGATTCTTAACCATTACACCACCAGGGAAGTCACAGAAGTGCAACTTCTTAATAAGAAGTTGATGAGTGATCAGTTTCAGCTGTGGTATACTGGCGCTGTGTTAATCTCTCTCTACTAAGTTCCTAGCACCTTAAGACTGCTACTTACTCGGAAATATGGGGACAATCTTTGAAAACAGCTTCCTCTGTAAAATTTCAGGAGGCTTTGCAACTTGGATCCATCGAAGGGTTGGAGTCTTCGTTTTATTGACCTTTCACAGCAAAACTTCCTGTCCCAATGTGCTCAGGATGCAACTCAGAAACTCCCCTGACACCCTCCCCTCCCCTCCCTCCCACACTTGAGGACCAGCTTGGGAGTTCCAGTGTGGTCCTGGGACTTGGGGCCTCAGTCAGTCTGTGCAGATTTAATTTTACTCTTTAAAACTCCCCTGACTAAAGCAGTTTATCTTTTCAGCTAGAGACCCATCATCACACTGGGCTCCCCCCGGGTAGAATTAGTGCCTGTAAATCTCTGATTACTGTCAGATTAAATTAGATGCCTCCCTTTGCTGATCATTGATCACTGCCTTTTCCTTAACTTCCAATTTAGTTTTTCCCTTTTCAGTTGTTACAGATGACGTTGATTAAATGGTTTTGTGTCATCAAGAACGGATTCCATTTTCAGTATTATCAATGCAGAGCTTATAAGTTTAAGGTCGCTTACAAGTAAGGGTGTTTAAAAATAGAGAGGGAGCTTTATAGAAAACCTTCTCCAGGTGAGGCTGCCTAAGGGTGCAGGGTTTTCACCGAGGGACTCTCAGAAACAGTAGAACTTGGGAACCAAGATGGCACATGATGGTGGAACAGACACCTGGTGTGTTAGTTTCCCGCCGTAATGCGTTATCACAAAACAACAGAAATTCATTCTCTCACAGTTCTGGAGGCCAGAAGTCCACAATCGATTTCACTGGGCCAAAATCAAGGTGTGGACAGGGCTAGTGCTCCCTCTGACGGCTCTAGGGGGATCCGTCCTTTGCCTCTCCCGGCTTCTGGTGGCCGCACTATTCCTTGGCGTGTGGCTCATCCCTGCCATCTCTGCCCCATTCGCCACTTCTCTGTGTATTCGTGTGAAATCTCCCACAGCCTCTATTTTATAAGGACACTTGTGATGACATTTAGGGCCCACCCAGATAATCTAGGTGAATTTCATCTCAACATCCTTCACTTTTTCCAAATAAGGTCACTTTCACATGGTCCACAGATGGGGCCTTAACGTCTCTGGGTGGCCATTATATAACCTACTCCAGGCAATTAAAGAGCTAAATAAATTATCCTAATAATAATTGTGTGCTCTGTTAAGAAAGGCAGATCGTTTTACTGCTGGGTTTTCAGACTACTTATTCAGAGTACCTTTGAGGATTTCACTGCCAAAGAGTGTAATTTTTAAAACATTGCAACGTAGACTCCAGCAAAGACAGAATCTAATTGTACTTCCCAGCATTCCTCTTTCCCTCCACCTCCACAAGATGATGGATACATATTTGTATGTATATATATGTATACGTATGTGTTATACATATATACACACAAACGAGTACAGTTTTTAAAGCTTTTAGTTTCATATATACTGGACTCGTAGGCCAAACTACAGCCCGCTTCTGTGGGCTGACAGCACCAACCTCTCATGGCCCAGGTACAGGCCCCCAGCTTGTCTGGTCCAATGGCTGATTGTCCCTTCTTAGTCATATCTTTGGTTTAAGGGCCTGAAAATCTCCATGAATACGGGTGAAGGTGGTCCAAAGATACACACTTCTGGCTATAAGTCCTGAGGATGTAATGCACAGCCTGGTGACTGCAGTTAACAATACTGTATTGTCTATTTGAAAGTTGCTAATACTGAAGATCTTGATAGTTGTCGTTACACACACACACAAATTTGTAACTGGTGATGGATGTTAACTAAACTTTCTGTTTAGTTGACCATTTCCCAATATATACATATACCAAATCCTTATGTGGTACAAACTAATACACTGTTATAGGTCAATTATATCGCAATTTAAAAAAAGCTTAAAAAAAGACTGTTCCCCAGAAGAGATAATAGATTAAGCTGTTACAGCTATTTTTGCTTCAATGGTTAAAAAAAAAGGTTCACTGATTTGATCAGTTAGTGACCTGTCGTTCACTCATTGTTTATAAAGTGCTGTGTGTGGTGAGGGGGGAGCAGTCCCTGTTTTAAGGGAGGGGTGGGAGCTTTAAATGGTATCGCAGACAGTGGGTGTGGTGAGAGCATAAGGAAGGAGGGCTGAAGAGACTTCCTGGAAGGGAGGTGGGCCTGGAGTTAGCGTCTGCAGGACCAGGCGGATTTGAAGGGGTGAAGAGTGCAGGCTTGGAGAGTAGCAGAACGTGTGGTCTGGGCAGTGAGGAGACCCGCCCCGGGGAGCTGGGAGTCGGGGCTGGACAGTGGCGGGGCTGATGGGGAGGGAGCTTCAGGGCTGGGCTCAGGCTGTGGACCTTGCTCTGTGGGCAGCAGGGAGCCGCCGAAGAGCTTTAAGCAAGAAATCAGAGTTCCAGACCCGCTGATTTCGAGTATGAATTCAAGGGGCCAGGATGAGCATCGAGAAAAAGAGGTAGCACGCTGATGTCATAGTCCAGGCTAGTGGTGGATAGACTTTTATTTTATTTTATTACAAACTTCTGTCAAGAAAATAACGTTTGAGCCCCTTGCTGCAAACATCTATCTATCTATCTATCTGTCATCTATCAATCATTTGCTGATTGATCTATATCACACCTCTGCACATTGAGTGCATTATGAAGCCGTTAAAAAATATAATTCCAAAAAAGGAAATAAATAGAAATGGAAGGCCCACTGTTTTTGTCCTGCGGCCCAGTGGCTTGGTAGCCTTGTATGAGAACATCCCTTGGGTTGCTGGAGTCTCGCGTAGAGACAATGCGTCTGGGTGCTGCGAAACAAGGTCCTAAATGAACCCGACCTGGCATGGGAACAGAGAGGAAGGGAAAGTGAGGAAGGCAGTTAGCAGAAGTCATTGACATGATGTCCCTGGCTGGTCACGTTAGAGAGGAGCGAAGACATAGTAAGAAAAGAAGAGGGCCAAACGGTGGTGTGTTTTAAGGCCAGGTGAGTGGATTGGTGACAGCCGTTGAAGGAAGGGAGAGTGGGGAAGCGTGCAGACTTGGGCAGAAGGGACAGTCTTCCCTTCCCCTCCCTCATGCCATCGTTACTTCCATTCTCCTGTCCCTCCCTCCCCCTCTTCCCTCCCTTTATAAAAAGCTGGAGGGTCCACACATGTGACATGTTGATTGTGGGGGAAGTGACCCAGGAGGGGCATCCAGTGAGCAGTTGAGATACCTCTCTGGACTTGGGGCCAAGAGGTAACCTGTACAGTGACTCACAGGGAAAGAGGTAACCATTGGACAGAGGTGGCCTGGCCTGAGGTCCTGGTACAGGGCAGAGAAAGAGTTGGGAGGAAGGGCAGGGGTGCCACATCACTGGGCGTTGCATCCCCCAGCTCCCTAAACACGCCCTAGAACTGAAGATGGGGCAGATTTGGTCGTTTCAGAAATGGAGTCATGGGGGACCCAACTTGGAGGGATGGTGGCGAGGCCGGAGAGGGAGTGGGGAGGGGCCCTTTGCTGGAGGAGAACTTGGTGTTTCACCCTGCGGAGAACCAAGTTCAACGCTGACTCTTCACGGAGGCTTCCGGACCACCGTTTGAGTTTGCTTGAGTAAATTTCATTCTCTTCCTTCATAATTGAATCTTTTGATCTTCGCTGATGTTACATCTTTCTTTTCTCCCTTGATGCTATTTCAGATAAAGTTTTTCTCCTGGTGCAGACGAGCAGCTATGTATTTTCCTAGGGTTTTGTGAATAGTCAGGGAATAAACTTTGCCTGCAGTGTCTGACAACAGCCATATTCTTGGTGTCTCCTTAGGTGGCCATAAAAGTCATCGACAAGAAGAGAGCCAAAAAAGACACCTATGTCACCAAAAACCTTCGGCGAGAGGGGCAGATCCAGCAGATGATCCGCCACCCTAACATTACCCAGCTCCTTGATATCTTAGAGACAGAAAACAGCTACTACCTGGTCATGGAGCTGTGTCCTGGGGGCAACCTGATGCACAAGATATATGAGAAGAAGCGGCTGGAGGAATCCGAAGCCCGCAGATACATCAGGCAGCTCATCTCTGCGGTGGAGCACCTGCACCGGGCCGGGGTGGTCCACAGGTAAGGGCCACGCCATGATGCTGATCGCCAGTTCTGTGCTGAGTGGACGGCACTGTGCTCCAGCGTGCTCCAAGCAAGGTTGAATCCTTGCAGCCTGTTTTACAATTCTTCTGAAGTTTTGTTTCATGGACTTGTTTTGTGAGTCGGGTTAATGCTAACATGAGGTTAAAAGAATAATGTTTGAAGTCAGAGTTGCCTGGGTTTGCATCCTGGCTGTCTCCTTTAATTGTTGTGTGCCCCTGGGCTAGTCAGTTAACCTCTCTGAACCTCAGTTTCTTCTTCTGTAAAATGGGAATATTCGTGATACTTATCTCGTGGTTGGTATAAGGGCAAATGAGTTAATATACAGAAAGAGGGACTTCCCTGGTGGTCCAGTGGTTAAAACTCCACTCTCCCAATGGAGGGGGCCTGGGTTCGATCCCTGGTCAGGGAACTAGATCCTGCATGCCGCACGGCATGGCCAAAAAAAAAAAAAAAATTAAAGAAAAACTATATATATACGGAAAGAGCTTGGGACAGCGTTTGGTACACAGTAAGGGGCACGTTTAGTGTTGGCGGCTCTCATTATTATTATTTGCAAAGTAATGAGAACAGTTGCTCAGGTGCCTGAAAGAAGCATCAATGTTAAGATGGCGTGAGATTGTTTTTCAGCGAGTGATGGTGCTTTCATCGTATTTGCTTTACATATGGTAGTCGCTTAATAGCTGTTTCATTCAATGGAACTGAATCACCACGTGAAGTGTGAACTTGCCCTTGAAAGTTAGGCATGTTCTCCAAAAGCCAAACCAACGTTGCAAATAATTATGAAAATCAACCTTTTTTTTTTAAACAGTCTGTTCCTTCCTGAGGAGGAGCTTTGCAAGCAAACCGAGTGGAAACAGGATTCTTAGCCGTGTTGCCGTTGGTGGTGGGTGCTGACTTTAGCGCTAGACTAAATAAGGTCAATACGATACAATAAAATAAGAAAATGAAAGCGCTCTCTTTCCCTCCCAGGAAAGTGTTGACTTCACCGATAAATGCGTAGTTCTTCCTTCATGGAGTCATAATTCACAATTACTCCGGGTTGTTGAGAAAACTTAGGGCTCATGTTTGATTCTCATTTACAAAAGCAAGATCAAGGAATTATATATATGTGCACACACATACGTTTAAAATTTTTTGTATTGAGATACAACTCACATACCATAAAAGCCACCATTTTAAAGTGTACAATTCAGTCATTTTCAGTATATTCACAGAGTTGTGCAACTATCACCACTGTCTAATTTTACAATATTTCCATCACCCCGAACGAGAAACCCTGTACCCATTGGCAGTCACCCCCCCATTCCCAGCCCTCCCAGCAGCCCCCGGTAATAACCACCAATCTGCTTTCTGTCTCTATGAACTTGCCTATTCTGGACGTTTCATATAAATGGAAACAATATATGGTCTTTTATAAGTGGCTTCTTTCACTTAACTTAACCAATGGGATTGGCACCGGGGGATGCTCTACCTTGGGTGCTTGAATCTGGGACACTGTGGGGAGGTCCCGGGCTCAGGGGCAGAGGGGTGGCACTGGGGGGAGGGAGCCAGCCTTGGCCAGACCCCATTCAGGCACATCCTTTTCTCACTAAGGTAAGAAAACCTCTCCTTGTACATATTTTTAGTCACACACATTGTCACGAAATCACGATTCATTAGAACTCTTGGAGTTTCGATCAGCAAGGAAGGGAACATTCAGAAATTTTAAGTGAATAACGCTATTTTTGGCTCTTTCCAACAATACCCTTGTGTAACCTGCCGTGTCAGAGCTCTGCCGTTATTAGGAAAATGATGGTCGTAAGTGCTTCTGCTTCTGTCTTTGGTGACTAAGATGACAAAGGCAGAAACCTCAGGAATGAATCAGCTTGGGTTACCCACTCAGCTGGTCACGGCAGAAGACAGAACCCGGGGAAGAGCTTTCCGAGAGACTCAAGGTGTTATTACAAGGGTTTCGTGCTGTCAGAAATCAGATGTGCACCGAGCTTGGAGCTTTGAGGACAACAAAGGGAAAGCCAGCAGAGGCTGTGCATCGCTCGCTGGTCCCTCCCACAGGAAATTCTCAACAACCATTTTAAAGTAATTTTAACAAAATCCAATCCCTCTCAGTGCAATTACTGTCAGAATGTCAAAGGAATAAATTTAATAATGTTTTGATAGCAAAGACGGTGTGCTTTTTCTCTCTCCAATATCCAGCGTTCTACTTCCCCCCTCCCTGGAAATATATTCATCAGCCAATAGTGGCAAAGGCTCAGATCTTTTAAAGTTAGGGAAGATTGGAAATACAGGCGTTGTTTCGGAGGAGTTCTTTATTTTCTTCTCTAGAAATCATGTTAATGAGTGTCACCTGTGCACACATGGGCATAGGTGATTAGGTGGTTGAGACAGCACAGGAAAATGTTTGTTTAGAATATATTCATGGGTGGCTGTACCTGGACTGTCTTGATTTTGAAAGGTTCTATACGCCTCATTTTTAGCAGCCGTAATCTGGCTGGTATCCTATATGCTGTAGCCTTTTTCAGTGGTGGAGAATCTTCTCCTTTATGCTATGGAGGTGGAGTGAATTTCATAAATTATTTTGAGGTTAGATTTTTCAAATGAGTAAGAGAGTTTAGATAGCATTTCAGAGATGTCCTGGATTCCCTGGCGGGAAGAGTTCTGAGCAAACAGATTGGATCTTCCAAAAGGATTTAGGATGAATTTTGGTGGCTACATTATATGATTTAAAGGGCTTTTGGTCATGTGTTAGAGGATGCTTTAAAAAGCACAGCTCCTGATGAGGCTGGTCCTATATCGTCATGTCATCATCAACTTATTGCCTAGCAAAGCCCTCATTTCCTGTGAAATTAAATCTAAATATTTAATTATCTCTCCAGAACTATTTAACTATCATTTAAAGGAAGCAAATCTTTAAAAATCTTGTAACTATTACAAGTAGAAGGGAAAAAAGGAAACTAAACGTCTATAAAGCAGATTTCCTTAGCTGGCAGAGAACTTCATTTAAAACGGGACCTGCCGTAGCTTCTGTGTCTTCTACAACAGGGTTGTCGTTCACTTTTGCAAAGTTAGAATATGGTCTTAACTTCTTCATTACACCATTTGAGGATTGCCCGAGATGCTTTCGGTTTAAAATCTAATGAGGGTTTCTTTTCTTTTTTTCATTTTCTCTTCCGGGCTCACCCAGCAGGGTGCCCAAATCTGATGATCTTCCTATTGTACGAAAAGCGTTGGCTCTTCACATCCATCATCAAGAATACTGATTCTGCCAGGAGGCTACTTTGAGATTCCTCTATTCATTCAAAATAACAAAGTCCAATCAAACTGTACAGACAAGACATACCTGGGTAACACAGTACCGCCATCCCCTAAGCAGGAAGAGACAAGCCATAGGGGCCCGAGGACCGGGAGAGAAACACAGACGATCAAAGTGAACGGGAGCCTGTGTGTCAGCACGGCTGCTCCCAGAGCCGTGTCTTTATTCACTCATCAGTATTGGGGAAGGACCTTCTGCACTTGGGAGGACTATGGGGCAAGAGAGGGGACTCTTCTTTGTTCTTAGGGGACTGACAAGAAGCAAGCCCGTCCTGTACTGGTGGGGGGTTTTAAGAAGCTGTTTTAACTTTTAAGTTTCCTTGGAGAGGGGAGAGAGGACAAGGCACACGAGAAGGGAGCGACTTCTGCTCATATCGGGGGCTGTTGGAGATACCAGGGCCTGAGCACATATTTGGAGGTGCTGGTTATATAGATCAGAGGTTTTTTGTTTAATTAAGTTTGAAAAAACGTGACAACTTTGTGGACTGGGTTGTACAGTGGTCAGCCATGTGGATTTTAAAGCCAGACCGCCTGCGTCCACGTGTGGGGTCTACCACTTAAAAGCTGCACTGTGGCTGGACTTCCCTGGTGGCATGGTGGTTGAGAATCCGCCTGCCAATGCAGGGGACACGGGTTCAAGCCCTGGTCTAGGAAGATCGCACATGCTGCGGAGCAGCCAAGCCTGTGTGTCACAACTACTGAGCCTGCACTCTAGAGCCCACGAGCCACAACTACCGAGCCCATGTGCCACAACTACTGAAGCCTGCACACCTAGAGCCCATGCTCCGCAACAAGAGAAGCCACCGCAATGAGAAGCCTGCGCACCGCAACGAAGAGTAGCCCCCGCTCACCACAACTAGAGAGAGCCCCCACACAGCAACAAAGACCCAATGCAGCCAAAAATAATAAATAAATAAAATAAATAAATTTATGAGGAAAAGAAAAGCTGCACTGGGCAAATCACTTAGGCTTTTTTGCCTTGCCTTCCAGAGCTACACAGCAGGTATAAGGGATTATCCACTTCATGTTGTTGTTGTGAGGATTATATGAGTCAGTTCATGTAAAGTGCTTAACACCGAGACCCTTAGGAAGTACTGAGTACGTGTTTGCCGTAACTACTACTGAGTCCACCTCATTCACTTTATCCACTGAGGCTGAGTTCTGTGTGCTCAAGGCCTCACAGCTGTTCTCTGCTTGTACTGCCCTTGCAATCTTTGGATGAATCGTATTCATCCTTCGGGTCCCAGCTAGGAAGCTCACATCCTCCCGGATGCCCTCCAGGCTAGGACCCCTGGTCATAGATTCCCCAGCACCTTCTACTTTGATTTCCAAACACTTTTCACAAGATAACTGGCTTGTTTGCTATCTGTCTTCTGCAAAGGCCACCATATAGCCCAGCGCCCAGCCCAGTACTCACACAGAGAGACTTTGTTGGATAAATGAAGGGAAACTGAACGGATACAGTTAGTGTCAGAGTTAGCACTGGGATGGAAGCTTTTGGTCACCCATTCATGTTCTTTCTGGAATATTCCATATTCTCCCTGGAATTTTAAGGGAGTTTCTTCATTGACTTCATACCAATTTGTTTATTTTTCAGGTCACAATTTGTAGAGTGGCATCTTTTTAGTGAATGACCAGCTCTTTCATTTTATAAACAGAATTTGTTTCCGGAGCATTGTAGGAACTCAATAAAGGTTTCATTTTGAATAAATAAATCAGGTACATGCTTAACAAATTGTTCTTATGTTTTACCAAATTGCCCATCTTGTAAATAAATCAAAGATTAAAAAATCATTTGGTTTTAATACAGTGCTTCTGAAGATAAAACCTAATCAAAAACGAAAACAGAAACACCTCTTGTTCACGGCAAAATGCTTAGTGCCTTGGGGAGTTATGTGCTTTTCTGGAATGCTTTATTCTTAGCTTATGACTGAAATCCATCTTGTGGCCATCTCCACAGGTACAGCGTTCTCCCCCAGACCTAATCCTCTGTGGGTTTGGTCCAGGCTCCCCACCTCCTGCCCAGGCCCCTTCTCTCTGACCTTTCCTTCGAGGGCTCATGCCCCCCAGTACTGTTTGCTTATCACCAAGTGAACCACTTAAGTCTTTCCTGGAGTCTCCCCATTCACTTTGTCTTAGAACCTTTAACTTCATATCCTCCCCTGGCCATACCAGCCTCTCACCTCTTACCTATTAGTGGTTGCTCAGCTGAGAGTGGCCCATTTTCTCATTTCCGCCGTGAATGGCCCTGTCAGGTGGCCCTTCTCATGACGCCATTTTCCAAAGAAGAATCAGAAGCCCAGAGAGTTTATGTAACTTGCCCAGGGCGGCTCAGCGGGTCAGTGAGAGAGACCCAGCCTCCAGAGCCTGTCTCCTTCCCTCCCCAGGCTGCCGTGTTGGACCAGGCCTTGCTCAGCCCCTCCACCCTGAGCCTTCGCCAGCTCTTTCCCAGCTCCCCCATGTCTCCCTCTGTCCTCTTCTCCCTTCCCTGGAAGCCTGGCAGCCTCCAGTTTATGCCCCTCAGTTCCTCACTTTCATCTTGGGTCTCAGCCCTGAGTGGCCCCTGGAGGATCTCGAGTTTCCCGCCCCTCAGTTTAGGCCCGGGGTCTGTTAGAGGCCCGACCTTCCACCCTCACTGCATGGCCAGGTGAGGCCCAGGGGAGAAACTCTTCCTTCATTCCCATCCCGGTATTCTGGAAGCGTGTGTGCGCAGATGCACACAGACACACGTACACACGAACACGTGTGCTCGCACACACGTGGGTGTGCGTGCAACACATATTCACACACATGCAGTCTCATACGAGTACCCATGCACGGATGTGTGCTTTTCCCGTAAGCATGCACACCCACATTCCCGCTCTGCAGCGTCCTGGCGGTCCTGGCCCTCCCCTCCCCCATGGCGCCCCAGGACCCTGTGTTTGTTATGGCAACAAGGCCCTCCCCTCCACCCCTCAGTCTGGGAGGGCAGAGTTCCTTGTGGCCAGTCTCCAAATCTTAGAGATTATCATCTTTAAAGAAATGCAAGGAACCTCTGGGTGGGTGGGCGGGCAGGGGGAGGGGTGCTTGGTAGCCTGTGGGTGAACCTTTAATTATTAGCTGCGGCCTGTTCGAGCTTGTTCTTTTGAAATAACCTAGAACAAAGGGCTGGTGATTAGGGCTGTCCCCTTGGGCCTTCTCTCAGTCTCTGGAAGGATGCCTACCCACCCCCACTCCCCACCCCCAAACACTGTAGGGAACAGGACCCAATGTTTGGTCTGCCGAGGGCCACCATGATGAGTCCCACTGGGCATTTTTCCTGGAACTGCCCAGTGACTAGAGACGGGTCCAGAAGCATCTGAGCCTGCACTCTGGGCTTGGCTGCCTCATGCTTTGCCAAAGGCCACTTCACTGGCTCCTCTCCTTTGTTCCTAAGACACACCATTGCCACTCCTGTCCCCCAGCACTGTCCTAGTCAGTGGATCCTCCACCTGTGCCCCATCCCCTTTCTTGCTTGTCCTGACTCCTCTTGGAAGCCCCTTTGGCCAAGGAAAAGCTATTTCCTGTCCATGCAGGGACCATTTTCTTTCCTTCCCTTTGGCTTTCAGTTGCAAGTTCACACCACCTCATGTTTGCCAGACACAGAGAGGAACTTCTCACACTGCAGGACGGGAGGAAGAGCCCTCCACTTCTCTCTCGTCTCCACAAAGTGCTAAATCCGATCAAGGACCATAAATATGAAATTGAGCATTACCCCATCATCAAGTGCAAACCAGTCAGCTGTCAGAACCTTCCTTCCCATCTGACAGATCTGACACTTAACACAGACAAATATTTTGCTTTCGGGATGGAGCTAAAAACCATGCTTTTCACATGGACCATGGGGGAGGTTTTCTGGATTATAGAGGCCTGCCAGTGTGTGCGTGTGTGTGTGTGTGTGTGTTTCTGTGTATTATATATTTAAGGTACATTGTGATACACTAACACTAAAACCTTGTGAATAAGTTCATCCTTCTTTTATTACTCATGTAGTTATCTTTCAGTTTTTGGCCTTTGGGGTCATATGTTGAGTAGCTGGGCAGAGGGTCTGAGTGGCCCACTGTGCTGAATGGATTCATAATTAACTTCAGGTGGTAAGGATGCTCCACAGTGAACATCCCGAATGACGTACTTGGCGGTAGCCATAGCATTCCTAGTACTGATCTCCTAGGAAGGGAGAAAATATCCAAGAGCTACTTAAAAAATTAATAGATTTTTTTTTTTTTTTTTTTGCGGTACACGGGCCTCTCACTGTTGTGGCCTCTCCCGTTGCAGAGCACAGGCTCTGGACGCGCAGGTTCAGCGGCCATGACTCATGGGCCCAGCCGCTCCACGGCATGTGGGATCTTCCTGGACTGGGGCACGAACCAGCGACCCCTGCATCGGCAGGTGGACTCTCAACCACTGCGCCACCAGGGAAGCCCTAGATTTTATTTTTAAAAGCAGTTTTAGGTTTACAGAAAAATTGTGCAGAACTGCAGAGTTCCCACCTCCCTTCTACATCGTTTTCCCTATTATTAGTATCTTATGATAGTGTAGGACATTGGTTACAATTGGTGAACCAATATTGATACATTCTTATTAACTAACATCCACAGTTTACATTAGGGTTCATTAGGGTACCTAGTACATTAGGATACTCTTTGTGTTATACATTCTATGGGTTTTGACAAATGCTTGATGTCAGGTAGCCACCATTATAGTATACAGAATAATTTTACCACCCTAAAAAAATGTGTTCCACCTGTTCATTCTAGCCCTCCTCCTGCAACCTCTGGCAACCAGTGATGTTTTTCACTGTCTATAGTTTTGTCTTTTCCAGAATTTGGAATCATACAGTATGTAGTATGTTCATACTACTTTCTTTCATTTAAAAACATGCATTTAGGGTTCCTCCATGACTTGATAACTCATTTCTTCTTACGGCTGAATAATATTCCATTGTCTGAGATGTCCCCCAATTTGTTTATCCATTCACCTTCTGAAGGATATCTTGGTTGCTTCCAAGTTTTGACAATTACGAATGAAGCTGCTGTAAACATTCGTGTCCATAAGTTTTCAACACATTTGGGTAAATACCTAGGCTAAAATGACTTTTTAAAATATGATTGTGGACCCTTTTTTCCTAAAGAGTCAGAAGGAAAGTCTTCTTCTCCTCTTTCTATTTAAATCTCCAAAGACAAAGCAGGAGGTGGAAATAAAGCCAAAAGAGGTTGAATGTTCCCTTCATTTGTGTAGATTAAGTACATTGATCTGGGCAGATACCGATGTAGCTACCTTTCCATTAACTAGTCATGGAGGCAGTTAGATTCGTTATCACTGAAATCCTTGACCAAAGGGTATGGGTAAACAAGCCATTAACCAAGTTTGTTCTGAGCATTTTTCCTAGGGGTTGTGGGTGGCTATGGGATGCAATGGGTGAAACGAAAAAGAGATTTCATTTTTCTCATTTTGCCTAATAATTACATTTTAATGCCTTCTCCCCTGGTTATATGACATTTTCCCGGTTTTAAAAGTGGGCTTTTTTTTTTTTTCTTCTACATTTTTCTCGTTTTAGCCTTCTATTTATATCATTCTTCTAATCGCTGTGGTTGTTCTCTGGGCTTTTGTGGCCCCAGAATTATCCAGCTTAGTCTTATTACTCTCGACAGTTGCATTCTTTTCCCTCGCCTCTTTAAGCTGTTTTTCTTTATAGTATTTGTTCTGAACCAAATTTCTCCTTTAATGCCCTAGTGTGGCTTCCATGCTTCCCCGGGAAAGAGGTTTAATTTTGCTGGAAACAAACTGTGGCTCTCCTTTAGATTAAAATAATGCTGCTGCTTTATAATCAGTTTTCACAGAATCACAGTTTGGGCTACTGCTGGCACACTGTTTTTCTGAGTCTGTGCAAGTGGCTGGGAATTACCGTATATGCTTGAATATAAGGGTGCTGCCTTCTGTCCCCATCCTCTTCAGGAAAGAGGAGGTGCCTTACAGAGTGCTTGCAAAGTCTCTGAGAGTATGGGGGCACAATCTCCATTTCTTTATTTTCAACAACAAAGGACCAGTTAACCTTGACCTGACTCACTGAGGACTTTGGGAACTCTAGAAGTCACCTGAGGAAACCAACAGAAGGGGAGGCATTTTGCGTGGCTTTAATAATAACTTCTAAAGAGATATGACTCACAATTGTGATAGTTTGTGAGACCACTCTAAAATCGATTCACTCAGCAGATAATTTATAGAGATTTTAAATGGGCTCTTGTTATTTAAATGACTTGGGATAATATTTCCGGCAAGCACGCGTCACAGACAGATTCGAAAAGTGCTTTATCTCAAATATCCAATCAACTTAAAGATCATCTTACACTGGAAACAGCGGGCGATGATTCTGCTGAATTACCTGAAGCAGGATTCATCCTGCCCCTGCCTGCCACAGGTTTGAATGAAATTGTGTCATAAAATGTGAGGGTGTGGGAACAATATTTCTACAATTAATTATGTTAAGATGATAGTATATGCTCTTAACTAGGAAGGTGCAGCTTCGTAGGTCAATAGTATAAATAGTCATTTGATAATTTCATTGCATTTCTAAAATTTATATATTTGTGTTTTCCAAAAACCCTTCTGAGGGGCAGGGTCCTCCCACTGGGAAAGTGTGGAGGAACATCTTGCACTGGGGGTCACCCTGCATTTGGACATATGTGACATCTTTTAAAGCCTGGCACAGTTTTTCCAAGTGTATCGTTTCATTTGAATTGAAGTGCAGGTATACAGTTCTTCCCGTTGGTGGTGCATGTGGATTAGAGACTATCGATTTACCTTCCCCAGCTGCCAGGTTCAACGCAATCTCCCTTATTCAAGTGTCCAGCCTTAAGGCTACCGGCCACCTTCCAATTTTGAAATCCCCTGGTCACTGTTTAGAGCCCACCTTTTTCTGCACTTGACTCCTTAACTCTTCTCGTCTTGAAATGCTGCCCTTTTGTCGTCCTGGGCCAATACTTCCCCGACTCTTCCTTCCCAGCCAGCTCTGAATGTCGGTGTTCCCACCAGCATGTCGTCCTTGGTCTTTTCACCCTCATTCTCTACCCTCTCCCTGGGCATCTCATGTCCTTTCCAGGCTCAGCTTCTACCCATACTGAGGTTGAAAATCGGTAGTCTGTAGGCTGGATCTTGCCTGCAAGGTTGGCCCACGCACTGTGATTGTTACTGTTGTTTTAAATGTGAATTTGTTGCCAACATTTAAAAAACTGGGATCGAATCTAGATTTCTGGCTTCTCTTGGGAAGCAGGATGAGGTGGCAGTGCTGGGACCAAGCTGTGAGACACTGTCCCCGTTAAATGGGACACTTTTGCTCTCCTGGCTACCACGGTCCTAGCAACTGCTGCCCCCCTTGCCTCTGCACTTTGAAGAAGTGCTATCAGTTGCCATTTTTGCTTATCATGACCACACTATTCTAGTCCTAACGATAGAGATAAGAGGACAAAAATAATCCTATTGGCCATGTCTCTTTTCAGAAGTGGGAAAATAAAAGCTGGACCAAGAATGCTGTGTTTCAA